>NW_026596085.1:8673857-8700569 GCF_907164565.1 Psammomys obesus
AAAGAAAGAAAGAAAGAAAGAAAGAAAGAAAGAAAGAAAGAAAGAAAAGAAAAGAAAGAGAGAGAGAACATATGAACACATGCTGGCAAAAATGTGGAAAGGGAGAAACATTTATTCACTGCCAGTGGAAGTGCAAACCAATATAGCCACTATGCAAATCAGCAAAGAGATTCTCTAAAAGGCTAGAAACAAATCTGCTATGTGGTTCAGCTATCCCACTCTTGTGCGCATACCCAAAGGACTCTTTTCTACTCTAGAGATACCTGATCATCCATGTTCATTGATGCCGTCTTTACAATAGCCAGGAAATGGAATATCCTAGAGGTTCGTCAGTGAATGAATGGGTAAAGAAACTGTGGTACATTTACAGAATAGGGTATTATTCCACTGTTAAGAAAAAAAATAACCTTGTGAAATTTACAGGTAAATGGATAGAGCTAGAAACAATCATTCTGAGCCAGACACAGAAAGAGAAACATATTTTCTATTAATTGTGGATGTTAGCTTTGAATCTTTTTATATGTGTGTTTTATTTGGAATAGCCACAAAAGTCATTAACTAGTAAGGGGCTATGAAGAAGGGAAATGATGGAATAGGAGGGGTTAAGAGAAGTGTAGAATGAAAGAGAACTGGGTAGAGGAGAGACTATGGATAGAAATAACTAATATAAAAGACCTATGGAAAGGCCGTATGAAAGCAAGTGCAAAATAACAAGTTTCTAAAATATATTTGTATCTTTTTTTTATTTTTTTATTTTTGGTTTTGTTGAGATGGGCTTTCTCTGTTTAATAGCCCTGGCTATCCTGCACTCTCTTTGTAGACCAGGCTGGCCTCAGATTCACAGATCTCCATCTGCCTCTGCCTGCCTCCGAGTGCCGGGATTAAAGGTGAGCACCATCACACCTGTCTTATCTATATTTTCGGTGGAGTTACACTACAATGAGGCAAATATTTTCTCCTATGTACCACAGGCTAATAAATAAAAAGTAAAAGGACAGGTTCCATATATAGGAGTTATTAGCCAGTAGACCCCCAGATACCACAGGCTATTGCAATTTTTCTTTGTTACCCTCCAGAACTTCATGGTAAGATCCTGTTTCTAAAGACAACACATATTTGAATCTTGAGATGTGAAAAAGTCAAGCTGGTAATGACTTGGAGACTTTATCTCTACTGGCTAGTTTTTATGGTGCTGAAAAAATGCAATGCAAAGGAGAAAAGTAACCATCAGTCTTCCCCAGCTGTGCATCCTGTGACTGTCCTGGTATAAGATGCCAGCTGTCCAAGGTCTACTAGTGGCATGAATATTATGAAAACAGCCAATCATTTTATGGTTGAAATTAAAGCCCTGTCCATGCAATGGAACCCAAATCTGGCACCATCGTCAATTCTGGGAATCTGTAGCTAGACAGGACATGGGCTCTAAAAACAAACATGCTACTATTACTCTGCTAAAGAGAGCAACTATTAAACTGACTCCCAATGAGCCACTGCTAAATCCACAGATGAGTGCCTCTCTCAAACATCATCAGAGAAGCTTCTTTTTGCATTACATGGTGTTTTAGCATACAAGCCCACAACTGGCCAACATATAGAGAATAACATACTGCACAGTATCCAAACTGTGGTCTATCCAAACCTGGTCTATCTAAAACACACACAGAAGCTCTCAATAGAAAAGTGAGAGAAAAGAGAAAAGGACCATGAGGTGACAGGAGCTCCACAAGATGACCAAAGACCAACTAAGCAGACCCAGAGGAGCTTGCTGAGACTGAAGCATCAACCAAGGACCATGCACGAACTGGACCTAGGCCCCCCACAAAGGTGTAGCAGATGGGAAGCTTAGGCTTCATGTGGGTCCTCTAGTAAGGGAAATAGTGACTGCATGGAACATAGACTCACTTGACAGCTTTTAGATCACTTCCCCCTGACAGGACTGCCTTACCAGGCCACAGGGGAAGAGTACCCACATACTCAGTCCTAATGCAAATTTATGAGGTGGGGTGGATAGAAAATGGAGCTCCCCTTTTCTGAGGAAGGGGCGAGGGGGCAATGGGGAGGGAGGAAACATAAAACTGGGAGGGAAGGAAGGATGGGGTTACAACTAGGATGCAAAGTTAAATAAATAATAAAAATAATTTAAAAAATAATTAATTAATTATATATTTTTAAAGAGACAGATGACATTCTAACATTCTAGCATGGATGGGGAGGTGGTCACAAGGTTCTCCTCATAGGTGAGGAGCTATTGGCAATTGATAGCTCCTAGGAAGGGGAGAGTTGTGAGGCCCCTGGTATGCTCCAGTAGATGGCCACACACCCAAGAATATATTCACAGCACTAATTGAATGCAATGGGTTTTCTTAAAGAAATGATGGGGTTAGAAAGATGTCTCAGTGGTTAAGATCATGTACTGCTCTTCCAGAGGTCCTGAGTTTACCTTATAACACCCACTGGGGGTGGCTTCCTATAACTCCAGCTCCGGAGTGATCTGACATTTCTGTCGGGCCAGGTGCTTTCACTCATGAATACATAATCACCCTTCATAAATACACATATATAGTTTTAAATGAGGACACAAATTTGAGAGAGTTTGGAATGCAGAAGTGGCTCGGGGGGGGGGTTGAATCAGATGTGAATCTGATCAAAATAAAGCACAGGAGAACTTCAAAGAACTAATAAAACTAGGCCAAAGAAAAACTCATTAAAAAGGGAGTTGAGAAGACACTCAGAGATGGACAGACTTTTCATAATCATAACCTTGGATCAGAAGAATACTGTGAAAAAAAACCCTTAAAATTCATATGGAAACATAAAAGATCTCAGTTATCCAGAGAATCTTCAGCCAAAAGTATAATGCTGACAGTATCACCATGCCTCACTTCCAAATACATCCAGTGCTAGAGCAACAAAGCCAGCATAGTTTCGCCATAGAAACAGACATGTAGACTGATGGAATAGAATACAGAAACCAGATATAAGTTCACACAGTAACATTCACCTTATTTTTAACAAAGTTTCTAAAAGCATGCATTGAAGCAAAACAGTCCCTCTAAAAATGGTATTGGGAAAATTGGATATCTTAATGTAGATGAATGAAACCGCTTTCTTTTCTCTCATCTTGTAAAAAAAAAAACTCCAAATGGATCAAAGACATTAATGTAAGACTCCAAATTCTGAAAGTGCTAGAGAATAAGTAATGACAAAGTTCAAAGTTTATAAATAGGTAAGGGCTTTTTGAATAGAACGTCAGTCACTAATGCAATAAGCTCAACAACCATTTACTTGACAAAGAATGAATATAAAGATCCCAAAACCGTAAATATCAATACCTACCTTATAGTCATCATTACTGTATCTGTGTTGTAAATCAAGATATCTATCTCTGCTTTTCAAGCTTGTCTTCCATTTCTTTTCCTCTACATCTTTACATTGTGGAAATATAAAGTGACCAGAAGACACCATGGATAAATAATTGTATGACCTGTGTTTGCAAAGTTTTCTAATCAGAAGAAAAGATGCTACAGACAAAAAGATGGTTGGGTAAATCAGAAAATTGATAATTAGAAAACTAAAGCATGTCCTTAAAAGATTTCATATTTTTACTATTTTAACCTATGTCTGTGTGTGTAATTTTGTGCCTGTGTCAGTGAATGCCCCTTGTACATGGTGTCTCTGGAAGGCAGAAGAGGTTATCAGATACCACGGAACTGGAGTAACGAGCAAGTGTGAGCTGCCCTTCCTGACTCCCAGGTACCAAACTCAGGTCCACTGGAAGAGCAGGTAAGCCCTCTTATTTACTGGGCCATCTCTCCAGGCCCAAAGACACTATTAAGAGAAATAAATTTAATGCTAATGGCTGCTGTGGTCAAGGGTCGAGTATTATCATTGCATGTGCAAGATCCTAGGCTTCATTCACATGTAAAACATTTTATAAAGAAAATCACATTAGCCATCCAGCCTTCCCACCTAAACATAGATTTTTAAATGTCCACAGACTCAACTGTGTGCATAAAGTTATTGTGTAATTCAGATGCTGATTTCTGTACTACCAATATCTGGTTATTGTCCATGTTCTAAGAATCTCCTGTCCCAATGTTGTATAAACTCTGCTTCCAGTCACTGAACAGGCAAGAGAATAGGGCTGGGCTTCCTGCCAGCCTGGGGAGGAGGAGTTAGAGAAGGAAGTAAGGATTCAGCCACACGTGAGGTACAGAAGACATCAGAGAGAGAAGCTCAGCAAAAAAAATCTACAAAGTGCAAATATATCTGGGATGTATACTGGAAAGAAACCAGATTAGCTTAGATGGTTAAGAATAAAGTAATAACCACTCAGTTATTGTGTTGTGAAGCTTATTATTAAACAAATATAAAAGTATCAATTAATTGATAGCCGTGTTAAAAGAGAAACTGGGAAACAAACACAGTTTTATAAACTTTATAAATTTTAACACTCAACTGTCATGTTGGAAGTTCTGATTAATTTCAAGCTTGTGATGTCTCTTCTTCAGAATCAATGGCTTTTGTTTTATGATTACAATGTATATTTCTATTTTGCTGTTTTCTTCCATCATCTCTTTTTGCATCCTCATCTTCATTTCAATCATTTACAATTATTCCATATTGATTTAGTTAAATATCTTCCAACAACTTCTGTTTCATTTGTTTCTAGTGGAAAATTATGTTCAGAAGCATAGTTACCTCTGAGTACTTAGCATTTAAAACAAATGTTTAAAGCATTTTTTTTTCTTTACTACTTTAGAATGTAAAGCTACCATTTGGCCTAGCATTTGTCAAAAAACAGAGCCTCTCTTGTACTATTGAGTATCCACACGAATACTAGCAGCTTTTATTCCAAACACAAGGTAAACCTCAGCTTGTGATTTTTCTGTCTCTTAGTGTTCTATTTTTGGGAAGAAACACCATGCCCATAGCAATTAGTATGAAAGAAAGTATTTAATTGGGGCTTGCTTACGGTTTCAGAGGCTTAGTTCATTCTCTCATCATGGAGGCAGGGCATGGAAGCATGTATGCTGGAAAATAGCTAAGAGCTCTCCATCAAAATATATGAGTGTATGGCGGCCATTCTTACTCAAACCACCACACTTCTTCCCCAAAATTCTGACAAAGATAGTTGTTGTGTTGGACAACAGTACTGCTGCTTGTGTGTTTCTCTGCAGACCTATGTTCTAAGAGGTTCGCAAACTATGTTTCATATATGTAATGCCTGTGGCTACTTCAACTTGAAGGCCAAGAGCTGAGTACCTAAGACAGCTGGTATGCAGCTTCTCATTCCACAAGACCTGGCAAGTATAACATTTTTCCTTTTACTGAATCAGTGTGCCAATGTCTAGTCTAGATATGAGTGATTAGAACATTGTCATAGGAATAAAACCCCTAATAGATTTATAATTGCATAGTGGTGTCTGCCAAGAATACTATCCAAAACAATAAGATTCTTGTGTCCTTCATAACAAGGCACCTCTAATACACAGAACCTAATTTCCTTTTCTTTCTTTTCTTTTCTTGATGTTTCAACGGCACTAGCTTTCCAAACTCTTCCCCCCAATACTCCCCAATTCTCCCCAATTCCAACTGTGTCTTCCCACACTCTCTCGCTCTAGCCACACCTCAATTTTCACACACAACTTCAACTGTAAGAGAATTGAAAACAGAGTTACAGCTTTCCAAACTTTATAATTGCTATGGACTTGATAAGTATCCCCAAAGACCCAAGTAAGTCTCATTCCATGAGGCTAGTAAAAAGTGGCAGAGCCATGGAAGAGGGGCCCATTGGAAGGCATACCAGAAAGAGGCTGAAGCTTACAGGGAGAAGGCTGATAACAGGATGTCAGTGGTTGTGAATGACTTGGAATGATGCAGGTGAAGAGCCTAATTACAATTCATCTTGGGATATTTTCATCCTTCCTAATAGCCATTCCTTGCCCACATCTGTATCTGAGCTAACATCCTTGTGACTAGGAGGTTTAAAAGCTTTTGAAACATGTTAAGAGACCACTAGCTTCCATAAATAAAAAGCTAAGGATGTCACCAGCCAGTGTCTGAGGCCTGTAGCAGAAATTTCCTCACTTTTCTCATGTCTCCACTGTGTATTTGGAAAGTGTCTTGGTTGACATTTTTCTTTATTCAGTTACTATGAGTCTTTATAAAACTGTTACCACAGTGGAACATGGTATTTGAGAAATCCTTAATCTGTGTTCTCAAGCCATAGTCACTCATGTTTGCTTCCAGAATAAACTGTCTCTTACCCTTCTTTGAGTTGCGAGTTGTGTTTTTGAATTGGCAACATTCTTTACATCGTTGGAGGCCCCTGATGAGGAAAATGGAATCTTGGCCCTTCCTCTCCATCTTTCTCATTGGCTTCCAGGCTATGCTGCTGAGTTATTTTTCTCTGCTGTGTGCCCTAGCCATGATGTGCTACTCTTGGCCAAAACACCATGCACTGAAACCTCTAAAACTATGAACCAAGATGAAACTTTCTCTATGAGTTGATCTCATCTCACATATTTGTTACAATATGTAACTAACTGTTAAGATCAGGCTGCATTACATGCCATGTTGGGTGAAACAGTGCCTTTCCCTGAGAGACTCCATTTTACAAACAACCCCGGCTTCATTTTGAAGATGGAGGTTGACTGTGTGCCTGAGTGAACACATGGATGCTACTGTCTATCCAGCACCACCAGTCTCACACAATCTGTGCGATACCGACTGACAAATGACCCATTCCTTGGAGTACACACAGAGACACCCCATAAATTTATTAGGCTAAATTGAGACTGTAGGAGCACATGGGTATATTAAAATAGTATCAGAGAATTCAGGGCTATGAGGCTATTACACACACCATTCCACGGGAAGGATATAGTTTTCTCACCTAGTCCACAGGAAGTGGGGGGGCTGCTTTGATGATGGCCCCTGCTGAGAAAAATTTAACCTGCTATACCCTGCCATGCACACACTCTTACACACAGAGAGACACAGACACATAGACACACACACCACCAGCAACAACAACAACCACCCAACATCTTCTCACAGCAATAAAGCAGACGTGATTACTTGCAGAGACCTTTCTTTCACAAGCAATCACCAATCCTGTGCCACATTCTTTTGCCTTCACCTGCTCTCCCATTGGTTAGTTTGATTTGTTTGTATCTCTTAGAGAATTGATTACTTGGTCAATAGCTTGACCCAAGTCACTATCTTAAGTCTTCAAACTCCATGAAGAGTCATTTGGCCAGTATACAATTCCATTCTTTTCTACCTACAGAGGTCAATTTTAGGAAGCATTTAAAAGCTCACTGAGTTGGTATCCTAAGATTCTTTCCTCAGAAAACCTTGAAATACAGTTTCACAAGCTCACATATTTAAATTGCCAGGCAAGTTTAAACATGTCCTAGAATGCTAACTGTAACAGTCCCCAGGAGTAGAGACCTTGTGACGGTGGCTTTAACATATAGGTTAGAGCACCACTTTCTCATCTGTACATAGAATGACAGTCTTCCTCATAGCCAGGTGGAATTGATTAGATGAATTATTGTTGTATGGTGAATTTTCTGAACAGATTGTCTCTAAAGCCACTGTACAGTACTGCTACCAAGTCTTCAGTGTGCTGTCTCATTCAGTATGAATAACTCTGTGGCATAAGAAATACAACTGGGGAATTACTAAGGGTTCAACACACAGAAAGCATGTATGTACCTTGGTTAGAAACAGTATCATGTGGAATCGTGATAATTTGAGTGAAGCATCCAGGAAACCATAGCTGTTGTTTCCCCAGTGGACAGGAGGAACAGACTAAAACAAGTCCAGAGTGAGTGTCTGTTCTGAGGAGAAACAAATCAATAATGTGATGTGGTTCAAACACACCACAGCCGCTCCCACATGTTCCCTGGTGCTGCAGGGTGAGGCCGGCACATGACGCACAGCAGTGTTAGCTGAGTTCGAAACTTGGATATGTTGCAATACCGCTCTTCTGGAAAATAAATTCCCTCTTCTGGGATTTTCAGTCTCATTAATAACATAATTTAATATCAGAATCAGAGGAAGCTCAAGAACAATTTTATTGCAGTTTGAGAAAATAAATAAATGGACGAAAGCAGAGCAGGCTGTGAGGAAGAAGGGAGGTGTAAGAAGAAAGCAGAAACTCAGGCCTTTTAAGTTAAGATCCAAGGAAGCCTGCAGTCTCAGCAAGAGAATCTGTATGCAGCTGAATGAGGGGTATCTTCAGAGGGAAAATATCCAGAGTGTCAGGCAGGAAGTCCTAAGACTCGGACTGGTACCAGAAAAGAAATTACAAACACAGCAAACACATTTTTTATTTGTATCTTCTTTGCTCGTTTTTATTTTAGCAACCCTTTGTAACAGCAATTATGACAGCACTGTTAGAAATCATTAGCTTTGATTTACTGAAACATTTTACAGATTTTTAATCACAGGGCAGTAAGACAAAATACATAGGTGTGTATGTGTGTGATAGCCTTCTATCAAGGGCCAATTAGTGGTTGGAGGTTAAAACTAGTCGTTTTAGGAAGCTGCTACAGTCATAAGTTTCGCAGGCCTTCACAAAGGACTTTGTTTCAGTAATCCCTTCTCATAGTCAGTCACTCCTCTACCCTGCCCTCCCACCCCCCACCTCACTCAAGCCTCAGTTGTTTGGGTTTTTCGGCAGTGTCGTTTGTTAGTTGGGCTGTTTTGTTTGTTTGTTTTTTGCAGGGGTTTTGTGTGTGTGTGTGTGTGTGTGTGTGTGTGTTGTTGTTGTTGTTGTTGTTTGTTTGTTTGTTTTGTTTTGTTTTTTTGCTTTTGTTTCATCCTAAGAGAGAAGGAAAAAAAAACATGAAGTTGGGTGGATGGGAAATGTGAGACACTCTGGGAGGCGGTGGGGGAGGGGAGAGGATATGATCAAAATACATCATAAAAAATCACCAAAGACTAAAGAAAAACGTCACTAAGATAAAGCAAGTCCTTTCCTCTAACCGTTTGAGGAAGTGAGGTTAAGAGGAACTTTCTACTGATCAGCAGTGTGGTAGTGACTACTCCTTTGGGAATTCGGCAGTGTTTACTCTCAGCAACCCCTCCCTCTGTCTACCATTTTACATGGTAAAGGATGGCCAAATCTACATGCTCATGTTAACTGATCTATAATCTTTTTTTTAGAATTACAGAACTCAGACTATCCAGCTACCATCAAATAACATCACTTTTTCTAAAATTACCATGTATGTAAGTTACAATAATGCTTTAAGTAATAAGTTTACAATTAGTCTGGAGGACTCAAATTTTAATGCAATATTCTGGCTAGAGAGAAAGACAATATAAATTCTTGAGGAGGGCAACTTTGCTAAGTGTGTAGCCTTCCTGCCTATGGTCTCCTGATCCTCCTTTTCTTCCAGATAAAGTTCCTTTTGCATACCTCAGCCCCCAACAGGTTGGATCTTGGCAGCACCTTGTCCTTTCAGAGCTCATCCTGCAATAGAGGTCATTCCTTCTTACTAACTCACATCTCTCCAAGTTCTGCCTTCCAAATGTCAAACATCTGGACCTGAGTGTGGTAACAGAACCAAGCACAAGAAGACAAGATGCTAAGAAAGCTATTTTGTGCTCTCTTGTCTTGTTCACCAGGAGGCCTGTGGTCTATATTCACACATGCCTGATGGACACTTATTAAAACTGTTTATTTCTTCCTTTTTACTCAGTTTTAGCCCTCTTCTTTCTGGTTTTGCTGGATACCATTAGCAATGAAATCTTTGTCTTATTCAGGTTATTACTGTGCAATGTATATGATGTTCTTGATTTAAAAACAGCTCTCACTCAAGGAGCATACAAAATAGTTCCTTCTGGAGCTGCACAGGAATTTAGGTTACCTTAACACCATGTTTCAATATGATAAAATTTTCATGAACTTTTTATAGTAACAGAAAAATAAAGTCACAACTCTTAAAGCTGCATTAGTAGCAGACAGCTTAGAACACAGTGAAAAAGTCTCTGCTATTCAGTTTCCAATGTTATCTGATAATGCTCTTGGCCTTTGGGTTCGTGACAGCCATGGATTTGTTTGCACATTCCAAAAGTATTTGACTGATAGTTATAAAAATGGGAGTATGTTTCCAACACAGAAGTAGTCAGTGAATGGCTATCATGTGGAGAATGGTTATCCCAAGCTAGTTTGGGATAGCAATCATGGTGTTTTTCTAATCAGTTAGCTTTTAGATCTTAAGGAAACCCAGTACAATCTCATTAAGCACCACAAGTCTCTTCTCAGCAATTCTCGCTCAGCCCCACATCAGAAACCTCTTCAGCCCAGGGACTGGCCTTCCCTTCCCTTCCCCCAGCTTCTGGTCTTATAGAACTCAGCCATTTTGGCTATACATTCTCTTGGCCTATTGGCTCCTGGCTGGCTCACTCTTGACCTCCTTGTCCTCTCTCCTCTTCTCTCTCTCTTCTCTCCCTCTCTCCCTCTTCTCCACTCTCTCTCCTCTCATGGTTCTGTTCAGTCTGCTGGCCAGACCCTTCCAGATGCCTCTGGCTGTGCTTTTCCTGATATCTACAATAAAACCCTTCTTCTCTTACCTAGGAGCATACCTAGGAGCTGCCATGTCATTTTCTTTCTTTAGTCTCACACAGTCTGCATAGGTGTGGGTTTGTTTGTTTGTTTCTGAGGATTTAAAACCACAGTATTTTTCTTTTTTTTTTCTTTGTTTCTTTTAATCACAATGATGTTGGTTGGTTGGTTGGTTGGTTTTAAGGCAGGGCCTCAATATGTAGATCTGGCTATTCTGGATGAAATGATGTTATGCACAACAGATATTTTATAAAAGAAGTTTACTGGATGGAGATGGAGAGAGAGAGAAGGAGAGAAGAGACATGCTTGGGGAGAGGCCTGGGTGCCCCAACAGAGAAAGGGGAGAAAGCAGGAGAGATCAATAGACCTCGGGAGAGAGTAAGAGGCAGGGATCTATTTATAGTTCCTGCACAACTGAACCACACCTGCCAGGTACTTGTCCCTGGCAGAGGACATATGATGACATCATAGGTTACTAGGCAACCGAGAAGCAGGCTGCCTAAATGCTAACACTGGAGCTCTTTACATAAATGAGGCTGGCCCTAAATCATAAAGATCTCACCCACCTTAGGCTCCTGAGTGCTGAGACTAAAGGATCTCATCACCACACCCAAGTAATGAGCTTTTAATAGACTATCAAAGCCATTCAGGCAAAATGGCTATGTATTTTATAAAATAAGTTTCTAATGAAACAGTTCATAGTATCTTGAATAAATTATTTAAGAATTCATGATAAAGTCATTTAATATACTGTAATTTTAATCATTTAACAAATTTTATCTTGCACTGCACAGTCACTCCCACTAAGATACATTTTTGACAATTATTTCTGGGATTTTGCTAATAATACAAGTTACTTTGTCTATTTTAAGTATCTTTTCCTTAACAAATTTATTAACTCACTTATAGTGTAATTTACTTTCAAAAAAATACAACATATGATTTTAGTCTCTTCATGGGGATATCATTCATTGTAACCCCTTTATCAGTAGTGGTGACCTTAACCTAATACTTTATTTGACCCAAGAGTAACCATTTGCTTCCACATTGTAGCATGTGTTACCTGTTTCTTACTTTCCAGGGGCAATTGCTTCTTCCTGGCTCAGGCCCAGGAAATCATTCGCAGATTTTCATCCATGAGAGTCTACTTACTGTAGTTATGATAAGAACAAATTTTAGAGTAACTGAGCTTTAGGATTAAAAATGGAGAGTTGGAAATGCTCAGGATAACAAATATAAAAAGGCTAGCAGCTGATTATCAGAGGGTCAAAGTAACCAGGTCAGAGAAAGAACAGGGTTCTGAAAACAAACTAACAAAATACAAAGCAAATAAACAACCCCCATCTTGATGGGCTTTGGCTGGCTCCCAAGGGGGGAAAAAAAAAAACTGTTGACCATTCACATAGTCTTATATGCAGTGTACCTATTTCTAACAGAATTTACTGTAAGAAGCTGTGATGGTTTGTATCGCTGACTTGACAGGATCTGCAATCACCTAGGAGACAATCCTACAAGCACACTTATGAGAGATTATTTATCCTCTTGATTTGCCTGTGGGAAATTATCTTGACTGAATTATTTGAAGTGGAAAGGCCTCCCCACAATGGGTGACACCAACCCCCGTCTTGGTTCCGGGAATGCATAAAAAGAACAGAGGTAGCTGAGCACCAGTATCCATCACTCTCTTCTTTCTGATGGTAGATAGATGTGACCAACTGCTTCAAGTTCCTTGATTTTCTCACCACGATGGACTGTACCTTTGAACCATGAGCCAGCATAAACCCTTCCTTCTTTAAATTGCTTTTGTCGGACTATTGTTTTCACAATAAGGGGAAAATAACTAAGGAGTCTTTAAAGAAAAATAAATTTAACTATTAAATCCCTTCTCCTAAAGATTTTTTGGGGTGTTCTAAACTAATATATGACCTGAATACATGACTTATGATACATGCTGTCATATAGGTACTATAAGGGCAAGCAGGACTAATTAATTTATAACTATAATTCAGATTGTCCCTAAAGCAGGAGGCTGAACTTACTTACTCTTTTTCGTTCCCGCTGGCAATAGCAAAGACCAGGGCTATGTTTCTCCACAGAGTTCTGTCCTTACGACCTAAAGGGGCTAGATACCTAATTCCTATCTCATAAATACACATAAACGTATGTACACTTACATATTAAGAAATATATTTTAAAGGTTTGTTTATTTTTATGTGTATGAGTGTTGTGTCTCTATGTATGTCTGTGTACCACATGTGTGTAGTGCTTTGGAGGACAGAAGAGGGCATCAAATTCTCTGGAAGTGGAGTTACAGACAGTTGCTAGCCATCCTGTGGGCACTGAAAACCATCCCTTTGTTCTCCGCAAGAGAAGGGGGTGCTCTTGTCCACTGAGTCATCTCTCGAGTCCTATTGTAAACTTCGTTATAATACACAACACAGAACCCACAGCACTGCTCCCCACCTTAGAGCAGCAAAAGGTTATCTTTCTTTGACTCTTTTAAGTTCCTTACCCACACTGTGAGTTTTGTGGGAAGCTAGCAGATAAACCTAATAGTCCTCCTACCTGCATTCATCCCAATGTGACTGGGATGCTCTCCCTGATCCCCCCCAGTCAGCAAGGGCCTCCGTGTCATCTGTGGAAGCAGGAGGATGTGCATCTTTTCTCTGAATCATGTAGGTTAGGACCAGCACCTCACCACAATCGCACAGATAGCAGGAAGTATCTGATGGATTTATTTAAGCTTTTGTGACCTTGGCACTTTCAGAAATAAAGATCCAAACATCCTCAAGAAACCGTCCACTTTTATGGTAGAAATGTGATTTGAGAATATGGGGTAAGCTAAAGAGCATAGTTTGGAATTATTCACCAGATTCTTCTTGACCTCTGTACAGCATACATAGGAAGGACTCCTCAGGAGAGATGGTTTTATAACCTGCTAGCAGACAAGGTAGGTCAGAGAATTTCCTTAAGGCTGACTCTTACACAGCAGTAGTAGGGAGGGTTAAAGCTGACTAACATTTGGTCAAACCCCTATTTTGACCTAGGGATGGAGCAAAGGCAAAACGCCTTTTGCAGGCACCCATGGTTGAGCAGTTTTGCGCATATCAGTCTGTTGTTAATACACACATACACACACAAACACACAGTGTAAAGGGTGTTTTGCTATAGTTCTCCAATGTCCCAAAAAGAGAATGTTTGTATAGTAAAGATGATCTCTTAACCTCACTTTCTAGTCTCAAATTACATTTTCTTTCTTCAAGTTGTCCCAGGATGGATATTGTGTCTATTTTTGCATAATTTTTATTGATTTTGGCAATGCAAAAATAATTTTTCTCTATTGTAATTTGAGCTCATTTTTCTTAGTATGTTTTTTTTTTCTAATAATTTATTTAGAAAAATTTTCCCATGGACTTGTAGAGCCCTCATTTTCTGAGGCAATTAAAAGGCTCTTTGATTTCTTGTTTGTTTCAATAGAGAGCTGAATAAATAAATGAATAAGAAATTGCAGTTGTGTTAAAAATCAGGGAAATATCCCCAAATGCAGTGCCAGCACTCCAGATTTTTATTGCCACTTTTAATGAGGGCTAAATATTCTCATTCATATTCTCCTAGCTTCTGAACATTAAGAACTGGCAAAGTACAACCCACTTTTTTATCTGTCTTTTGGAGGGATCTTTTACACCTCAACTCCCCATGGTCCATTTTATTTGTATGGTGTAGAAATGTTGAAATTGTAAACTTCTGACCCCTTAAAATCTCCAATCAAAATGACTGTCATCAAAGAAAGAAAGAGCAACAAATGCTGGAGAAAAGGTGGGAAAAGAACTCAGCTGATGGGAATTTAGATTAGTGCAGCCACTATTGACATGGTACGGTGGCTCCCCTAAGTAATGAAGCCGGCATGTGATCCAGCTACGCAACTCGAGTATAAATGAGAGAATCAAAGTCGTCATATGTGCTGGTTAGTTTTGTGTCAACTTGACACAAGCCAGAGTCATTTTGAAAGAGAAGAGTTTGATGAGAAAATGATCCCAGCAGTTTGGCCTATGGGCAAGCCTGTGGTGCGTTTTCTTGATTGATGATTGATGTGGGAGGGTCCAGATCACTGCAGGTGGCATCACCCTTGGGCTGGTACTTCACGATGATATGAGGAGGCATGCTAACCAGGCCATGAGGAGCCAGTAAGCTCTGTGCCTCCACGACCTGCTTCAATTCCTTCCTCCAGCTTCCTGCTTGAGTTCCTGCCTTGACTTTCCTCAATGATAAACTGGGATTTGGAAGTATAAGCGAAATAAACCCTTTCCTCTTCAAGTTACTTATGGTTATGATGTTTGATCACATCAGTGGAAACCCTAACTGAGACACCATACAACTCAGATACTTGCCCTTCTATGTTTGTTGTGATACTATTCACAATAGAAATTTATGGAATTAATAGATATAGAAAGTAGGTGAGAGGAAGGGGGGAGATAAATTTTATTTTCAGCCACAAGGATGAACAAAAGTAAAAATTAGGCCCAGAAAAAAAATGGTGGAACCTGAAGTGATCGTGTTAGCAAAGTAACCAGACTCATAAAAACAGATTTCTCAGTTTTTCCTTTCATATAGAGTCTAGATTTAAAAAATAAAAATAAAAAAAGGACGAAAGATATTTGAGAAAATGAAAGAGTCCATTGTGAAGGAGGAAGGGTGTTGTGGGAGAGAAATTGAGAGATTAAGATAGTCAAAAAATATGACATATATATGTGTGTGCGTGTGTGTGTAAAACTGTCAAGTCAAACAAACATCACTTTGTTCCGTTAATGTATGCTAATATAAATTAATAAAAAATGAATATAACAAAGGGATGATTTCCATTTTGCTACTTGAAAAGCGGCTGGATTTCACATAAAGAAACAGACAATGGAGGAATTGTGGGCAACATTGAAAACTGTTACCACATTGTATGTTTACTTGCTTTCACTTAAAGGGAGATATAAATGTCTGTTTTCACCTTATCAAACATAAAAGAGCAGAGTTGCCTACTGTTCCTTGCTGTAGATGATTGGCAAGCAGTGGATGTTATGATACACTGGTCTCTTTTTGGTTCTTTCAGAAGTCATCAACCAGCCTCTGTACCTGGAAGCAAAGAACCCTGCATTCTGGGAGGAGGGTGTTCTCAGTGACCTACTTCTCTGCCTTGCTGCTGTGTCATTTTCCCTCCTGAAAGAACTGATTGATTTCAAAGGCAGCACTGCAATGGCATGCTCAGTGATGCCAAGAGAATTAGGACTGGACCCAAAGGTGCAAGGTCAACCTGGGCTAAAAATAGACCACACGCCCGAAAGTTGATTAACACCAAGACAATGCATTATTAAGTTGTTCAATTAGAATATCTGCGCTTGGAGAGTCTATTTTAAACTTTGGAGGCCTTGTGTGTGTGTTAAATACAAGTCTAGTAGTTACTAGGTACAGAGAAATGAATGTGCAAAGGTTTCCTTTGGAACGGAGCAGAGACACTAGCGCTTTCCTCTAACTTTTAATTATCAGGGTAAAATTTTATTTAATTAATATTTATTTTGAATTCCATAAATTTAAAATTTGGGATTTAACAGCTGCATGCCTTAGAAATATCATATGCATGTGACTTGCTTCTGGGTCACACTGAACAGCACAGTGGCCCAGCATTAGATAGAAATGTAAAATCCAAAATCCAATCACTCCCTAAAAAAAAAAAAAGAAAGAAAGAAAGATAGTTGTATAGAATATCAGCTGTTCACACCAGCTTGGAGTCCTTGATTTCTTCTCCTTTCTATCCATCATCAAGCCCTGTCAGTCAAGCTTCTTAAATAACACTCAAATCAGCCCACATTTCTGCGTGCCCACGGTTACAGTCCTTGTCCAATCTAACAAAATCTCCTGCCTCAGGAACTTCAGGAATCTCTCATCCTCTTCCTTGTTTCCTTGTGTTTTTCAATCTATTATAGTAGTAGACCAAAACTGCAGGATAATATCTTATTACTCCCTTCAGTCTCCTGCCTACTGTTGGGTAAAGGACCCTTGGGTTCACTTTACAGCGCTGGCACAGTTAACCATTTGACTCTGGAGCTGCTGCTTGTCCTTCTTCCCCTCGTTCTGCTCCAGCAGCTGGGCTACAGCAGGTTCCTCCCACTAACACATGGGATCTTCAGTTAGCAACCATGCCTTTTATAGAGCACTTCCATCTAGGTTGAATTGTGACAATTCCAGGAGCTACAGTTTCCAAAATGAAAGTAACTTGTTTTCCTAGACTATAGCCCTACCCATACTGGTCAAGGACAAGTTGTAGAAAGGCTTATTCTTATTGTGACATTCTTTTACTTACTTCCCTTGGGCTAATCCTAGCAATGCCCAACTGCTAGTGAAAATAGGAAACTATCCAACTTCCGCTGATTCCTCTGCCTCATACCTACCTTAGCCTGTAGGTGGAGACTCAGTTTCTTAAAGAAACCCCTCTGTGGAGTATTTCCCAAATAAAGACAAATTACTGTCTTCTATCTTTCCTTCTTGTTGCTGTCTGTCTGTCTCTGTATCTCTATCTCTGTGTGTGTGTATGTGTTTGTAGGTCAGAGTAAGATGTCAGAAGGGTGCTCCTCCTCCATTGTTTTTGTCTTATTTTTGAGACAGAGTCACTCCCTGAATCATAAGCGTGGCACTTGGACTGGCTGGCTGGTAAGCTCAGGATCCACCTGTCTCTGCCCATGACACAGACACATTTTCTCTAATTCTTTATAACACTCGCGATGCCACAGCCATTTAATGTCTCACCCTCTTATAACTGATAAGAACCTCAGGCATAAATAGTTTATTTGCTTGGCACAGGGCAGGCTACATGCTGGTTAGTATTCCCTGGGTGAATGAGCAGGTAAAATGCTATAAATAAGTATTCGGGGCTGGCAAGCTGGCTCAGAGTGTAAAGCATGTTTCTTGCATACCTGAAAACCTGGCTTCTATCCCCGGGTCATATGGTGGAAGGAGAGAACTGACTCCTAAAAAGTCATCTAGCTATTCACGAACACACCCCCACACATATTATACAAACACCCATAGTCTCACACGTTTTCACACATATCGCACACACTGACACTTTCACATACCACACATACACTTTCACACACTCTCACATGTCACACACATACACACACTCATACTGTCACACATACACATTCACATACATATCACAAACGCACACATTCCCTCTCTCACACACACAAAATAAATAATATGTTAGAAATATTGTAGAAACTGAGACAATCTTTAACCTAAGAAAGGACAAAGGGCAGAAAAGCATTCAGGAAGTGTTTTATTTGAAATGAGTTGTGAAAAACACATAGAATATTAAAGGCAGCCTAAGTGCTCAGTTATGACAGCAGGCAATGGTCTCAAAGATTAAGAAAACCATTACAGGTGTGACTGAGTCTCTGCCAAGACCACCTGACATAGCCACACATGATTTTATCTTATTTTTTTAAGTTGACCTGAATTGATATCAAGTGAATTATTTCAAATATAAAATGTCTCATTATAAATTATTTGTATTAAAATACTGAGGTTAAAAGAGAGTATTTGAAGGGAAAAGAAACACATAAATTTTACAGATTTGAATTATTATTTTGTTCTTTTCTCTAGACAGCCCATTATCTAGGGGAAACTTTCACAGTGAGTTTATAAAGTGGTGAGGGAGGCTGGGAGCTAGCTTAGTGAGTAACAGTGCAAGCATGAAGCTCTGAGTTCAAGGCTCCAGCACCCGTGTAAAAAGCCAGGCATGGCTCCAAACAGGTGTAACTCCAGGATGAGAGGAAAGAGACAGGCAGATCCCAGCTCCTTAGCAGCCACGTGAGCTTCAGCCTCAGTGAGAGACCCTGTCTAGAAGGAATAAGGCAAAGAACAATACAGGACGTTATCAGACGTCCTCCTTTGCCTTCTGCTTAAGTGTAAATGGTCATATAAACCCACATATACGAGCATATGCAACACTCTCATGCACCCCTCCCAAATAAACAAACAAATACATAAACAAACAAGCACAATTTTTAAATGGTGGTATTTGAAATAAATAGAAATAAATACCAGCTAGAAATAAACTGATGGATGCTTTAAGTCTATCTGGAAATTAGTCATGGTCTAATATTTTTAAATGAGGGCAAAACTAAGAGAGCCATGCAAGAGATGAAGAGGACATGACTTTTTGCTGCCACCTGGTGGTGGTCCACTTTGCCACCAGACCCTTTTCTGGTCTTGAGAGCTCGCTGAGGCTCTTAGGCTAGCAGAAACCTTAGGTAAGCAGCCTCCCAAGAAGAGTGTCCCTCCCAACTGTCTGTGGCCACTGCAGCTTTTCATGTCCAGTGGTCCCACAACTTCCTTATCAGCTAGCAGATGGAATGAGAAAATTAATATGTTATGGAACATAGCAGAGTCTAAGCTCTCCAGGAACTAAGAAGAAACTCATGCTCCTGAACAGAACTCAGGGCTATTTGGAAGCTTCTCTCTGTCCATCTTCTCAAACTGTTCCCTTGTGCAAACAAATACGGCCCTTGAAACACTAGTCAACACAATGATCTAACAAGTTAGTGGGGTAAAAAAAAACACTAAATAGATGTGGAACACACACATCTTCTTAGTAAAGATGGAAATCTAAGTGGAAGCAGGGAATGCACTAAATGTTGTAAATTAGAATAAGTCTTCCAATAAGCAAGCATGGGAAGCATATCAATAAAAGCACATCAAGGGATGTGGTGAGGGTGGCCTCCTGAGGATGTGGCTTTGAATTTGAGATCTAAAGGAAGACAGTGTGGTAGTCATATAGAATTTGACATGAGGGTATTCAAAACAAATGAATAGCACATGGAACAGCAGTAAGATGGCTGAGCATGGACCCCTCAATGCACACTATAGCTAAGAATTTAATGGGTTGGGGTTATCAAGTCAGGGCAGTGGAAGATAAAGCTGGACCTGGGTAATGCAGGGTGCTGGGTTCTCTAAAAGCACATCAGAATTTGTTGTAAACCCAATGAATAAACATTGTTTTAAGACTTAGGAAAAAAATACTGTGCAATTTACATTTTAAGTTTACTTCCTGGTAGAGAGAAAGGTGTTAAAAAAAAAAAGACACTGCAAAGAAAGAGAATTTATGAACCTCTGCGGTCTTAGAACTTACTGGTGTCGGGTACCTGGACAGACACTGGCAGGCTTAGAGGCCACTGATGATGGGTAGAAATAGGATCAGCTTTGAACTCAAACCATCTGTTTTAGAAAGGGATTCCTTGAGGCCCATTGTAAGAAAGCTACTTCTTCCTGCTCAAAAGAATGAAATCAGAGTTCTGCCTCTGCCCTGAGTGACATTCCAGGCTCCTGAACTATTAGACTACTCTTTCCTTGTATTAATGAGACCCTTCCTAATGCAGGAAGGGTCCTAATTGACCCTTTGATGCAATTCCTTATGTTGTGGTGATCCCCAAACATCAATTTATTTTCTTTACTACTTCATAACAGCAATTTTGCTACTATCATGAATCACAATATACATGTATGTGTTTTCCGATGGTCTTTTAAGGGTCATGACTGACAGGTTAACCTGGCCAGAAGGTTAGAAGATCATCTTTCCATCAGGAAAGAAGATCACGGAGGACATCCCCTACTGAGAGGCAAAGGACACTTATCCCTTTCATGAGGTAATGCACTGCCCCAGGAGCCCCTACCTCAGTGCAGTTGCTACAGATCTTCACTGCTGAGTCCACCTGCTTTGCTGGGCTCCTACTCAATAACCATAACACTTCCTGTTCTCCCTTCCCCTCTCTTCTGTGGATATCAGCCCAAACCCCAAGCACACTTGCTCTGACACTCTGGACATTCTCATGTTTTCTCTGAAACCCCCCTTTCCTCCACTCAACCAACCTGTTTGTCTATTGATGAACATATTCCTATTCCCTTGGCCACTACCTCAGGAGACAGGACTTTCTCTTTTCATCTTCTCCACCTTCCTGCTCTCAGAAGTGCAAAGTCTGACAGCTCCTCTACTGTGGGAACACACACACACACACACACACACACACACACACCACAAAAGAGGATGGACTCTGCTGCCTGCTTCTCAATTTCCTCCCCCTACTGGGGCTGCCTTTCCTGGCCTCAGCAGATGAGCATGAGCTCAGTCCTGATTCGACTTGATGTGCTTGGGTGGGTTTGGGTCAGGGCTCCTCTTTTCTGAGGGACGAAGAGGGAGGCTGGGGGAAGAGCATAGGAGGGTGGGACTGGGAGGAGTGGAGGGAGGGGGTTACGATCGGCATGCAAAGTGAATATATAAATTAAAAATAAATTTTAAAAAAGAAAATTGAGAAAATGATGAGAAACCTAAGCTTACTCCAATATAGAGGCTTCTATGAGGAAAGAGTGTCGTGAAAAAAGATTTATTAAAATTAAACTTCTTATATTCCATGGTTTAAAGTCTATTCATATATAAAAGGATGCCCAGATTTAGTGGTACAGGCCTTTAATCCCAGCAATCATGAAACAGAGGCAGGCAGATTTCTCTAAGTTTCAGGCCATCCTGGGCTACATAGTATGGCCCTATCTGAGAATAAAAGAAAAAAAGGTATTTGCTAGTAAAAACGAAAATAAGTGCATACTATTAATGACTTTTATTTGTTATTTTGGCTTATTTTAATTCATGTTACTTTACGATATTGAAATAAATATTCATGCATATGTAAATGTATGCATGTATTCTCTAAAAATTAATACCTCAGTTACTCTGAAAAAAAATAAAATTTCTACATCTCAGAATGCCATGAAATAAATACTATGAAAGCTTGTTATTCAGAAGATTACACAGGATGGACAGGTAAATTTTTGCATCACATAGAGTTTACCACAAAAGAATTATTTTTGTTTCTGTGTGTGTGTGCGTGTGTGTTTGTGTGCTTGTGTTGTGCCTCAGGAGCTACTTATCTTGTTTTCTGAGATATGTTCTCTCACTAGAGCTTGGCGACTAGGTTAAGCTAATCCAAGCAAATCCGAAGGATTCATCTGTCTCAACATCCCAAGGACCAGGAATACAGGGATACAGATGTGTGCCCCATAGCTGGCTTTCTGTGACAATGTGTGTTTCAAACTCAGGTCATCACTCTCAGATGGCAAGCACTATTAAGATTCAGACACTGTCCTAACCCAGTGACTTCTTACATGAGTATTGTAAGAGGTCTAGAATGCTCGGAGGTGCCGAGTACCTGAGAACTGATATTAAAAACTGCAACAACAACAAAAAGCCCTCTCTTGATATTCCAAAAGATCAGAAATGAACTATCAACAAAACTGAGAGAATTAAGTTTAAAAGTATATTTAGTTTGTAGTACAAAATCCTTGTAAACTCTCTCTTTCTCTCTCTCTCTCTCTCTCTCTCTCTATATATA
Organism: Psammomys obesus; assembly: GCF_907164565.1. NCBI lineage: Eukaryota > Metazoa > Chordata > Mammalia > Rodentia > Muridae > Psammomys > Psammomys obesus. The sequence goes on from NW_026596085.1 coordinate 8,695,872, forward strand.
TATATATATATATATATATATATACACACACACATACACACAAATATGTTATTCAATATGAGCTTTTGCTTTCTAGCTCCCTCTGATTTCTAGCTGGGACACTGGTACATAGGAATTTAGTGTTCTTTCTCACTGAAAAATTATTTGAAATGATTTAGCAGTTTTGACTAGAAGACATTTCTCTTTAATCACACCGACATGCTACTTAAATTTCCTTTCTATTCTGAATAATTATAAGTTGGCTTAAATTTTTTTTCATGTAAGTAAACAAATCTTTGCAATTGGGAGTGAGCCGTCAGTAAGAATGACAGACATGTCTGAACAGAAAACTCCCAGGAGGCTTTCTTGCCCTCTACCCTTTCTTTGACAAGTGTTAGGGAGCAAATGCCATTTGTTTCCATTCACATTCAAGCTTATTATTTGAAGGTAGGGAAATCCTAATGATAGTATTAAAATGAAAACCTATCACCTTCCAGGGCTTCAGCCAATGGCACCTAAGCAGGCAGAGAACCAGCGAGGTTCTGGAGGTGACTCATGGGAAGCAGATGCGAGGCCCTAGTGTGGGAGCGAGCATTGATCCCAGCGTGCGCTTCTGCTGGAATCGTATCCTCTGGCTCCTTGGTGTGCCTCTCTGAACAGGTACACGTGTGTGGAGTGAGGAAACAACCCACATTGGTGGTTCCTGCGATTGCCAAAGATAAAATAAACAGGAAGCATGCGGCACATACGAGGCTTGCCGTAATGATGTTAGAGTATGGATTTCCTGGTCAGCAAACATAGGCGAATGAGTTGAGGATCATCTGAATTCTAACTTTCAAAGACGACCTTTTCATGATTGTGCGTTGTGTTTCCACGTAGGAAAGACTTACTTAACGAACCACTTGCTTTGCAGCAGTAAGCTCTGACCCAATTTCTCAAAGCCAGATGGCAAAGCCACTTCCAGTGGGGCAGATGGCCCTATTGATTTGTAGAACCACAAAAACATCAGGCTTGGAAGGTACTCTGGGATGCAACCGGTGCATCCGAAATATAGAAGAAGGCCTTTGATGTTAGCCTGGGTATCAAGGAAGCCCAAACCGTCAGAAAGAAGTGTATAACTCCGTACACTCACACAGTATGGAGGGTATGAAGCAAAGCATTCAGAGGAAGCCAAACTGCTTTCATCAGCACCGGGAGTATTCAAGCAGCTTCATGAACTAACCCTCTTTGTGGAAGAGTCCAGCAATGTTTATGAGTACCAGATGCGCTCTCCATGAAAGGAAATGGGAAAGCCACACATTCATATTCATTAATGAGGTAAAAGCAAAGTTAATTTGCAAAGGCAACTATCTGTTGAAGTCACACTGGTAAGGAATATTGAGAAGAAATACTACTCAGATGAAAAACGTTCCAGGGATCAATTTTCCCTTGACGTAACTGTAAATTATATTGAAAATAACAAGCCCCAAGTCACTGTGAGGAGTATATCTGCTTGTAATACACTGTACTTAAATTCCAACAGAAATGCTACCTGGAGCTTCCTAGTAATCAGACATTTTTAGAAATAGAATTAAATACATTTGTAATTATGTGTTCTTAAGCTGCACATACCAATCTGCAAAACATAATATGAGAGATGAGTGGAAAGTGACCTTGCTGGGAATCCAAGGATTGGTCAGTGGCTTCATTCTTTTAAGTGTCACAAAAGTGGGAATTAGAGATTTAAACCCACGTCTGAGTCTAAGAATGGTTTGTTTGTACACTATGGTTTCTTAATCTTGCTTATGTACAAGCTAACATGTGACCTGCATGTTACAAACATTTCTTCAGAGATTATTCTTTCAGGTAAAGTACAACTAAAATAATTATTAAATGCAAGCTTCACACACATTTATTCTCCTATTGGATTGACTTATTTACCATTAAGCTCTAACTGTATTTATGGCAAAAAAAAAAAAGGTTTATTTTCCTTGTTTATTAGTGGTTATGAATAATCAGATAATCTAGTTCTAGCCAAGGTTTTCTAAGTATGAGTGTTGAGATTTGGGGGAAGGGAAAATTACACATCATGTGCAAACACATGCTCTCAAGATATTTTTTTCCTTTCTAAATTTATATGAGTATGTGTGTTTGCAATCAGCTTTACAATAACATTTCTATCATGTTCTAGTGGCTGCTTGTCTAATTCTTCTGTATGACATACTTTGTTTATTAATTTGTTTTTCAAGACAGGGTTTCTCTGTGTATCCCTGGCTATCTTGGAACTTGCTCTGTAGAGCAAGGTAGCTTCAAATTGAGAGATCAGTGTCAGAGGGCAGTTTGAGACCATGGACTCAGCTGTGAAGCTGCCTCCCTACTTGTTTGTACATTTATTCAATATATTTCAGTCATATTGTTTAGGTATTATTTAAATCTACAATCTTTTGAGCATTGCTCTACAGTTCAAACATGTTAGCTTTGTAAAGACAACAAATGCCATAGGAAACACAGTCAAATTATTAACATAACAATTTGTTCAGGGACATCCATTCTGTTTCATTCAAGGTAATCAGACACAAAGACAAGAAAAGGTAAAGTCTCATTTAGCATGGTTATGAATATCAACGAGATTGATTAGTAAAACAACATCAAAAAAGGTTAGGCTGCTCTATTAGCTTCATAGATGAATATTCAATATTTAGATCCCGGTAGCTATAAAAAGAAAATGTTCTATTTGAATATTTATTTTAAAAAAAAAAGCCTGCATTGACAATGCTAAACCATTTTCTTTTGAAACTAGACTTTTGTGATTTTCACCTTATTTTTGTGCGATGTCATGTGCTGGCTGAAACGTGAGTTAAGTATACCTTCCACCTAGAAATAAGACTTATGGCACAGGGACAAGAAGGAATAGTGAAACCAGCAACCAATGGGACGTCCTGTCGTGTGTGTTTTGCCTTCCCCTTTTCATTGATTTTCCTCTGCTACCTTCTGCACATCCTCTGGGGTTACACTTTATTGTTAAAGCTTGTCGCAGCATAACACCCTCTCTCTCTTAAAATGATATTTTATCACATTGTATCTAATAAATGTGTTAAAGAGAAAAATATTGACAGTGACAAGGGCCAGTGAAGTTCCCTGGGTTGTTTTGAGCACTGGAGACAACCTGTATAAGGTCTGTGAAAATGACACCATGTTATTCTTTATAATAATAATAATTATTATTATTATTATTATCATCATTATCATTACAGTTTATTCACTTTGTATCAGAGCTGTTGCCTCCTTCCTCCTCTCCTCCCAGTCCTCCCTCCCTCCCCCTTCTCCCCCTATGCCCCTTCCCTAGTTCACTGATCAGGAACTCCTCTCCTCTCCTTGGCTCCAACGGAGCCAAAAACCTGGGCCCAGGGGGCCTGCAGACACTGTGCTATTCTTAAGGTCAGACAAAAGATGTCACGTGTTGGCAGATTAGAGACTGGCACCCCAAGAGAGGTAATTTTGGCAAGTATGGCATGGGGCTATAGATTTCAAACCATTATCTTACCTTTAGAAACAAGAATTTAGCTGTGACTCTTACAAACAGTACAAACAAGAATTTAGCTGTGACTCTTACAAACTCTTACAAACAAAAAGAGTCACAGCCATTTAGCTGTGACTCTTACAAACAGTAGTGTGTACTAGTATTATGAAAATATAAAATTCTGCACAGCCCAAGCGTGACCAAGTCTGTATGGACACTGTGTGCTTGCATTACCTATGGCTCCTGATCAGATGATGTCCTTTATTAAAAGACTGCTTCCACTGTAACAATTAAGCCAGCTTCCACAGCTCCCCTAGGGATCCTGAAAGTGAATTTGAGTAATAGTTTTCTCTATTCTTTACTCTTCCTGCTGTGCTTCAGCCAAATTGAAGAATTCATCTTCTAATTTTATGTGGTGTTCATAATACAATTAAAAATTTATTCCTTCCCTTTCCTACTCTCAAGCCCCCCAATACTTCTTCCCACTCTTCTTCAAATTCACTGTTTACTAATTGCTATTGCATGCATATATGTACATATATACGTACACATTCCTAAATATACTCTGTTCAATCCATATAATGCTACTTGTATACATGTTTTGGGGGCCAACTGCTTGTCACCCAACAACCAATTGGTGTGCTCTTCCGTGGAGAAGACAACTTCCCCTGCTCCCAGCTTTCCCCAGTTGCCTAGAACTCTTTCTGTAGAGTGGAGGCCTCAAGAGCTTGCCCTGTCCAGTGGAAATCACGTGTTTTCTTTGGCATATCTATCTGTGTAGCCTTGTCCAGTTTACATCTGGGCAATCATGTAGGTAGGAGGAGGACTTTTTGAGAAGACAGAAGAAACTTGCTGAGAGGTGGAAAGAGGTAAGGAAAATAATGGGAAGATGTGATCAAAATACGTTAATATATGTGTGAAATCATGAAAGATTGATGAGTAAAAATTTAAAAGACATAGAAACACAGTCAGGGCTAACATTTTTGTTAGTTTTATACACTATATATTATGACATAAAAATTAACAAAAGACAGTTTTAAAAGCAATAAGCTAAAGTGAAAATACGTGTGAAAATATGATCTGTATAACATGCTGCATGGGAGGGCAGGCTCTAATCACCTTCAGTTTAATCCAAAACTGGCCCAGCTGACTTACACTAAACATCTTTCTTTCTTTCTTTCTTTCTTTCTTTCTTTCTTTCTTTCTTTCTTTCTTTCTTT
>NW_026596085.1:8700579-8702541 GCF_907164565.1 Psammomys obesus
TTTCTTTCTTTCTTTCTTTCTTTCTTTCTTTCTTTCTTTCTTTCTTTTTTTCTTTCTTTCTTTTACTAAAGGTTGTTATTATTTTGAAAATAATTTATTTAATTTTATGTTCATTAGTGTGAAGGTGTCAGATCCCTTGGAATTGACATTATAGACAGTTGTGAGCTGCCATGTGGGTACTGGGAATTGAACCCTGGTCCTTTGGAAGAGCAGACAGTGCTCTTAACCACTGAGCCATCTCTCCAGCCCCCCTGAACATATTCCTTAACATCATCAACAATACACTACCTCACAGTACTGACCGGGAGACAGGATGATGGTATATCTCCTATTCTTAGAGCAGTGCTTGACACAGGGTACAAACTCAACTAGCACAATTATTATTACGAGTCCTGTGATTCAAGTGCTTCAACCACGAGCTGAAGACAGGTAGAGGAAATAGGAGAAATCGAGGCAGGTGTAACTTTCATGGTCAGCATGACTTGAGGCTGGTGGCAGAACAGACATTTCCACTTTGGAAACTCACACGCAAACCAGGCTGGGGTTCTCTACAGTAGGCAACACACCGTGGTACCAAGTAGGTCCTTTTGGATCCTGTCCTCGTATCTGGCATTTCCTTTGGAAACATGAAAATAGTATAGTGGCAGAGAGTTCAATGGATAATAACAAAAACTTGAGTGAGAGTCTAGTTTTCAGGGGTTTTTTTTTATATACTTTGTCAGATTTTAGCTCATTCTTTCTTTAAATTTGATGTTTTGCTCATTTAAAAATGGTATCTATGTGTGTCTGTGTGTGCCTGATCACTATGTGTGAGCACCCTTGAAAAGGCACAAATTTGCAGGTAGAACAGCTTTGCAGAGATGCTTCCTCACTCCGCTTTTGCATGGTTCCAAGGCTGCGGCTCAGCATGTCAGATGAGCGTCATCAGAAGTCAGGCTGCAAGTGCCTTTATCCTCTGAGCCTTCTCGCCAGCATACTTAATAACATTCTTATCATATACATGATATGTAGGTATGTATGTATGTCTATGGAAAGTGCCCAAGAATAGATTACATATCAAAGAGACAACACTGTACTTATGTAGCATCTTTAAATTAAACCGAGAAAGAGTGTGCAAGAAAGTATTGAGAGGGGGCTGGGAAAGGCACTAAGAATGAGGAAGCCACGTTCTGAATGGGTAAGTCAAGAGAACCAGCTTCCCCTCCAGAGGACAAGTACCTCTCTGTAATCAGAGCTTCTGTTATATTCACCGTTTCTTAAAAAGAAAAGAAAAGAGAAGGAAATAGAAAAGAGAAGAAATGAATTTAAATAACCCTTCTGTCAAAGGGCATATTTGAGGTACCATATCCTGATCTCTCGTAGTCATGTTTAAAAAAAATAGCAGATTTCATCACCAATCAGGTTGCTTTTAACAGTGGGTCAGCCTCATATTTGCTATTCTTGTGTGAGGAAAGTTGCCACAACCATACTTGAAGCCAGTATCATAGTACCAGGTTTCTTTGGGGAAAAAAAAAAAAAAGAGTTTTGCTGTGAGGCCAACTGGCAAGGGATCCACAAACAAATAAAAGCTCAAGTCTAACTCTCTAATGAGTTGATGGCAGGGAATAGTGCAGATTAGTAAAATACATAGAATACGTAGCACCTAAAAATCCTGCTTCAGAAACATAGATGCAATACTTATGTTTGAATCCCTAAGGTGTTTTTTTTTAATTGTCCACTATTTTAATTAAGAAAAAGGTGTATCACCTGTCTGTCAAGCCTTATCATAAATGATAACTACATTTAAATTCCTCAGCCAACTTGGTGTTACATGAGTGAAGACACTGTGGGCTTCCCTCTCCTGTGGGGACCATATTCCATTACCCCTGCCTCAGTCACTGTCCTGGCCAACACTGCCACAACCTCCAAATGTTACCACACACACACACACACACACACACACACACACACACACACACACAC
>NW_026596085.1:8702551-8724829 GCF_907164565.1 Psammomys obesus
CACACACACACACACACACACACACACACACACACACACACACACACAGAAGAAACACAGGATTCTAAATTCTAATAACATTTTCATGATGATCTCTGCTTTCAGCTGAGAAAGGAGAGGGAGCGAGGGAGAGAGAGAGACCAATCCAGAATCTTCCCTGTAGCATCCAAAGTCCTACCTGACTAGGCTCATCACTCTTTCTAGGTGATTTCAATCATTTTGCTCACTCTTACAGCCACTCTGGGCATGTGGAAAATCATCTGCTTTATTCCCAAATCAATGCCTGTAATTCAAATTTCTATTGTCTCTGCAGTCCACCCCCAACTCTTGGATATTTATAATGCAAAAATTCCTCTTTCTTTTCAGCTCTATATTCAGTAATAACATTCTCAAAGAGGCCTCCTTGAATAGCATTTTAAAGTGGCCTTTTCCAGTAGCCTTGCAAATCTACTTAACCCATTTTCTTTATTGCTTGTGTCACCGACTATGATCATATCATAACAGTGCATTTTCTTAACGGGAAGCAGCACCCTCATCATGCAAGCTCCGAGACAACACAGACTCTTTCATTTTTAGATAAGAAATCAATGGTGTGTCATGAATATTCAGAACAATGTGTCCCATATAAGTAGCCCCTCCAAAGTATTTCCGGAAGAAGTCAGTGAACACTGCAGCCTGCAACCAAGACTTGAATGAAGGAACATCAGCATGTGATAGACAAAGTGGACCATACCCAAACACCTGTCAATAAAGCCTCAGGAGCATGCATGATGAAGAAATTTGCCGAGTAGCATGTCTGTTCTGACATATGTAGAGTGTTTTCCCACCCTTAGAGAGAGGAGCTGGAGAAAGACCCTCAGAGTGTGAATGAAAGGAATCGACATATTTGGCAAGTGAATAAAGCAGTTGATTTTGGGGGAGGAGGTGGGGATACTCACTGAGATTTCTGGTTCCACAGCTGCTTTGGCAGGGCCAGCTTATGACAGATCCCTTTTCTCTAGGACTTTGATCCTTTGTTGGTTACTAAATTGCTTGTGCAGTGTCTAGAAGTTGGCTTGCGATGATCATATTTTAATCTTGCAACATTAGAGTGATGAAAGTTTACGACAGTTGAGCATGTCTAGCCCCACTTGCCAAAATCATACTATAGTTTTAGATTGCAGCTGGAATTCTGGGAGGGAGCTGGAAGCAGAATAACTGTGATAGGGCCTGCAGTGCATGGATCTACGGATGTTCTCAAAAAAAAAAAAAAAAATAGGACTTTCTGGGGTAAAAGAAACTGCAAATGTAAACTTTAAGAACAGACATCTCCAGGAAGGCTCCCAAATGGCTTACTGGGCCCCTGTTAAACGTGGAGTTTTCCTGAAAGAAATGCAGTCCAAACTTTGTAGCTCTTGCCAGGAGACATTCTTGCTTCAGTTGCCAAAAATTCCTCTATCAAAGTCCTGTTTCACACCCTATTCGCTTAAGTCAAGCTAAGTTCACATAATCAACCAGCCAAGTTTAAGCTTTCTTGTCTTCACAGTGGGTTAGAGTAGGGGGGCAAGGGCTGGTCAAGACTTTCTTCTATGTAAGCCAGGCCATCTGTCTCTTTCTTCAAGTATTTTTTTAATCTAAGGCTGTTTGTCTTCAATTCTTTTTTTTTTTTTTTTTGAATTCACTTTCCTCCCTTCTCCCCTCCCAGGCCCACCTTCACCTCCCCCTCCCTTTTCCTCAGAAGAGGGGAGTTCCTGTTTTTACCTACGTCAGGACTTAGTGAATCTTTTGTTGATCACAACAAAGAGGAAAGTGGACTACAGGCAAGAAAAGTCTCACAAAACGTCAAAGGCAGAGCCTGGACTGTTTCTTGGCTCTATGAATCTTCAGATCTCTCCTTTGAGCAGTATCTGCCTCATTCAAGATACAGGCAGTTTTAGGGTACTAGGGGAGTTTCTTAAAACCTACAAATAAAGATGCAATCACCTTATCTATAGACTTTTGAAACCAGTACCACCCTAAAATGCTTGTGCCAAGGAATCATGCTACGAGTCCAACTGTATTTCTAGTAGTTTGAGTGTTTACCATTCGGGGATTTGGTTTTGTTCATTGTCACTCTTATATACTGTAACAGTTGCCTTACGAAGACTTTCTTTAAATGGCTGGTTTAAGCTTGTCCCTGGTTAATTCTCTGCATAGCATTCAAAGCCCTCTTTTCTTTATAATTTCATACCGTCATGTTTTCTTTCTTGAATGACAGTTTGCTGTTTCCTTCTTGAGTTACTAAAGGAACTCAGTTTGATATATGAGCTAATATCTTTTTCGGAAAGTGTTTCCTGACATTAAAGAACTTTTGCCAGACTGTTTAGCCAAGTGAGTAGTATGCCATGAGGTCATTTAAAACCGTGGGCTCAATCTGCTATCTTCCTGTGTACTCAGCCCGTTTCAGTTTAATCTGCCTTTAGCAAAACAATGTAACCAATCTTGCAGTGCCTTGGGTTTCTCATGTACTCAGCTTTTACAAACTAAGCAAAAATGTGTTCTCATCCATGCTTTTGACCGAGAATTATGTGTGCTATAGTGCTATGGTATAAAGAGCCAACAGGTTTAAGTGTCATTTTTTTTTTTTCAGTTTTTGTTAGACTCTTCCTTTACATAATATTTTTAGAGTTTTTTGAAATTAAAATATAGCTATAGCATTTTCTCTCCCGGACATCCCCTCCTGCTCTCTCTCAAATTTATAAGAGATGTGCATATTTCCCTGTCCCATGACTCTGAACCGAGCCATGTAATCTGTGCTGGTCAGTACATTAGCAGACTTGATATAGCGTGACTCTTTTGCTTCTATCCACACCCACATAAGGAGGCTGATAAGGTAAGAGGCTCTGCTACCTTGGTAGATCAGCAAATTCACAAATTCACAGCAGGAAAAGATGCTTGTTTCTACTGTGGTGGGCTGAATGAGAATGGCTTTCGTATTCTCACATATTTAAATACTCTCCAGCTTGTGGAACCCTTGGAAGAGGATTAGGAGGTGTGACTTCACTGGAGGAAGTGTGGCGCCAAGGGGAGGCAGTGATGTTTCAAAAACCCACACCATTCCTAGTTCTCTCTCTCTCTTTCTCCCTCCCTCTCTCCCCCCACCCCTGCCTCCTGCTTGTGGATAAGGATGTGAGCTCTCACCTACCGCTCCAGCACCTTGCCTGCCTGTCTGCTGCCATGTTCCCAATCATGGTGGTCAGGGACTCTAACCTTCTGGAACTGTAAGCCTCAATGAACGCTTTTCTTTATAAGTTGCTTTGGCCATGCTATATTATCACAGAAATTCTGAAGTAACTGAGAGACTTGTTTAACTTGATATTTTGAGTTTGTTATGTAACAAGTTTACTAGTACACAGACCTATGCACATACTCACTTCATTTAATCACTCATTTATTAATATGGGCAAAGCAGTTCTTTATATACTACTATGTGTAGCGCAGTCTTATGATTCAGATATTAGGCACAAACATCCATAAGCAGACACACATATACATAGATGCATCTCGAATACACATTTATTTAATGGCATATACATACAGGTTTTCTTATCACTTCTATTACAAATTTTCACAAATCTAGTAGTTTAAGTCAAATGTTAAAAAAAATGGATCTAGTAGGCTAATACTGAGTTTTAAAAAAAGCTTTTTTTGTTTGTTTGCTTTGAGAATTTTAGAAAATAACCCATGCCTGTCCTTTATCAGCTTTAAGGGACTTTTACTTTCTTGACTTCAAAGACAACACTGTTACTGAGTCTTTCTCATGCTGCCATCCCTCTGGGTCTTTCTTTTACATTTCTTTCCCACTTACAAAACCTCTTACAAAACCTGGGGCCCATCCAGGTAAGCAATGATCATATTGTGTCTCAAGGTCAGCTCATGAATAGGTTTAGTCTATCTGCAACCCAAATTCCCTTTGCTGTGTCACTTGGACTCACAGATTTAAGGTGTTCATATCTTTGGGGAACCTTCATTGTACTGAACCACAAAATATAAGACCTTGTATCGAACACTTAGGAACAGATGTACTGTGGAACTGATACTTGTAGGATTTCAACTTAACGTTCCCAATAGCTTCTGCAGCAGCATCCACATACAAACGCATTAATCCTTCCACAGGAAACTATGAATATTCACCCCAAGTGGCATAAACAAGTCTATAAATAGTTTCCTGTCAGTTAAGGTCAGGCTTCGCCACCAGATGGGTTCAGTTTGGGTCAGATATTGTTGTCAAGTGAGCTATTTAAAAAGCCGGGGTTTTGAACTTTGTAGATTACAAAATGGCAAAGAGTATGTTCATGAATAAATTATATTTGGAAACATGCAGAAGCATTAGCATTTGTCCTGCCCTTCCTTTGTTTCCCAAAGTCTATTCTCTTCCTGCAAAGTCATTAGTAAGGTTTTCCTGCTTTTGAAGTTTTAAAAAACAAATTCAAAATGTTTGTTTCCTTCATTATTTACCTCAATTTCATTTAGTATCATTTAAATTGTTGCATGCATTTGTGGATTTGTCTTAGTCATTCCTCTACACAATATCTATTTTGTAAATAAGTCACAATCCATGTATTTTCTACAGCTATTCTATGGAGGTCCATCAGTGGGCATGGGTTTTTGTTTAGAAGACATTAACATTAACACAACTATAAATGCTCCTGTTAGAATGACATATGTATTTTTTGTTGAACAAATACCTAGGGTATTTTGTTGAACAAAACCAAATTTCTGGGCTCAAGAGTTGCTAATACTTTCCCAAACTATATATTGTCATGTCATTTGAGTAGCTGCAGAAAAATCTAAGCAAAAACATACTGAGGAAGAAATCTAGTCTGGTTCCAGAAAGGGCCAGGGCATTCTATCACTGGAGACTTATGACTGTGCCATCAGCGGTCCTGACTGTGCTGTCAGTGGTCCTGGCTCTCCAGAGCTGAGTTTTCTTATTTTAATTAGAAGGTTGGAGACGGTTGCAGATGACAGACATGTTCAAACATAAGCCTACAAGGAGGAGCAGTGTGGCAGGTTCCGCATGGCCAGTAAGAGATGATTTTTGCTGCTGCCTTCTGTGGCTGGAGACTGAACCACACCATCTCTTGGGCTACTGTGAAGTCACTCACCTGGCCTTGTGTTTTTGTATTGTTAGAACACTTCTGAGATATAGTGATGCATCCACTTGTAATGTAAAGAAGCCTAGAGGCTTGAGACAGAGGGATGCTTAGGAAGAGCTGGGATCCCTTGCTAAGCAGTCTGTTGTGGCGCAGAAGCTTATGTGTGGGCTTTGGTCACTAGGGTCATTCATCCTGGAAAGATCAGTTTCTCTATAGTTACAAAAACTCTAAAGTCATCTCGTCAGAAGCCAGACAAAGCTGAAGTATGACTTTGCTCTTATCCTAGCTCTCTCTTATAGTGGCTATGTTGGCTTATGACATAGTGGACAAAATGACTTTAAGACTCATTGAAAAAGGTGCCATTAATAGGGCTCAGAATATAGCTTAGTGACAGGACACTTGCTTAGCACGCAGGAGACACGAGTTCCACACACACAGGCACACAGACACACACTCACACATATACAAATGCGCATGCAGAAACACCACTACCACCAATAAGAACAATAAAATCTCAAAAAGAGGAAATGTGATAATGTAAATCACACCACTGAGGCTCCTGAATAAAGGGGAGGGAGGTTCTTGAGGAGAGAACCATAGAGCCAGGAATGTAGAAGTGGAACAACTCTATTCAATGATGCTCCAATAAAACCTTTTGGTTAAGGTCATCAGTTACCTCTCCTGGATAACTATAGGTACAACCTCTCACCCAAAAGACCTCTCTTTGCAGCAAATGGAGACCATAATTGAAAACCACAGACTGGACACAATGCAGAAACCCCAGCATCCACATCACAGCATATCTGTCTCAGGGAATATCATCTAAGGGCTAGAAGAAATATTGTAAGAGCCAGAATAGCAGGAAATCTGCTGTGAAATAGTCTCCTGGAATGGTTGCATAAGCAGGACTAGAGCAATGTCAACATCGATAGGCATGTTACTGTGGAGAAGAGAAAATTTCACAAGTTCCCACCCCTGGATGAAGAACGACAGTCAACAAATGACTGCTGGGGGAGGAAGAATGAACCCCTCCTAGGAATGAGCACCCTTATTGGTTATTAGTTGTCTAATACAAAGGGGTCAGGCCTGAAACCATGTTCACACAAACAGCAAAAACAGACTCAGAAAGTGGCATTTATATATTTATGTGTATATGTGTGTAAATCTGTGCACACAATTATGCATACATACACACATATCAATAATAATCAAAGAAAAATAAGCCATCGATTTGAGAAATTTAAGAGTGAGAGACAAGAGAGAGGTTGAAGGGAAGATACCATTGAAGGTCTGGAAGAAGAAAAAAATAACTACAAAAATCTACTCCAATGAGCTTTAAGTTAAAAGGGCCAATAAAACAAAAACAAACAAACAAACAAATGAAAATGAAGCAAACATTAAAGCTCAATCTTTTCTTGTAGGGTCAGGGAAGCTATGGTCCCTGAGCACGGCATGCTTCCATGCTTTTCCTTTCTCTGACTCTCTAGGCCAGTGTGTCCCCTCTGCTTTTTTCTTGCAGTCTTTTCACTTCTCTGAAATACTCTAGCCTTTTGTTTTGTGATTCCTTGAGTGGCTCTGGCTTATGTTCCTCTGCCATGCTTTGTTTGTGCATATAGTCGACTTTAATTAAAAATCTGGGATGGGCTCAAAGCAGCCTTGTTTTTATTTGGCCCTAGAAACAGAGCCTTCTTAGCAAGTTATTTCTGGGCCTCTATTCTTAATTGATTTTCTCTGCAAGTATTTTATTCATTTCCATACTAATCTGAATCAGATAATGATTGTTTAGCCCAAATGTCAGTGGAATATGTTAAATGTTTTATTTTGTGGTCTCTTTAGATTTTAATTGGGTTCATGTCAGATAATACCAAGCTCACACAAATGTGGGACTGGAGAGATTAAGCAATTGCAGACTTTCCAATGAGAGGGATACATACTTGACAGAATGCCTCAGACTTCATGCTCTGCCTTCCTCTTTCCACACTGCATCAGGAAAGACATCCTGGCCAGTCAGAGTGGAGCAGGCCTGGCTGAGCAAGTATTACGGCGTTACTGACTATAAGTTAGATGAATTAAGCTGAGGCTGTTGACTTCCAAAGGCAGACCCTACCCTCTACCCATGATGTCTAAGGTGGAAGAAAATATGGGTAATGGCCAGAAGACTGGGAAGGGGCCCATGGGACTGGGGAAAAAAAGACTTTAGGGAAATGGGTACAAAATACTAGAGGTGAAAGGGTATATCAGGGAAGAGGGCACAAATATGAAGGCAGAAGCAATGAATCGGCCCAATAAAATAACTATGAAAGACCCATATGCAAACCTTTAATCTGTAAGGCCGATTAAAGTAACAAATAAAATATTTTTAAAAGAGCAGGGAGAGGTAGAAAGGGGGGATGAATACATTCCTTCAGAAATGCATTAAAATATTCATGAGAACATCATATACATAACCCAAATACCTGTCTGCTAGCCCCAAGAGTGCCAGACAGAAGAATTTTAGCTCCTACTTATTAACCTTTGAGGGATGTTTTTAAAATATATCAGTAACACTTCGAGCTCAGGTGTGAATTCTAATAAATTTACTCCTTTCATATATATATATATATATATATATATATATATATATTGTGGTCTGGTACTAAAGTGTATACAAATCAGGTTCTATGTATAAGCTTTTGAAGATCAGAGATGAGAAAATGAAAATTGAATTTCACTAGTCCTATTATGGCTACATACTCACTTCTCCCAATTGTCAGACCCTCTGACAAAGCTGGACACTCACATTGGAATCTGACTCCTTCCCTTTCCTGTTTCCAATAAGACATTTTTTTCAAACCATGACTTAGGATGTTCTTTCAAACATTTTTGAGATAATAATATAATTATATCATTTTCCCTTTTCCTTCCTTGCTCTAAATCTGCCCATGTAACTCCAACCACGTTCTCTTTCAAATTCATGGCATCTATTTCCTTAATTGTTGATTGTGCGTGTGTGTGTTCATGGTTCACAGTGAACCATCTCACTGGCCCTACAGTGGCTTTTATTTGCTTGTTTGTTGAGTATTATATCCTAGTAATTGCAGCATGTAAGAAGCAGAGGCAAGTAATCTCTGTGATGTTAAGGTCAGCCTGGTCTGTATAGTGAGATCTAGGCTACCAGGTTTACATAGTGTTATGGTTCAGGAATAGACAGATACTGACCACTTGGACACCACACTCAGAAAGATGGAAGTTTATTGAACACTTAGCATATCTGACCAATCAGGGACACAGTCTGTACTCTTTTTTTTCCTTTTTTAAATTTTTTTTTATTAATTACAGTTTGTTCACTTTTTATCTCAGCTGTAGCCCCCTCCTTCATTCCCTCCTGCCCCACCCATCCTCTGTCATCTCCTCCCACACCCCTCTCCAAGTCCACTAATAGAGGAGGTCCTCCTCCCATTCCATCTGACCCTAGCCTATCAGGTCTCATCAGGGGCTGGCTGCATTGTCTTCCTCTGTGGCCTCAGGATGCTCCCCCCTCAGTGGGGGGGGGGGCAGGGGTGGTCAAAGAGCCAGCCACTGAGTTCATGTCAGAGACAGTCCCTGTTCTCATTACTAAGGAACACACTTGGAGACTGAGCTGCCATGGGCTACATCTGTGGAGGAATTCTAGGTTATCTCCATGCATAGTCCTTGATTGAAGTATCAGTCTTAGAAAAGGCCCCTATGCCCAGTTTTTTTGGTTCTGTTACTCTCCTTGTGGAACTCCTGTTCCCTCCAGGTCTTTATATCTCCCCCTTCTTTCATAAGATGCCCTGCACTCTGCCCAAAGTTTGGCTATGAATCTCAGCATCTGCTTTGATACCCTGCTGGGTAGAGTCTTTCAGAGGCCCTCTGTGTTAGGCTCCTGTCCTGTTTCCTATTTTCTCCCTCTTTTGATATCCATCCCCTTTGCCTTTCTAATTGAGGATTAATCATCTTACCCAGGGTCCTCCTTCTTGCTTACAGTCTGTATTTTTGAATCAAGACTGTGGCCCTGAGTCATTTTCTGAATGAGTTTTTAAAGGAAAAAGACCATAACCAAGCAGGAAGAATCAATTCTACTCCAGGTACATTGTACCTAGGTAGCTAGACAAAGCATTTAAGCTGATTGGCTGGAATTTAGGGTAGGGGAACTTTGAGGACTTTCCAAAGTTGGGGATATGTAGGAGTGTTGTGCCTGATTCCAGAGACCCCAAAAGACCACTAGGAGTCGAGTCCATTGCAAATCACACAAGGATCTTTATTCAAGCTTAAGCTCTGGCCTCCAATCATCCCTGAAGTAGCAGGTTAGAAAGTGAGGCCCCGAGTCTCAGGGAAGCAGAATTTTTAAAGGGAAAAACAGCAAGCAGGGAATTCCAAGCTTTGGCATTACAGGGAAGGGTAAGTTTTGGGTGAGGGTTTCAGCAATCGAGATGACCTTTAGGCTAATTGCTCCAAGCCACCTGGCGAAAACGACAAATATCTAAGATATCTGTAGGATAGCCTGCTGGGTGGAGTGGAGGACCCACTAACACATTCTGTGGCATTTATGACAACCTGTGGGGTGGAGGCCTGATTATAGTTATCTATTTATACATTTTGTGGTATCCACAACAACCTGCAGGGTGGAGGGCCACGTGGCCCTTCTAGGAACCCAAAGATCAAGTCACTCCAAGGTTGGTCAACTTAAGATAGAACCTGAGGAACAAAATGGAGGCACCCCTGCCATCCTCAGTTTCTTCAGGAGCTGGCTATGAAGATCTAAGTCTGGCATTTCCAGGTAGCCTCTGAGCTTGGTGTGTGCTGACAGATTCCCTTTCTCAGCTGGGTTCTCTCTTCAGCTGACCTGAGGAACCCCAGATCCTCTAAGGAGAGTTACATAGCCCTCAGAAAGATTAAAAACCCAACCTTTTCCTGATAAGAAACCCATTCAGCAAGTACCTGGGAATTCCTGGGAATACCCACCCTATGCTAATAAGATATCTGGTATCTTGGCTTTCAACCAATGACCTTTAATCATACCTGGAGTTTTTCCTCCACCCATAGGATAATTAAGTACTTCTCTCCCCATCTTATATAGGGCCGTGCTATTACACATGTAGATGACATATACCTGGTGCCCCTATGTTAAGAACTAAAAATAGATGAAGCAGGGGGACAACCAGTATTTTCTGCGAGAGGTTTATTAGGGAGGTATGGGGGAAGTGGGTAGCAGGACATGATGGGGAGAGAGAGAGGGAAAGGGGGAGGGGGTGCAGAGAGAGAGAGAGAGAGAGAGAGAGAGAGAAAGAGAAAGTAAGAGAGTGCAAGAGTAAGAAGGGACAAGAGCAAGAGTAAGAGAGTGACCATGTGTCGGATTGGCTCTTTTTAAGGGGGCACGGTGACCATGCCTTCCAGGTGTGACCACCTGGCAGGCGACATATGATGACATCATAGGTTGCTAGGCAACCCAGAAGCAGGTTGTATTCCAAAATACTAACATTCCTCCCTTTTTCTCTAATTAAAAATAGGGAGCTTGGGCTGCCTTTTATAAGGTAAGTTAAAGTATATAAATTTAGGCTCATTGGAAGCAGCTCTTGGTTGTCATGCAAGAGGATGAGAGAGAGAAGAATTATAGCAACAAAATGGTCAGATTGCAAGGTCAAGAGTAAGGGAAGTCTCTGCCCTGGAAAATTTAGGGTAGAGGGTTGTCAACAGAGAGAGTTGCCAGCCATGCAAGTAGGTAGGAACTGGGAAACTGGGAAACGCTGGGAGAACCTGGAGCTGCTTGTCCTGGTCCTGAAGCACACCACTTCAGCCTTTTGTTAACAAGTGAATAACAGGCGTAGATTCTCTTCTGGCTACTTCCTGCTGACACTGGGGACGCTGTAGGGAGGTCAAAAGGCTGAAATGTTGGCTAAGCCCAGGAAGAATAGGCTGCTTTGATGCTTTCCAGGGTCTGCAAGAACATCCATGGCTGGGAGGGAAGGTGCAGGTCCAGCTTGTTGGAAGTCTGTGAGGTCAGAGTTGAACACCTGTAGTGCTTTGGCGCCGTTGTGGCTATAGGAAACATCTGTGTCTGGCAGGACACTGAAACACATATATAGGCAAAAGATAAAGTTGCGTGGGGAGAAAATCCTTTAGGTATACATTGAAAGGTTTGGATCGATGAGGCTTGTACATGGGAACCTCTGTCTACCTGGAGGGACCTTTATTTACCCAATCATTGGCAATATTTAAAGGCTTTGTTTTCGATCTGTCATTGTAACACCTTGCCTCAGCAAATCAAAACACATTCACCCGTGAAGCCCCTCTCACTGTCCATAAATGTCCCTGATTCATGAGATAAATTTTCTTGTGCTTTCACCATTGCTCTGCCATGACTGTCTGAGATTCGTCATTTATTCTAGGTAAGGAAAGACTTCCTCCCTTACTGTTGGGATCAGTAAGCAGGCATCTCTACACCGGCCCCAAGGGACCTGACAAACCGGTTATCAGGCATTTGTGAAGCCACCAAGAAGACCACCTGCTGATCACCTGGAACCACCTGCGCATGCCCTGGGTTACCTTATAAGAGAACTCCTGGAGCCCCTCCTCGCTCTCTCTCTTTCTCTTCCGCCTCTCTGCGAGCCCCTTTCCCTGCCCCTAATAAACCTCCCACATGGAACTGGTCTCCTGGTGTGATTTGTGAACCTGTCGTGTAACCTTCACAGGCGCACGTTTTTCTAACAAAGAATCACACCTCGAGCTTCGGCTGTTTGCCTGAGTGGGAACTGCCTCAGCAGCCATTGACCTGTGTCCCACCAGAACTGTGTCCCACCAGAACTGTGTCCCACTAGAACTGTGTCCCACCAGAACTGCCTTCTATTTGGTTTTGGGCTTTTGCCCACACCTCTGCCCTTAATATAGTGACTTAGCTGAAGGGCTGTAACACTGAGGTAACATCACAGGCTTTCAGAATGCACGAGTTTCCCCTGCCTTCTGACACTGGCAATTTCTTTTTAAAGGACCTTACTGTAACACTCAGTGAAAAAATTAATTCCACCCTACCTCCCCCTTGAGACTAGGAGCTACACCTAGCCCACAGGCCTTGCCCTGATCCCTGATAGATCTAATTGTTCCTGAAAAAAAAAAAAAAAAGGAATCTTTGATTCTTGGAGCTACTCTATTCCCAGGTGGAAGCAGTGCCTGGATGGGCCTGCAGAAGAAACTCACACATTTGTTCCCCCACCCAGCAGTGGGAAGCTCAGTATGACAGCTGTGCTCCAGGACCACCCAGGCTACCACTGTGAGAAAAAGAACTTAGAAGGGTACTGTGGTATAACTCCAAAAGAGCACACATTTATCTTTAACTCAAACAGAACATTCAATAAGTACTGAATTGTAAGTAAAAGGATATTCTTATGTCATGCAGGCAGAGACTGAGCACTTGAACTCAGTTTTACATTATGACCAAAATGGAGACTAAAGACAAAATGGCTTTAGTTATGCTAACGGTGAAAGCAGGTGTTAAACAGAGGAGCTACAGTTATGCTAAAAACTAGAGTGGGTCTCAACAGAGGAGCTATAGTTATGCAAAGTGTTAAAGCAGGCAGTGAGATACTGTCTCAAAAAAAATTATATGCTAATAGAATTATGCAGATACCAATGACGGCTTCCAAGGGCTTTAAATCCTATGTGCCACTAATATTGAAATAGGAGTAGGATATTCCAAAGAATTCCCTGAGCTTGACTGTGTAACATAGTTTATTGCCTTTTGATAATTTGAGCAATCAGTGCTCTGTGTGTATGCACAATTAAAAATACCAAAACAGGCACAATAACCAAGTATCAGCCTGTTCATTTCTGCTTGGTATGAATTAATTGGGTATGTGCATTACAGTGTCAATGTCAGACACTGAAACTTTGAATCTGACACACAAAAAATTGTCCTCATCTTTACTGAAATATGCAAGAACCTTTGACTTGTGAATATATAAGAGGACATGAGCAGGGAACTGAACCACATTGTTGTGCACAGTGACCAAGGCTGGGCTGTCATATCTGTCGACAGAGTTCTATTTCAAGAGTGAAGTAGGAAAGCAGTCACAAAACCCTCTTCATGCTGGTGAAATTAACATGATCACTCAATGTTTAGTTTGTTCTGTCAAAAATACATCTTATAATTGGCCTGTTGAATCACATCATACTTAGTCCATGAGATTCTATCTCTCTTTTAAGATATTTACTCCTCCTCTTTAATTGTAGTTGCTGAAAAATAATGGACCAGTGTGAAGTTTTTCAGTCTTTTTTATTGCTGTGACTCATACCTGAGAACAGCTTAAGGAGGGGTCTGTTTTAGTCAACTCTTTTAGAACTTCAGTAAAATGTGGTAGGCAAGGAGGGATGGGACAGAGTAGGTAGAATTATGGCTGCAAAGGTGGTAAAAAGAGAATACTTGGGCTGAAGGACTGTCTCCCTTTCTCCCTTTCTCCCTTTCTCCCTTTCTCCCTTTCTCCCTTTCTCCCTTTCTCCCTTTCTCCCTTTCTCCCTTTTATTCCACCCTATGTGGAATGAAACGGCACCAACCACATTCAGGAGGGCCTTTCCTCTCTATAATGGTTAATGTTTGTTGTCAACTTGACCCATTTTGAACCAAAGAAGAAAAGCCCCTCGGCGTACCTCACAGAGGTTTTCTTGATCAGAGGTTATTTGAAGTCAGAATACCTACCTTAAGTGTGAACAGCATCTGCTAGTGAAACCTCAGATAAAAAAAGGCCCAAGAACAAAAGCTTTTCTTTCTAACTCTTGACTTTACTCTTATTGGCACGTTCACACCTTGTTACTATCATCGTTGCTGCTGCGTTTCTTAGCTGATATCACAGCCAAACTTCATTCTGTTTCCATTGTGGACTAAAATCCAGTGGCCTTCTTGGAATCTTCTAGCCCTTCAGTGTCTTTGCAACAGTGAAGCAACTAGCTCCTAGGACTGAGAAGCAACTAGATGTTTGACCTCTCTATTGTGAAAGTAGCTATAACTAACCAGTATCAGGCACACCAATCTAATAAATCCCCTTTGGAGTATTCATTCATTCTGCCAGTTCCCTTACTCTATCGAACACTCCAGGGAAGTAATTTTGAAGATGATTGGAGGTGTGCTGTCCTAATGGACAGGCTTCTCAATCTAATAAAGTTTATGAGAATCACTACCATACTATGTTTTTTTTTGAACTTGTATCCTCATGATATCATTTACAATGTTTATGTTTGGTCATTAAATTTAGAAGCATGACTACATGCAACTTTACATTTCATAGCAAGAGCATGCCATGAAAGCACTGTTTGGGGCTGTTGCATCATCAAATATTGATGTCTAGTGTCTGTATCGTTACTAATTTTATTACTACAAAAAAAAAACAAAAAACAAAAATCCTGACCAAGTGGCACCGGGCTTTGAAAGTTCATTTGCTCACATGGTAGTTTAAGGAGCCAGTGATAGTCATTACCTACTTCCGTTGTTAGCAGCAGATAAAGTTCTGGCTTTATGTTCTCATTCCTCTTGATGTACTTGTTTCTATAAAAGAGAAACTTCTATTTCTTTTTTTCCCCCAAACATTATCTTTTTATTATTTGGGAACTTTGTACAATTCCTACTCACTTCCTATTCATCCCAGTACCATAATCCTCCCTCTACCCCCCAAATAAAGCAAGTCCAGTTTGTATTGCTCATATACTCACTGAAGCATGCATGGTCAACCTCCCGGGAGCCAGCCCCTTATCGAAAACTGAGTTCTTCCCCTGGCTCCTGCCAGAAGCCATCAGCTGTGAAGAGCATCATTACTACAGTTTTAAGGACTCAACCTCAATAGCTTCCTGTCTAGACTCTTTCTTTTTCTTTTCTTTTCTTTTCTTTTCTTTCCTTTTCTTTTCTAGGGAGGAGGAGGGTATGTTTGGACCCAATTATTGGGAAGATGCACGAAGGAGACTCAGAGGTCGGATTGATGCAAACAGCAAGAGGTTTACTCAAGCCAACTCGCACTGGGGCCACACTGCATCCAAGAAGGAGATGGCCCGAGGAACAAAGGCTTTGGGTTTTTTAAGGAAAAAGCACGGGCAGGCAGGGAGTTACATGTCTTGGCATTACTGGATTGGGTAAAAGGGTCTATAGGGAAGTTGACCTTTAAAATGATTGGTCTATTTTTAGGTGTCAAGACTGGTCAGCCCTGGCCTGGCCATTTGAAGGATATCTGATGATGAGCAACACCTGGAATATCCTGTTACCTGCTGGTTTGGCTGTTGCTAGGGGGCAGCGATTAGCACATCTTGTGGTTTATCTCGGAACTATTTCTAACTCTATTCCTGGTAGGGTGGGGATTGTTACACCCTTCTGCTTTCTGGAAAAGTATTGAGTGATCTTAGCTTGACCTGGGGCCCAGGATGGAGTTTATGAGGTCAGTCTGACTCTTTCAGGTATAGTTGGTTGAAGAAATAACTGATTCTTTTCCTTTCTCAGCTTTCAGAAAAGAGCAGTTCAGACCTACTGTTAACAGAAAAACTTCGGTGGGCATTGGAAAAGTCATAGAGGAGGGTTCAAAGAACTTTTCTTCAACCTGCAGAAAAATAGACAGAAAACAAAGAAAGGATTTGGCTAGGGGTACAGCTTGGTGACAGAGTACTTTCCTGGCATGTATGCAACCCTGAAGATGAGAGCATTTGATTGGCTACAAGGGATTGTCAGCCTTACTTGAGGGTGATCCAGTAGAAGCCCTCCCTCAGAGGGGGATTGGCTGTTTCTAGCTGGTTATGCTCAGTTTCAGTGTGTGGTTTACATTCTGCTTCAGTTTGCCATGAAAGACTCATGACTCCTCACTTCTCTCAGGCTCTGAATTAAAGGTCAGATTCAGCAACATTGTCCTAATTTTCATTCTAGTATCACTATAAATTCATGGGTATGTTTTTCCTTATTTCAGTGAATTTAAATAGTTATTATTTTGATGCTCAAATTGGCCTCTGAATGGCCAAAGTAAGAGCTTTGGCATATCTTTCTCCTGAACTTGAAAGGTTTGAATAGCTCCCATGTCCTCTGTGTAGAAATGATATCTTGGACCCATTTTGTACCACGTAGGAGAAGAACCAGGTGGTTAATTCCTCAAGAAGACATTATTCTTGTTAACTGAAACTGGGACTCAAGGACCAAAATCTTACACAATCTCCCAATTGACTGAGCTTTTAGATATATATGCCTTTCTCAATAAGATGTCTGTGTGCCTATGTAAATTCATAGAGAAAGTTCCACATAGGGAATGAGAGCATAAACACCAAATTAGTACTGATGCTTCTAATTAAAAAATGAAAACAAATAAGTTTTTAACCTACTTTTACTTTTAAAAGTGTTTGTAACATATATTACTTAGCTTCACATCTCAGGGTGTTTCTAAGAGATGTTTCCAATGGAAACATAACAGTAGGAAGGAGTAAGTATGGCATACATTTGGGGCATTTCTTATTGTTGGCATTGTGGGTAAATCTGTAAGCTGTTCAACTGTTTCCCTATAAATGACTCATCTTAATAAATGATACTAAAAATGATATCTTTAGTTATTCCTCTTATTCTGTGTCTAAGCTATTAGTAACTTGTACAAGTTTCACTTCGGAATATACCATAAAGGTACGGATCATTGTCACTAAGTACTACTACTATTTCTGCTACAAACCCCTAACCATTGGTTAGCTTTTGCTGCATTATAAAACACCCCGCAGTGCTAGAAGCTTGGAACACTATAGCAGGTATATAGAACATGGGTGGTTCTGGTACGAACTAGTTGGGGCTAAATATGTTAGTGTGATTTAACCCATTTGAGGCCGCACCTGTGATGGTGCCTGTGGTGGCTCAGACATCATGAATACATCCCCGTGGATGTGCTGATCTTTCTGGATGCTAACCTGGATTTGTCCATATGATGGAAAGAGTTTCAAGAAAAGGTCAACCTTCTAACAATCTAGTTCTATTTTGAAGGTTCTGCCTGTTATTCCAGAGCAGTTCTCCATTCAAGGCCCAGGTTCAAGGATCCAGACAGACTGTTAATAAAGGGGTGGAAGGGTTGGGAGCATCTTTTGTCATCTGCTACCCACAAGAAGACATGTAACTACCAACAATAATGTTGCTTTTAGTTCTGCTTTCACACATTTCCCCCAAATCAGCTCACTTCCCACAAAACCAATTAAAGCTGACATTCTTTTTTTGAGCCTATACAGTGACTTCCAATGTTATTCATAATGAAACCAAGCTCCTTGGGTTTTGCCCCATTTAATCAGGCCTGAGACTTCTTGTGTAACATCATCTCACATTGTTCCTCCCAGTGATCTTTCTGTGTGTGTTTCAGGCTCTTGATTTAGATTTTTTTTTCCTTTTCTGTTAGAAAGCTTTTCAACTTATTCTTCAAAGACAGGACATTTTTTTGTTCTCAGAAAAGCCTTCTTTTCATATATTACTAGGAGATGCCTTTCTGCCAGGTACATAGATGACTATGCTTTGAAATTTGTGTTTTGTTTTCATCACAGCTCCTTGTACTCCACAGGAAATTTGTAAAGTCTATGTAGAGTTATATGTATTTATAGCTCAAATTCAGTAGAGCATAAATATTAATTATTGCATTTAATAATTCTGTATGCAGCTGTTATATGTGTTATATTTCCATGGCCTAGAATAGTGTTTGTTTAGAAAATAATTATTGAAAGACTCAGCATGGAGTCTATTCCTTCATAATCATTAATGGATGAGCTTGTATGATACAGCTGGACATGACTTCAGAAACAAAAGAGAATAGATGAAATATCAGGCAAAGGCAGTATGGAACATTAGTAATGACTTTAATGACTTCTTTGGATAACTTTTTAATTATAAAATATGTCAAAAGGAATAAAAAAACCCATATTAATTTTATTAGTACTAGGCAAATTATTGGAAAATACTTACAAAAACATGCAGGAAATATGTCCTTGATGGTAAGCTTAGTTCTCTACATGTATATGTGTATAAGATATACTCATGCCTTAATTTACCATAGAATTTGGATTTAACGGCTACTGAATTAACTAAAAGGGTTTAAATAAAAGAGAACGTATTTTTCTTTTTGTTTATTTCTGTTTTTCCCCATGAGCTTACTGCTATTTCCATCTGTCTTAGTTAGGGTTTTTATTGCTGTGAAAAAAACATCATGACCAAAAACCATGTTGAAGAGGAAAGGATTTATTTGGCTTATACTCTTTCATCCATGCTCATTACCTAAGAAAGTCAGGACAGGAATTCAAGTAGAGCAAGGGTCTGCAAGCAGGAGCTGATACAGAAGCCTTGGAGAGATGCTGCTTACTGGCTTGCTTCCCGTGGTTTGTTCGGCCTGCTTTCCTATAGAACCCAGAACCACCAGCCCAGGATGGTACTACCTACCATGGACCCTCCCCAACTATCACTAATTGAGAAAATGCCTTACAGCTGGATCTCATGGAAGTGTGTTCTCAATTGAGGCTCCTTCCTCTCTGATGACTCTGTTTTTTTGTACCCGCCTGCGGGACTGGTAATTCGTGGGGTCTTCGAAGAGGGCCAAGCCTGAAAGAAAAATGGGCAACAGAGAAGAACTGGACCAAGCAGTTTTCTTTGTCAAAGTCCCGTTTATTATGGGGCAAAGCTTTGCTTTTAAGCTCAAAGAATAAGGAAGTAAAAAATTGGAGGGAGAAGGACGGGAGGCTATCTCGTGATTCCGGTCAGGTGGGGGGATCAGGTGGGGGAGTCAGGTGGGGGGTGGTTCCTGGTCTCAGGAATCAATCAATCAATCCAGGTGGTCAAAGCTAATTGCAGCCTCTGGCGCCAGCATCCGTCGTGACTACGTGCCTGGGATTCTTGGTCTCTGGCATTTTTTGTCTAGTTGACACACAAAAATAGCTAGTACACCATGCAAAGAGATGCTGATCTGTCACACATTCACCTGGGCTAGCCTGGCCCACAATATAGGGTCAGTGTATATCCTACTGACATTGTGTTTTGGGTATGTGTCTCCCTAATAAACTCAGGAATATATATAGCTAATGCCTAGTAAAGGCTCTCGCATTGGTAAGAGCTCAGTTTTTCGTGTTACTAGGTGCATTTTCAACTGCACAGACAAGCCACCACATGGCTGAAACCTTCATGGGTTGCTATTGATCTTCCCAGGGCAAAGCAAGGAATATGTGTGGACAATACTTTCAATGCTGCTGAATAATCTGTAACATTGACGAAATTTCCTGAGCATTCTGCAAGAAGCTGGTACATTGAGCAATAGAGTACTGGAAGGGCAGAGCAACCAAAGCTCCATGCTCCTTTAACCCAATTCCCTAACAGAGCCCAAGTATGTCTGAAAATCCATTGCAAGGACATGAAGAAGATATAAAAATATTTGAAAATAAAAGCCTAACCCAAGGCCCAAGGATAGCAAGTACAAAAGGTGAGGAGGGTTGGTCAGAGGTATAGCACAGCCCTCATTTCCTGACTTGCTGCTATTTCAGTTGACTGCCAGGAAGAGACAGACTGTAGAAAAGGAGATCACAAGCCCCAGACTGGAAAAAAAAAATGTTGAGTGCAGATCTCAGGAACAAGATGGAAGCTTGGCTCTCAGAGCAAAGAAACATCAGCTCAGTGGTGACTATGGTGTGGAATGTACAGGAGGAGATTTACCTATGACTCCTCAGTTAGAATTGCCAAATGACCGCAAAGAGATAGCTAAAGATAAATATCAAATACCTCAAGGAACTGGGGAGAGCAAAGGGGGGCTATGGAATAGACACAGCTGTGCCCAGACAATGGCAACATTGTGAACTGTTTAAGTGAAGGTGGATGAGGGGAGCTTAAATCAGTGAATGCTGTTTGAATGTTTTAAATATCATCCTGAACCCTATTAATATGTTAAGGAGCTATCAATTGTTACATGTCAATCAAGGTGTATTAAACTGAAGAGAAGAAAAAGACAGCCAAGAGTACAAGGATGATCAAAGAACTCATTACATGTGGCTAGAATTTGCATAGGAAATCTCCAGTACTGAGAATTTCATTACGTTTGCACAAGCAGCCATTGGTTTTATGGCTTGATTAATAATCAACAGAGTCAACATTGCTCCATTATTCCTCCTCTACCAGAATAGACTTCAAATTTATCTTCTGGCAAGTTTGGATTCCTATGTATGGTGAAAGAAATTAGCTTTTGATAATTATAGAACAGTGGTAAATAGCTATACAATTTAATCTACACTATTGACCAACAAGCCTATTAATAAAATTAAAATGGACAAAACTAGAGCTGGAGAGATGGCTTAGCCATTAAACCCTGGGCTCATAACCAAAAGTATAAAATGGATGAAAGTAACTTCAAATACAAAGTATTCCAGTTTGTAAAGCTGACCTGGTGACAAGGTGTATAGTCCTGCCTACAGTGAAACTCCTGGGCTATGGAGTGATGTCTATGGAGCTCAGTGTGGTCTCTTGCCTAGACTATGGGAGACCCTGTTTTGATGCCCAGTACTTAGAGCAAGAAAGGGGAAGCAAACACGGGACACAGTAAAGAGGCCCAGAAAAAGGACATTTTCGCTTTTCCCATGAGGCACCTTTAAAACAGGGTCAGGGCACCATCACATTTGGAGCTCAAACGAGGCGTTCCCAACCCTCTTCACTTTCATCTCCTCATTTCACAAAAAAACATCTCAAATGTTTCTCAGTGCATTTCCTTACTACCAGCTTGCTTTCAGCAAGCCTCTAGGCGACCCTGGCTATCCCTGCTATCAGAGAGTGTCGCCTCATCTCCAAGGAATGCCATCTCGTTTCGTCAATATCCACAAACCTGTTTCTGCAGCTCCAGAGAAACTAAGAATGGCAGGTTGGTAAATAGCGAATGACATGTTTTGCGAAGCAGTAGGCTAGCAGAAGCACGCACTTTCATTCGTTCTGTTCTGTATGAGAGAACAAGCTTGAAGAAGAAGTTAAGTAACTGTTAGAAGAGATAGACCATAATAAATGTCAGCATGGATAGAGAGAAGCAATGCTGGGGGGGTGGGGCAAAATTTTCCATTTTGGAAAATTGAGCAATTTTCTCAAAACGTTAAACATGAGTTTAACCCAGAATTAACTCCTCAATTCCATTTCTACATACCCCTTTCCAAATGCATGATTTACAAATATTTCTCCCATCTCCAAGTTGATTTTTTCCTTTGCTGTTTTAAATTACTTTATTTCTGACATTATAGTACAATGACATCATTTTCCCCTTACCTTTCCTCCCTCCAAACCCTCCCATCTAGCCCTCCTTGCTCTCTTTCAAACTCGTGCCCTCTTTGTTCATTAGTGGTGATTGGTATGTAGATACATGTACATGTGCATTTGTGTATATAGGTTCCTAAATATAGAAATACAACCTGTGTGAGGTGACATGTATGTATGTTTTTAGGGCTGACTGTTTGGTACTAGATAGCCAGTTGGTGTGATCTTCCCTAGAATAACCCTTTTCTCCTGTTCTCAGCATGTCTTAGGTGCCTGTAGATCTTTGGTAGGGTTAAGGTCTTGTAAGTTCCCCTTTCCATATTAACATGTCAGCCAGTGTCATTCTCCTTCAACTCAGGTTTAAGCAGTCTGTTAGTGAGACTTTATGTGTGTAGCTTAAGACTTTACTAGGAGACACAGCCTCATGGCCAACTCCTTGTTCTTCTAGCTCTTATGATCTTCCCATTACTTCTTTTGGTTTAGATGCAGGAGCTGTGGTATAGATATTAGCAGTTATGACTATGTTCCACAACTCTGCCTTTTGACGAGTTGAGGTTTTCTGTAACAGTCTCCATTTGTTGCAAAGAGGCTTTTTTCTTTTTTTCTTTTCTTTTCTTTTGTTTCCTTTCCTTTTTTCTTTTCTTTTCTTTTCTTTTCCTTTCACGATGTGAGTTACATAAATGCACCCATTGAGTTATCTTGCCATTTGGGCAATTGTTATGATTCATAGGCATCATACCAAGGTAGGACTGTTTTGTTTAGTTTTGTTTTGCTTTTTCCTCTTTTGGAATCTTCTATAGCACCTTTCAGTACAATGAAAGTTGGTTGTTAGTGTTTCAGGTCAGTCCAGCTTAGGGACTTCTGTGTAAAATTAAGGTTTCTTTCTTTCTTTCTTTCTTTCTTTCTTTCTTTCTTTCTTTCTTT
>NW_026596085.1:8724839-8748771 GCF_907164565.1 Psammomys obesus
TTTCTTTCTTTCTTTCTTTCTTTCTTTCTTTCTTTCTTTCTTTCTTTCTTTCTTCCTTTTTAATATTCACCATAGCTCCCAAATAATGATATAGAGACCTTTATATTCATTAGTAATAGTTTTAAGCTCTATAGTTGTAAGGATCATGAACTATTCTAACCCTGGTCTGGCCTCCTTCCTAGCCACATGGCTCATTATCTGCCATCTTAGTCTTACTCTGGCTGCTACTTGTTCATGTGTGTTCACATGGTGACTCTCACGTTAACTCTCCAATCCAGACCTGAGACCCATTCTTTGTCTTTGGGCTCCAGAAGTCTCACCTTTTCCTCTCCTGTCCAACTATTGGCTGTTCAGGTCTTTATTAACCAATTAGAGGGCGGTGTAGAACACTTTCTACACAACTTGAGACAGGAGATGCTTCGTAATAACGACAATGACAATGTTAAGTTGTAATCAGATCTTTGGGCATTTGTATATAATGCAAATGCCCAAATAAGCATTTGTATACAAAGTGCACAAAAACATTCCCCAACATCTCTGGGCCCTGTTTCCAAAATTCTCTTTGGTTAGAGGGACTCGTTGTTCATCCTGGTAAGGGGCAACCAAGGGCAACTAGCCTATAATATTTTAAGAGTGTCTTGGACAATCCTGACCAACAACTCAAAAGATGGGTTCAGGTGTCCAAAGTTGAAGATGTTGTTAGAAGGTATTTGGCTCTTTGAGGGAGTATTGTCAGCCCAAGTGTGGAAATTTAATTTAAGCTATATATGTATATTTATACAATGGCTCACATGTATCATAGGCATTCTTAGGTACATAGTTATTAGTATTACTCCCTATGACTTTTTCAGACATCCTTACTCATATTTCACCCTCCTTATGCTGTTATTTATCCTCCCTCTCCCTAAATATAACCCATCTCTCTGTCCCCATTTCCTCTTTCAGATCATTGTACCCTACTCCTCCTTTCTCTGTACATAAGCTTTTCAATTCAAAATAATCCCGTTATTTTAACTATAGTTTGGCATTTTGACTTATTTGTTTGGTTTTGGTTTTTTGAGACAATGTCTTGCCATTTGCCAAGGATAATCTCAAATATGTTTAAGATATATCAGGGTTTTTTTCTAGTTATTTAACTGTTGTTAAAATAAAATATCCTGACAAAAACAACTTAAAGGATAAAGGGTTAATTTTAGCTGTCTTAGCTAGTGGTATGTCAACTTGAGTCATCTGAAAGGAGGTAACTTCATTTGAGAAAAAATGCCTCATAAGATCCAGCTGTAGGACATTTTATTAGTTAGTGATTGATGGAGAGGATCCAACCTATTGTGGGTGATGTTATCCATAAGCTGGTAGTCCTGGGTTCTCTAAGAAAACAGGCTGAGCAAGCCATGGGGAGCAAGCCAGTAGGCAGCAGCCCCCCATGGCCTCTGCACCAGCTCCTGCCTCCAGGTTCCTGCCAAGTCTGAGTTTCTACCCTGACTTCTTACTACAGAGTAGAAGTATATGCCAAATAAATCCTTTCCTTTCCAATATGATTTTGGTCATGGTGTTTCATAGTAACAATAGAAACCCCAACTATGACAATAGATCACAGAGAGTGATGAATGTTTGTGCTCAGTCCACTTTGTCTTTTATATATAGTCTGAGATCCTAGTCCAGAGAATGCTGCTACATGTAATGACTGGGTCTTTCTCCTTCAACTAGTATAGTCAATCTAATTCTCCACAGACATACAGAAAAGGCTCCATCTGCCAAGTGATTCTAGACCTCATCAAGTTGACTGTTGAGCTTAAGCATCATGCACACTTTGGGTTCATAGCCCACCAAGAACAGTACTGCACTTGGCAGGTCCCAAGCTCACACTACTCTTCCCTGCCTATGGAGTTGGGAATGCATAGGCTAAGACTCTTGAAACCAGCTAGATGATGGTGAACCAGAATGTAGATCTGATAGACTGAGGTCATAGTTCTTTACCTGAAATCCAGAGGATGTATTGCTGGGTAAGCCTGGGAATGGGAGCTATTAGGATATCATCTGTGTTACTTTTTACTTGTCTTATGAGTTCTGAAACAAAGCCCTATGCTTGCTCTTCCATCCTATCCTCCTTACATGCTGTTTTGCTCCATGTTATGCTGCCTGAAATTTAGGTAATATTGCTGAAGATAATCACTACCAAGTCTGTTGCTGGTATCACGCCTGTGTCTCATAGCCATAGGATCTACGTAGTCTCAGGAATGGACATAGGCTTGTTACACAGCTGTCAATAATGCAGACTAAAACCAAGTTTATCCACCAGGATATAGAGTGATGGGGCAGGAAAAGAAGGTTCATCTCTGAGCCCTTTAATGCAGATAACAGCGCTGTTCAAATTGGAGTGATAGAGACAATCCCTTAGGCACTAAGGCTGTCGTTAAGCTGGGCTCTTCCTTAGCCAAAGGGTCCATCTACACACTGGCAGAGTACCCCTGGCCTACTCCAGTGAGGCAGTGATGCAATGGAGAGCTCAGGATGGAAGATGGGAAGCATCTCCCAATGCTCTGGCAGGTGCAGACTATTCATCTTCAAGGACTAGAGGTGCTGGATCTCACTGCATGAGACCAATCCTGAGTTCCAAGGCAAAGTCTGCCCTGCAATAGCTTCTATGCACTGCTCTTTTTAGCTGCAGTCTTGCTCTGCTCTCTGCCTGATGTTGGAAGAATTTTGGTAGGGAAGCCCCTTGGTCACCTAGCTAGCACTGCTCCAGCGTCTCAGTCCCTGGGAAACAGCTTAGAATCATGGATTAGGGCCTCTTTCAGGCAGCAGATTTCAGCAAGGCAGGCCAGGTGTTGGGTTTTAAGCCTTGGGGCTTTATTTATGTGGAGGACTGACCGAGCCTTGTTGGAGGAAGTATGTCACTGTGGGTGGGCTTTGAGATTTTAAAGCCACATGCTGTTCTATTTGTCCTTTGCTTGCTGAACGCAGTTTAAGTTGTGAGTTATCAGCTGCCTTCTCCAGATGTCGTGGACACCTGCCTCCATGCTTCTCTGCCAAGATAGGAAAAGTGATATCTCTCTAGAACTGTTAGCTCCAAAGAAAGCCTTCCTCCTATAAATAGGCTTTTACACAGTAATAGGAACGTCATTAATACAATTTAATACCTCTTCTCCTCCTAAATGAAGACATTTTTTTTCTCCAGGCTGCTTGCTTCTGGGGGGTTGGGGGAGAAGTGGTGCATGTAACCCTTTATTTCCTGCTTTATTGAACGCATTGTCTCTTTTTTTTTTTTACTTATGGTCTTTTACCGAATTTCTTAGCTCTCTTGATGCAGCTTCTGCATGAATGGCTGTCTAGATGGCCGTCGTTGTGTGATACTGACTGTTGAGACACTTTTCTCAGCTACCATGTCCAATATAATTTCATTTATCTTTCATTTCTTCCAAGGATATAATTTTGCACGTAAGAGACAGTCAGGATATACGTAAGTTTCCAACATTATTGTTTCTATGGGCAGAGGTTTTGATAAACGTGTCTGTTGTTGTTAATTCTAATCCTTAATAGGAACCCACAGGTACATATGTCATTGTTTAAGGAAATAGTATAAGTTGTTGAATTCATTGGCTGGTTGTCATTGTTAGGTTTCACCATTCAATTTTCAACAAAGATTGGGTTTTTTTGTTTTTGTTTTTGTTTTTTTGTCTACAATAGGCTGGGGCCATCCTCTTCTAGATGTTGAGAATAAAGCTATTAAACATAGATTCAAATTTGCTTTTAGGAAAAAAACATAGCTTAGAAAATTAATGGGCATTAGAAGTAACATAACTATAAATGTATACAGTACTTGTAAGTGCATGGGTGTGGATAATGGGGGTTTAATAATGTTGGGGTGCTTAAAGATAGAGAGAAATGCATTAGAATAGACAAAAATAGTTCTGAAGGTTTCATACTCAAATCATAACTCTATATTTTGAGTTTTAATAATTTGCTTCTTTCATGATCTTGTGATTTTAGAACATTAAAACAATGTGCTTGACATCCATAAGGCTATATACATTTTAAGAGAAGCCAGGGAAAGATGATAAGATACTATAGTAGAGGAGGGTTCCTCATATAGCTCATTTCAATTATCAAAGACTAGCAAAGACATAAGTGGGCTAACGACTGCATCCTTCCACAATCATCCTTCATACGTCAATAGCACAGCCATTTGAAGAGTTCTGAGAATGATGTATACACTACCCAGAGCAAGCGACCATAGCGGAGACTGTGAAGTGGACATTTTAATGCACCAACTTTATTCAGAATATTTGTGGAAACCAGACTCATGCAAGAAGGGAGCAAAATTGAGTGGAGGAAGAAATCAAGGCACTGTGATTTCTTAGTGCATGCAGCTGCCAGGACTGGAGGGAGGTCAAGGTCTCTGGCTGTAGTTAGAGAAGTGACCCTTTTCACTGACTCCCATCAATCACTGGGTGCTATGCTTCTCCCAAGAAGGTTGAACCCAGCAATGAGGCAATTGCAAAAAAAGGATAACAGCTGAAAATTATCTTCTGGTGTAGTCTCAATATGTATGAAGTAAGTACGTTATTTGGGGAAGAATATATAGGAATACACCACAGCATTATAATAGTGATTGAAACTTAATAGTGACTCAGGTTGCAATTATATTAGCTAGCTCCTAGAACTTGCTTGCATTTATTAATTTGACTAGATGATTTCTCATCTATTGAACTGAATTTTGTAGGGGGTGGGGAGTTCCTAATGACATAGTTTTACAAAAGTACTAATTGTTACACAATTGTTGGAGGTTGACCCAGTGCTATATATTTTAATGTTAATTACTGACCACCAAGATCTCGACCTTGCTCAGAGGAGCACATTCTTATGTACACCTGTCCTTGTTGTATAAACCCTGCTCCACCTAACTTAATGTTGATTGGTTAATAGAAAATTCTCAAGCTTGGGATTTGGCAGAAGAAAGGGAGGCAGAGTTTGGGGTGCCACAAATGGGGGTCAAGGGACCATGAGGAGAGGGAGAAGACAGGATTGGAGGAGAAGGAAACCGGACCAGTGCCATGGGTTAGCATGGGGAGCACAAGGCTGGATCAGTGTGGATGGAGGAGATGGAGAATATTACTAAGTATTTTGGGATCATGGTTGGGAGATAGCTCGAGATTGGGGCTGGAAGGTAAAGTTAATTTAGAAGGTTAATATCTGTAATGCTCCAGGTAAAGGTCATTTTATAAAACCCAACAGGTGTCTGTGTCTTTACTTGATTGATAGTGGGTTGGATCATAGCACCATAATAATTACAGCCTAAAAACAAACATTTATTAGGCCACACCTTTTAAGTTTATCGCTACAGTCATCATTTATGATTCCACAGTCAGCCTTGACTTTGTATTTTCGTATGTTCAGGGAAGAACACTTACAGCTTCTGGGGCTTGCTCTAAAAGCCCAAACCAATAATCACTCCCCATCCCCTATTCCTCTGTCTTGTTTACTGGATTAAGACTGAGATAGTAGGAAATACAGGGGATCATTGTGGGCCATGAAGGTAGAAGATGAAAGATGCCTATTGAAAATGATAGAACAAGAAAGAAAGAGGGAGGAGGCGAGGCATATTCACACCTATACACCCTTTTGTCTGAGGGAGGGATAAACTTTCATATCTCTTGAGCTTGTTATTTCAGGTTTCCTATAGTTTAACATCAGTCATTTAGAAATAATGGGCCGTAACCTCTAAAACACAATGGTGTCAATGTATTTGGAATAAGATAGAAATCCCTTGGTGTGTGTGCCTATGTCAGTATAATGTATCAAAACACCTGAATAAAATGAAAGGAGGAACATGATGCAAGTATAAAGGTTCGAGTCCATAAAATGAAGCTACTCACAAAGGGTAGTTTATAGATTTAAAACGTTGTAGGAATAGCTAGAAAAATGCACAGGGAAACAAGAGCATAAATAAAACTCTTGAGAACTGTGAGGAAGTCAAGGTGTCCCAGGAGAGGGTGATACGGCCCAGTGAAAGTAATGGTGCAGCTGGGACAGGGAAATGAAAAGGAATGGAGAGTACATTCTCATTAAGTAGTGAGAGGATTACTGGCTTGAAGACACTGAGAGCTGTGACTGGCTTGTGCAGAATTCATACTGTGTAAAGAAACCCACATCTTCACCAAGTCTTTGCAACACTGCGTTTATTCTCCAGGCACTGTTAACAACAAAATAACAATATTGCCTCACTGTTAGCCTCACTTCCTGAATAAGACATATTCATATTTGTCCATTCTCATTATTTAACGATTGCTTTTCTTTCCTTTTATAACTGAGTGCAACTGGAAGGGCAATGCAGGTACTAACTAGCTGTAGACTGTGCGCACTGGTCCAGACAAGAGCAAGTTGTTGTGTGCCTGTATTGGTAAGGGATGGTGCTACCATCAGAACAATCCAGGTCGATGTCTCTTAACTCATAGTTGTCTTCACGGCAGGAGAAACATGAATTCTCCAATTGATGGGTATTATAATTGTACCTAAAAGAAAGGAATTAGTGAATAAATATTTCAGAATATCTGCAAACACTGCACATCTTGACAGCAATGCTTACATTCTAATGACCTTCCTAAATGACTGAATAGTCTTCCTTAATGCGTTCCTTTTCTAGACCTTGTGTCCCTCCCAACTACAAAATTCTGATGTAGATCAGTGACAACTGGCATTTGAGACAAAAATGAGATTAAAAGAAAAGAGTTGTAACTGCATATTGGAAACATTATTGTACAAAAATATTAAAAAGTCTGTTTAAAACAATATCACATTTACAAATTTTCTCACTAAGTTAATCTATGTGTAAGATTGTATGTTCAGGAAAACATATAATGCCATTCTAAGAGTCAACTTTATGATTTGAGCAATTTACTTCTTTAAATAAGTACCTTTTTACAGTCACAGCAGGAAAATGAATGCATTTACCATGAATATATTAAGCATCTCTAGAAAAGGACCTCAGAAAAACTAATTGTTAAGGTAATGACTTTTAGTTCTTGGGTTTCAGTGTTCTATATATTTTTAATTGTGTCCTTAATCTGGTAGTTCTTTCATGTCAGACTCCCCTAAGTGATGTAGCCTGATTTCCTCTATAAGCAGCAAGCTAGTTAACGCAAGGAACACATGAAAGGGAAACTCACTTGACGGTCCTTTTGCATTCTCCCACACATCTTGCCATCTGAACCTTTTTCCTACAACCGTTGTATTTAATGGTTACCTTCACGGGAGCGGTTCTGCAGTCACTTTTACCTAAAGCCAGGTGTATGACAGAGGAAGAAGTGAGATCTAACCTTTAACACTTACTAACGTACATCATCTCAACCAAAGGGAAAAAGTGTGTTAGCTACTTCGCCATGTTATTAAGGGAGATGACTGTCTCAGCCTCCACTCCAAAAGGCACCTGGATAATACTTGAATAGGTATTGTCTGATTGTTGCTATGATTACATGACAGGTGAAGGGGGAAGTGATAAGAAGAAAGAGGAGGGGGACAGTCAGAGCAGAGAGGTGATGGGACATTGCTGAAAGCCTGTTCTTATTGCCAATTACATAACCTTGTGTTCTAACATCCAGATTTTCAGCACAGACTGCTGCTGTTAGGATAGAAAAGTAGTCATTTTTTTAAAATAAAGGAATAAAATTGTAAACATAATCGCTTATTTTTACAAGAAAAGCTACTACTATCAATAAAGAACTATAACA
Source organism: Psammomys obesus (assembly GCF_907164565.1). Taxonomy (NCBI): domain Eukaryota; kingdom Metazoa; phylum Chordata; class Mammalia; order Rodentia; family Muridae; genus Psammomys; species Psammomys obesus. The sequence continues at coordinate 8,732,567 of NW_026596085.1, forward strand.
CCTTTTGCAAACATATCAGTTGGCAAGCTATACTACAACCCAGATTTCTGCGTTTTAACACAACTGATAAATTTTCCTCTAATTGTTATTCTGTCTTAAAGAAATACTACTTTTTCTACCACTTAGATATTTCTCCGTGTATAGAAGTTAACTTACATGTATAGCAACATTTCTTTGAATCATATGTTCTCTCTCTCTGTAGGGACAAAAAAATTGAAATATTTGATAGTGAATGAAATGTGACATTTCTTAATATACTAAAGCAGCAATAGGAAAGGGAAATCAAAAGAGATGAACTTGCTGTCATCACCTCTAGGCCTAGGCAAGAAGGGAAGAAGTTGAACTTGGTAATAAACACTAGAGTGAATGTTTAAGACTAAGATTTTTACAATGGCAGGGCAAAAAGGGAAAAGAATATGCAAATATGAAAGAAAATAAATTATGCTTCATATTATTCAAAGGAAAAATTCTTTCACACGGCACAGATACCACCAGCCTCTTTTACTAAAGATCCACACTTAAGCTTTTTTTTTTTCAAAATCAAACCTTCCTAACTCTTTAGTTGAAATCCAAGTAAACTATTGAAATACACTAGTAGACTTCTAAAACAATGCTTTAAATTATGTTATAAATTACAGATTCAGAAAGAAAAGTGATAATTTAATACTAAGCATTAACTAATATTAAAAACAACATATTGAGTGTGTTAGCACAAGCTAGAAACATTTGAGAGGAGTGAGCCTCATTTTAAAACTGTCCCAACTAGGTTCGCCTGTAGGAAAGGTTGTGGGCATTTTTCTTGATTAATGGTGAATAAAGGTAGGCCCACCTCACGGTAGGCACTGCCTCTCTGGGTGGTTGCAGAGGCTGCAGCCAGTCCTGAGAAGACTTATAGGCTGGGGTTAGTTGGCAGAAGAGGAAGGCCCCTTTCTGAGGATTAGGGCAGGCAGATAGGAGAGGAAGAAGGAAGAAGGGTAGGACCAGGATGAGACATTACTACTACCAGTGAATAAATTAAAAAAGTGAATAAATTAAAAAATAAACAAAACAAAAGACAGAGCTTCCCATAGGCAGCTGTGTAAGGGGCCTACGTCTAGTTTATACATGGTCCTTGGTTGGAGCTTCAGTCTCTGCTAGCCCCTCCTGGGCCTTTCCCCCTCAAGGTGCTGCCTTTCCAGGTCACCGGTGAACAAGATGTGCTCAGTCCTGATGGGACTTGATGTGTTGGTGGTGGGGTATGACTCCCCTTTTTGGAGGAGTAGGGAAGGGGAATAGGTGAAGAGGAAAGGAGGGAGTTTGGGAATTGGAAAAGATGAGGGAGGGGCTACTATCAGGATATAAAATGATAGAGAGATAGATATAGACAATAAAAAGAAAGAAAGAAAAAAAGAAAAGAAAGCAGCCTGAGGAGGCCATGGGAAGCAAGCTATTAAGGATCACCCTTTCATGGTCTCTGCATCAGTTCCTGCCTCCAGATTCTTGCCTTGAGTTCCTGTTCTGACATCCCTAGTGATGGAGTGAATAAACCCTTTCCTCTCCAAGTTGCTTCTGATCTTGGTATTCATCATGATAATGGAAACTAAAATATAGAGGCAGAGAAATGACGATTGTGGCACAAAGATATATAATACTGATCTTAGAGAATTTAACTTTTTATAGAAAGTAATTAATCTTCCATGAGCTTTTATTTTAAAAGATTTTTAGTTTTGTTTATAAAATAGTAAAAGGATATTTGGCTCAATAGGTCAGAGTACTTGTTGCATTATTATTATTATTATTATTAGAAGTAGTAGTACTTGTTTTATTTTGTACTCAAAAAATTTTTAATTTATTTAAAATCTAATTACATAATCAAATACTTCTAATGCCCCCCATTCCTTTTTGAATTTATAATCTCTCTTCTTTAATTTTTATTGTTACATATCTACAGTCAAATTTACACAAAGAGAGGAACAGAATAAGGTCAAAGACAGACAGAGAGGAAGAGATAGAGAATTTTTTGTTCTTGCAGAAGACCCAGATTCACTTCCCTGAAGCCATGTGGTGGCTTTACAATTTATCCTCCACATTCCATTTTCACGGAACCTAACACCCTCTTCTGACCTCTTGTACATGGTATACATACATACATGTAGGTAAAACATTCATACACCTAGGTTAAAAACATAAATATTAAAAAGCTAAGTTTTTTGTATATAACCGACTTTTAGAATAGCATTAAATTGAGCTGTATGGACCTGGAAAAATAAAAGCCTTTCTTGGTATGAAGAATATGCTCAACAAAAGCTGACATTTCTGGAATCACGTGCCTCTTGATACATGAATTTGCATAAATATCCATGAAACTAACAACCAATCTATGTCCCTTGGCCAAAGGCCAGCCTTTTCCAAAGGAGCAGGAAGATGAGAAGGATCTGGGCTGAGCGTGAGAGGGTCCCGGCTTGCCTTTGTTAAGAACATGACTTACCTCTGCGCACCAGGTTTGCTTCGGGCAGTCCTGAACCACAGCCGCCAAGCCAGTGCTGTTGCAGGTGTAGGTGACACACGGATTGCTAGGGTCGTCAAACGATGACCCAATCTGCAAGGTAAGTGAGGGGAGAAGAGGGTTATTTGCCTTGGGGTATAATTTAACCTACCCGTTAAAAACTGGCATAAAAAGAGAAATTAAATTTCTGATTTTATTATCTGTGAAGCAGCACTTTCAATGGTCAAGTAAACAGTTAGGGAAAGGTGGTTTGCATATCTTCAACTTGAGTGAATAAATCAAAATTCTCCACTGGGAGCACAGAATGCATCAAGATTCTCAGGCTTCAAAATAAAACTTATGGCAGCCACTGTGTTATATGTCTAAGAACAGTCTTCAAAAAAGAATGTTTTATTGTATGCAAGAAGTTCAACAACTGTTGTGCTCTATGCTTCAAGGATATCTTCAGTGGAGAAAAGGACACAAAGAAGTTTATTGAATTAAGTCTCATGAGTCCACAAGATGTGTTAGTAGGTAAAAGTCCTTGCTGCAAGATGGATGGAGAACTTGAATTGGACCCTGGGAATCCACTGTAGGAAGAGGGAATTAATGCTTAAAAGATACCCTTGGCCTTCACACAAGTGCCATGGTACTTGCTCACACCCTTATAATAGGAAAAAACTTAAATGAAGATGAAGAAGGCTGCCAAGGTGGCTCAGTGGTGAAGAGTACTTGCTGCTCTTTCAGAGGACCAGGGTTTGGTTCCCAGTGCCTGCATGGAGCCTCACCATCTACACCTCAGTTCCAGGGAATCCAGTACCTTCTTCTGCCCTCTGAGAGCCCAAGAACTCATGTGGTACACATGCATCGACACAGACAAAACACTTACACTCACAAATAAAAATGAATAAATCTTTAAAGTAGTGGTAATGTTAATCCTCCCAAGATTCCTTACGTCTATATTTGTTAAAGCTCTTTGGACTATGTTGGTATAATATTCTTTTGGAATGTATACAATTTACCCTTGTTCATTCAGATGCTGATTTCTCAACCCCACTATCTAGTTTCAATCTGGACATTGCATTGTGATGCTTATTTTAAGCATCACCTGTCTCAAGTTTGTGTAAATATGCCACCATTTGTTCTCTATATTGTCAATTAAACAAATAGTCCCAATGCTGAGCAATGGAGAGGATAAGGTGGGACATCCTGGTCTGGAGAGGGGAGGAGAAGGAAGCAAGTGGGAGGAGGAGAAGAGCAGAAAATCAGCAGGAGAGGTCTTGGAACCACGTGGAGAGATGGACCAGACCTAAGGTATGACTAAAAGCAAGTATAATGGGTGAAATCTGAACGGTAGGAAACAATGAGGGCTTGGAGGTTTAGGATGGAGTAACTATTGCCCAGCATTGTGCTCTCAGTTAATTAAATAAATCCCAGTCTCTATGTGGTAATTTGGGTATACAGCTTGTTTAGGACTAATCGCTGCTTAACTAAAAGATATCAATAGTAAATATTAACACCCACAACAGGACTGTTTTGTAATTAATTTCTGTCTGACATTCAAAGCAAAGTCTGAGAAACAGTGTTTAATTTAGACCACTGGTTTTCAACCTTCCTTATGTGCGACCCTTTCATACAAACCATAAAATAATTTTCATTTATACCTGATAACTGTAATTTTGCTCCTGTTATGAGGTGTAATGTAAATACGTGATATGCAAGATATGTGATATATGACCCCTGTGAGAAGGTCATTTGACCCCTAGGAGGTCATGACCCACAGATTGAGAATCTCTAATTTAGGTCCTTAGGCAATAAGATAAATTCCCTAATAAAGTGAAATTTTACTATTTAAACCTCTATTCGTGTCAATTATTGGAATTTCCCTTTCTGTCTTTACCCATTACCTTTTGTGGTTTCTAGAGTCGTACCAATTTTGGAAATGGAAAGTTTCAAAGAAGCAGACTGAGGTTTGAGTGAGGCAAATGACTTGTGAGAGTAAAACACCCATCCTGTGCTGTGTTTCTCAGTCTCGTCTATTTTAGTCTGAGTTGTAAGCATCTAGCAACACCAGCTGAGAGTGTTCATACCCATGAACATCCATGGCTTCATGAAGCCTTTTCTGGAAGGTTAGGTCCTGCCCTAACTGTGAATGCAGCCGCCCAGCCCCAGCCCTGTAGAGCCTAAGCCCCTTCGTGTCGGGTGGAGCCCTTGAGGTTTCTTGTTTGATCTCTGGCAGTTTGGCCATCTGATCTTTCTGGTTGTAATTACAGTTGAGCTCTCTCTGTTCATCAATTTGAATGTTGCACAGGATGTCTTCTCCATCTGGTAGGACCCTGGGGAGATGCTGTTTGCAGCTCGACTGCTGGCTGGTTAATGAACACGAGTGCCGCTTCCTTTGGAAGAAGCATGGCAAGCGCTGCATTTTATGTAAATAGTGTAGACAAAGAAAAACTTATCCTTGAACTTTACCAAAGTATTTTTAAAACCATTTTTTAAAAAAATATTATACACTGGAAGCCCCTTGGTGTGGCTTAGCATTGCATTTATTCATATGATTATATAAATAAAATAGATGAAAAGACTTACCTCATACTCAGTATTGTTAAATAAACATGTTCTTGGTTCTGAAAAATAAATGTTATATACTTCCTTACTATTTATGAAGGAGAAATTTTAGATGAGATACTTATCGACCAATTTTGCTTTCTTTAAAATATTATCATTGCCTTTTATCCTAATGGTGCTGTTAATATCTCTTAATTGCATTTTGTTTTTATTAGAGCAATAAGTTTTAAGGAATATTAATTCTGTTTTATTTATCAGATCCTAATGTCATGTGTGACACAGTAGCTCAGAATTATCCCTTGATGTATAATAGGGCAAACAATGTACAGATTTAGTTCATTATAATGGATTACAGACACATACCACAGTGGCCAATTTCACAGCAAGAATCATTCGATTTGAATGTCATCAGCTTCTCTCCAGTTTTGCATGTGGGCGGAGAAGGACACTCTTTCCATTTGCAGTCTACGGCCTGAGCTTCAGTACACGTACATTGATGGCAATTAGATGTCCATATGTCTCCAGGCTGCAGATACAAACTATGCTTAGACTTTTTTTTTTTTCACAAGGTGGTAGAAAGAAAAGTTTGCATTCAAGTGGAACAGAGCTGTATGCTTACAGATTTCTCTTCTCCCAGTGGACCGCGGCACACTGTTAACACAAAGTGATACATGCTAATCAAATCTTGTAGTTTACAACCACTTGCTGTTTATACACAACCAGGAGGGGGCCCATACTGTAACTGATGTCAAGAGTTCCAAGGCCAATGTCTGAAGGTGGATAAGCCACCCCCACCTGCTTCTGGCAAAGCGTTTTGTATACGTGTCTGTGCATGTTTGTGTGCCTGCATGTATATGTGCACATGTGCATGAGTGTGTTTGTATGTGTGTATGTGTGTGTGTGTGTGTGTGTACACTATCCAGCTCGCTGTCATGTAAGACTGTTTTCGATCTCTACAAACCAGTCGGTACCAAGACATTATCGCTGGCAAATTCAAAGATCCAAAGTCCCTTAATCAGTCATGTGAATTCCCTGTCACAGGTGACATTAACTTTCATAGTTAAGAAAATAAAATGTTCTTTCTTTAAATTTAACAGCCAGAAAACCCTGCCACACCTCCTCCTCTCATTTTGTCTCTAGTATCTTCAATAGGACCTTTCGTCTGTGATGTACAATATGGACCATGAGCCATGGACGCTACTGTAGCTCTTTGAATATACACTACCCCAGCAGAGCTGTAGAAACCTCTAGTGTAAATGCACAAGACAGAATTATGTCTTCTTGCCCCAGGCACAGATTTCTCTTCTAGATTAAAATGCTCTTTCAGTTATTAAAGCACATCAGATTTAGGTGCTCACTAGTCACCGTTTGTCATCTAAACTTCCTATAAGTCCCTTTCTGTCACCCTTACTTTAAACCTTTCCTTTCAAATCCACCCCATCATCATCATCAATCTAGCAGCTCAATTGCTGAGATTCCTTTCTGGTCTAATCCATTCTCTTCACCACAACTATGGTAATTTTCCTGATCCCAAATTACCTAATTGTTTTTATTTTAAATGTTAGTCTTTTAAAACAAATACTCTGGTTTCTGAGGTCTCCCATATTAATGACACTCCCTTCACCTTGGATCTAGAATAGTCTACTTATGACTGTCAAATTCCAATCCCACAACTTGCATTCTACACAGAATGCATATTTACTTCTTATTGTGAACTTTGTCTGCCTTACATGAAAGCTGTGTTTTTTAAAATTTCCCTTTCCCACTACATGAGGTCAAAACTAGTTTCTTTCCCAATTACACCCTGCAAACTACATTACATTATCTTAAAAGCAGTGGGCCTTCAATAAATTTCCCAGAAACTATTAAACTGAGACACACCTGCAATTTTCGATGAGAACAAATCCCCAAATGTTGTATTGTGTATTTGTTAAGTGGCTTCCTGTTGTGAGAGCTGTTCCATTGACTACCTTTTATCAAGATACATAATTTTGTGAAAGCGCTGGCAGGTGAGCGGGCCTGTATTGTTTGGCTGCATTTGTTTGTGGATGAGGAAATAACTATTATACACTGTTGGGCAAGTAAAAGCCAGATTCGTGCACTGAGTTTATTCCAAAACATTCTGGGAGCAGTCATGTACTGGAGGGACCTCAGATACTTGGAGTACAAGGGTTACTCTGCCGTGGGGGGCACTCACCTGGGGTTGGTGGAAGGGTGCTTGGACACACTGTCAAGACAAAACAAAACAAAACAAAAAAAACCATCAGCCCTGGAAGTGTTTGGAATGATGGCGTGGTGCTGGAGAGAATACATTTACCTGATTCATTCCTATAATGATGAAATAATTGGCAACACACCCAGGCATTCCCCCCTGTGCTGTTTATGGCATTTGACTTTCCACTATTGTAGTGAGTTTCTTTTAGATCTCAAAATTTAATCAAATTTTTAAAAATTTTTTTAAATTTAAAAAAATAACCTTGAAATTTTTCTTGGGGAAGAATTCTGATGAATAAGCCAGTGAATAAACAGTCAGGGACTATTACACTACTTGGGAATATAATTACAATAACATAGTTTTGATCTTAAGAACATTTATTCTCTTTAAAACTTCTTGAAATTCTTCAATTCTGTTCCCCCCCCCTCAAAAAAAAAGCTCTAAGAAGATAATATACATGTATCCTTTTGAGTTTCTATACTTCACAGGTACTTGGCCAGCCATATTTTTCACAATTTGAATTACAAACTCTAATTCAAAGTTGCCGAAAGACAAATTTGTACTGTTATCTGTCTCATCCTACCAAAAGAAAAAAACAAAAAACATCAAACTAGCCTAGAATGGGCATTCTTAAAAGAAATTTAAAATTTCTCCATGTTTACTTAAAGCAACTCCAACAAATGATTATTACCAAAATTTAACAATAAAGTAGTAAAATATGTGAAAATTTGAAAGACTAAATGTCTCTCAATCTTTAAGGCAATCTAGGATGGCTCCTAATTTTTAATAATAGTACAATCCAGCAATGGAAGAGAAAAATTATGAATATATATATCAGAATAATAATCTAATTTAATTTCCACACTGTTGTAAGAGTCGCTTCCTTCAAGCCCTCCGAGCATGTCATTCTCCTGATAAAACTAAGAAGGATCCCATTTGTCATAAGGATAGAGTCACATTTAAATTTGGAGCTAAAATCTTTCATAAACTTTTCTGTACTTCCAAATTTTTCCTCCTTGACCGTCACACTTGCCTTGCCAGCATGTGGCTGATTTCTGAACTCACCCATGTTTGGGAGAAATTTGCTGACCACCTAGCCAGTATCAACCTCAACCATCTTCATTCTGGTGCCTTCACTCATGGCTATCAATCAGAAAACAGAAAGGAACCCTCTACTCTCCTCCACTATGGAATTATAATTTTTGGACATATTTTTGAATGATCAATACAATAAACATTAACAATAGTATCTGTGCCTATACTATCCTGTGTCCCCATGTTATAAAATGGTTACAATGTGGCAATCCCTGTTTCGCTTTTTATGTGTGCAAGAGAGCCTATTACATTTTAAATATAGAAAATGCCAATGGATCGTGAAGTGATTGAAGGTCTTCTCTTACTGACCTGTTTTGCTTTCAGTGTCGTGACTTTCTGTTGTTCTTGCGGTGGTTTCTAGGACAAGGAGGATGACAACACAGTGTTTTACTCACAATGATAAGAATTCATATCATGCCTGTATGATTCATACCTTAGTGATTCTTGTGCAAGGGGGACCCAGAGTGGAAGAGAGAAATCGCATAGGATTCATTTGCGTCTACCGGATCTTTCCATTTACCTGGCTGGGATATGTAGGGGCTGGTTGTCACTCTAGCTGCTACTGAAGTGGAATCTGCAAAAGGAAGTAAGTATAGATGATTCCAGGACCAGCACCATCCAAGACCTTCTTGTCTAAAGTTTCAGACTGAGTCAAGCACTGCAGCACAGCCTGGAAGCCCAGAACTTGGAAGGCTGAGATAGGATTATACGTCTGAGACCAGGTTATGGTACATAAAGAGACCCTGTTTCAAAACAACCTAGAGCTCTCAGGCTGAAGAGTCAGGCGAAAGCCTTTATCTCAAATGGCTTCCAACTTGTGTCATAAAAGGAAGTTTCACTGCCCCCGCCCCAATCTGGCCTGCTTCCTTCCCAGAAACTCTCGGTTCAGTTCCTTAGGAGCAAAGTCACACAGATTTCTAAAGGGTGCTATAGCCAACATTCATGTGTTGGTGCTTTGGTTAAAGACTGAGGAACCATAGCAATACTTCCACCGCTCTGAAGAACAGAATGGATTTGAACAAATTCACATTCTTTATCATCAGCAATGGAGCCTTTTTATCCAAGGAGAAATAAACCCTGTTTTCTTACAAACTCTCATCCTGTTGCTATGGCTTTGTTTCGGTGGAAGTGATTTTCCTGGGCTCACCTGTTTTCCCCCCTGTGCTTTGGTTGCCTGGTGCTTCTGTGGGGGCTCCTGAAAGAGTAAATTGAAATGATTTTAATTTCTTGAGACCTTAGTCATGAAGGAAAAAAAAAAGATAATGGTGAATTCAACATCTCTACTCACCAGAACTGGAATTCTCTAGGTCTCTGGAAACCGCAGTTGAACCTGAAGTAATAGCTAAACAGCAAGATAGATGAGACAGCACATCATTCTTAGCCCCGTAAAGTCATGTCTAAGAAACTACTGTGTGGCAGCAACAGGCCTGAAGGAAAAAGGACCAAGCTCAGTTCACTTGATGTTTTATCAAATACTGTAAAAGCGCCACAGCAGAAAAGATCATGTGTGTTTTGTCAAAAGAAGCATTTCTATGCGTTTTGCTCTAGCCTGTCGTCCTGCAGACCCTGCAGAGCCACCTACACTGAAAGCACTAATGACTCACTAGCTGCAGCTCTAACTGCAGTGCGCATTCCAACGTCTGCAAAAGTGGTAGCCTCTGAACAGAGATGGGACAACGCTTGGGCCACGAACGTTTGCAAAGGGTGCAGCCCTGTGACTTCACACGCTATCCCTAGGGAAGCCATCAACCTCTACAGTTCAGAGACAAATCTCCCCAACTGTTTTCATGACTCGTGAATGTGAGAACTCCCAGGAGTTACATTGTACCGGGGGCTTACTCTCGTGGTGACTGAAATCACAGAAAGAGTGAACCAATTTATCATTCCCTCAAGCCTACACTTACTACGTGCCTTTAGAATAAACCACTGCCTCCGAAGGAATGAACCATCTCATGTTTTTCTCTCTCCCATAAATTGCTGGGGTTCCCTCTCCATAGAGTGCATTGAAGGTGAGTAGGCAGATTTCTCCCTCACCTGGTTATGCAGGATGCCCGCCATGACAGAGGTTCATAAAGAAGAAACAGATTAGTGTTCTGAATGCTATGTGTCAATTACTTAAAGTGTTTTGATTTCATCCGTTTAAAACAGAATTTCTTGACTCTGAAACTCTAAAATGATATTTAATCTATCTTGCCCAGTTTCAAACTCTCTGAGCTGCAGCTCCTCCAGGTGAAACCACCTTGCTGCTCACTCTTAAATAAGGAGAAGGCTGCAAAATGACACGTTACTTCATCCCACTAACGTTTTTCAAGCATCTCCCTTGTGTGGTTCTGTTTTCATCCTTAGGCTGTACTAGCCAGCAGAGCATTCAAGGATCTCTCTCCTGGAAAAGTCCTCATTCTAGCATCTGGTCACCAGAAGATAATAAAAACCACAAGAAAACTGTAGTGTTCAATGTTAGTATGTACTTTTTGAAGAAAAAAAGAAAGAAAAAAAGAAAAGAAAAAGCAAATTGCATGTAGTAATTATGGTCCTGATATGCAGATGCTGGCCAATAGGTGGCGCTCTCCATCCTGCAAGTCTTAAATGCTACAAATCCATGGTGGTCATGGACTGTGAAGGCAAGCCTGCAGGTGGGATCCAAAGAGAAAATGTCATTCCTTTCCTCAGCCCACCTCTTTACTCATGTCTACAGCAAGTCTACCAGCTGTCAACAGCTGTCAACCAGAACGCCATTTGCTTTGAATGTGGGTGGTCATTAGTTTAGATTCATGATCACCTGGAACGGTGGTTCTCAACCTTCCTAATACTGCAACCCTTTGATATAGTCCCTTTTGTTGTGGTGACCCCAGCCATAAATTTATTTTTCTCTCTACTTCATAACTGTAATTTTGCTACTGTTATGAATAGAAATGTAAATATTTTTGGATATAGAAGTTTGCCAAAGAGGTCATGACCCACAGGTTGGGAACCACTGAGCTTGCAGAAGCTCATGTAAGCTTGTGGCATTAAAGGAGGCCATACAGCCTTTTTATTTTGCTTTTTCTCCATCATTTTCTTATCAATTAAGCTTATTAAAGAGTGTGTTTTTGGAAGATTTGAAGGTGTTATCAGGAGGGAAGGCACAAGCTCCTCACCTGTGGATGCCTCACTCTTTGCTGTTCCACTTACACGCAGGGAAGTTGTGGCCTCTGAGAGAACAAAACAGGAAAGAAATTATTGACAAGGATTTAAGGATGACAGCAAACACCCTGTGGTCCTCTTCCTGTGAATCAGAGGCAGCATCCACCGGTGGGAGCCACATGGAATACTCATGTCACGGCATTCACTCACCTGTTCTGGAACTGTGTGGGGCGACAGTTGTGGCACGGACAAGCCCAGTGGTGACTGAAACACAGAAGGGACCGGCATCACCACGGTGGCTTTTGTTGGTCTCTGGAAGACTTACTCTTCAGAAGCCTACAGATTCTTATTTAGTTCCCTCTACCCTGCCCTTGCTATGAAGGTGTATTCTCCACTGATTATCCCACTTCAAATGCAATCAGAAAGGGATCGACTTCTCAGGCTGAAGCAATATTCCTCAGTCTACAAGTGGGAGGCACGTGTTATCCCATACACACTTATTTACTGCCCAGGAAAGAACATGATGGGTGAGTAGGTTCACTGGGAATTTTAAATATCAAGAAAATACTAATTAATATTATTATTGCTTTGGGGACATTAAAAACCTATGTCCATAAATATTTCGAAGGCTGATTTATGCTATCTCTATTTTTCAGGAGAGGGATCTCATGAATGTCTTTATGTAGTTTTACATACAGGAGAAACCCTGCAGAACCATTAGCTCACCCATCCTGTTTCAGCAGAGACCATTGGTAGACTTAAAAATATCAAGTGTCACACAATGTGGTTTTTCTAAGCTGCACGGCCGCTGAATAACCACAATGTTCTTTCTGCACGAAGGCCCACTTCTAGATAAGTCACCGGACGTGGTCTGGCTAAGTCATAAGAACGGCAGCCAGCTCTCACGTTTACACCCACAGCGTGGCTTGCTCATCCTCACCTGTCACGAGTTCAGTCCCAGTACTGCCCCTGGGCTCCGTGAGAGAGCTGAGATATGAAGTCTGGGGTATTTCAGGTAAGAGTGAAAAATACCGGTGTGCCATTTCAGCAGTGCAGCTGTGTCAAAGTCATCGCGTCTAGCCCTGGTGGCGGCAGTGGTGATGCGCTAATATTTGAGAGCCATAGCTTTGGTTTTCATACTAGGACAGCTATTCTGTGTTACTTCTGTCTAACTGTTCACCCGTACACAGCCTGTTCTGTACACTCTGTTCTGAAAGGGAATTGACACGTTGTCATGATTAGGGAAGGCACAGGGATTGAGAAGGCAAAAGCAAGGACAGCAAAATCTAACTTGAAGTCTATGATGTCAAACACTTCAACCCAATAGAGACAAATCTTGTAATGTGCCCTGTTCTAGTTAAGACAACACCGGTTTTTTTGTTTGTTTTTTGTTTGTCCAATGCACATTTATAACCTCATATTGTCTTACCTGTTACTTCAGGCTGTTTTGTTGGTACTAAAAAAAAATAATAAGATATTTATGAGCATAGTAACATAATGCTTAAAATTTTATGTATGTATTAGATTATAAGTTTTGGAAGATGGGCACATTCTTTTAGAATCTCTTTCCCCCTCCCCTCGTGTGTGTATGTACCTGCATGTGCCTATGCCTGTGTGTATGAGTGTGTGTGTGTGTTTGTGTGTGTGTGTGTGTGTGTGTGTGTGTGTGTGTGAGAGAGAGAGAGAGAGAGAGAGAGAGAGAGAGCATGCATGTGTATGTTACTTGCGATTCAGGTGATCCAACTCAGGCATATATACATCTCAGACACTCTCCAAACTCCCACTCTTTGTTTGATATTTTGAGACAGGTTTTCTTTCATTAAGGCCATCTACCCAGACCTTGACCTTGGCATCCTCCTGCCTCAGGGTCCAGGCAGCTGAGATTGCAGGCCTGTGCCACCCTCCCTGTTCCAGCTATTATTTTTGAACTTTTAGGTGGGAAAGACAAGAATAGTATGTTGATACGCATTAAGCAAACATATTTCGCACAACTCACTTGCAATGAATATGTCTGGAATCTTGTGACGTGGATCTAGTAAAGAAAAGACAAGAGTCAGAATGAAATATGTTTGAGAAATATATTATAACACGCTCCTTTAAGAAATCATCTAAGTTAGGAATCATCAAACTAAAAATGAGCCGTGAATGTCTACACAACCGTACTTCTTCCTTCTGAGGGAAACATTATGCCTTCTGGGTAGGTGTCAGTACTATGTTCAGACCTTGTGAGGCAGCCTTGCTTCCCTGTGCCACTCCTATGGATCCTAACACTCACTACTGGGCTACCCACGTGAAACAAGCAAAATGGATACTAAAAACATGGGTAACTTTAATCTGGACTCCCTGATGCCGTGCTTCATTTAATCAAGCTTGAACCTGTGATTTTTCTTTAGCCAGAGGGAAGATGTCCCTTTAATATGCTACCTTTTAACACTTCACATTGCTGTCACATTAATTTTATTGGTGTGCTTATTTTCTTATTGCCTAATAACTCTTTCAAAACTAAGTAATTTTTTTTCCTTATACAGTTCCCATGGCACATGACACACGGTTCAAAACCAATTAAAACAAATCAAATATTCTGTTACAGAATGTTTTAAACTTTGTCCCAATATTTAGATGTAGTAAGTATGCCAGCTTCTGCACTGACTCATTTTAATGTTGTTTTTTCCTTTTTTTTTTTTTTTAATCTGTTTTTAGGTAAATTTGTAAGAACTGAGGCCCCACTGGCAGTTCCCTTTAAAGAATAATATCACTCCTGCCCAGCTTTTACCCATCACCACAGGAGGGATGTTTGACTGGAAGGTAGAAACCCACTCCGACACCGGGTCTCCTGCGCACATCTCATCAGCTACACCGGCTGGCTGAAATTCTCCTTGACATCCTTGGTTGCAAATAGCCAAAACTGCATTTTTATGAAACATTGGTCACTATGAAAATCACAACATGTTACCTAACCTAGATTAGCATCCTGTTGTCCTCAGATTCTACTGCTTTGTTATAAAATTCATTTCCTGATTAAACTCGGTGGAGGCAGTTGCCTATTCTCTCATGAAAGACCTCCATCACCTAATAAGATACGAAACACAAAATAGTAGACAATTTTGATGTGATCATTAGATTAATTACTTAAATCATCCCCATGGCCATTAGGAGATTTCTCAGACAACCTTATGCCAGGTGGCAGACTGAGTCATATACTCACTGACCTCGCCTGACTTTTCAGGTGCAGTTACATTGGTCATAGCTTACTCTGGGACAGTATAGAATATACATAGTACTTTTTCTATTTCTGGCTTTAAAAAAATAATATCATACATGGTCTTAGTAAAAACAGTGAAGATTCTGTCATGTATTTCAAATTCATGTATTGATAAAACAGATCATCTCTTAATTTCTCTTAAAATTCAGGTCTTCGGATATTTTATTGAATTTCATCAAGGCTGGGTCTAAAATATCCTTCTCCTTAGTCACTAGCAGGGCCCACAGATGAGCTTTGATTGCTTTGATATCGAAAAGCACTGGGCAGAGCCTGCAGTTTCCCATGTGCCTGTCTTCATCATTATGCTACACCAGGGTTTGATATTTTCTAAAAGAAAGACTACTCATGAAGTCTGAAAAGTCAAACTAAAGGAGCTTTGCCAACCTTGAGTATTCAGCAATTTCTGGAAATAAAAACTTATTTAATTATAAATTTTATATATACCCTAATGGACATGGGTCAACCATTACCATGGCACCATAAACCTTTAAAGGCAGCTGATCACACTTGCCTTTCATTGTCGCAGGCACAATTCCTGGTACACTTGTCCTATTTTGTCTGCTGGTGGTACTGTGACCTGCCTGTGAAGTATTTACCAGTACTTGAGGGGATAAAATAGATGTCCATTGCTTGCCAGGTGATGACCCAAGTGTTAGAGTCACACTAGGAGATTGTTCTAATGTTGAAGTAAAATACTCAGTGGAGCCTGGAGATGTTGATGCTGGAGAAGATGAACTAAATCCATGACTGGATACAGACGTTTGCCCAGAAGAAGTAGACATTCCAGGTGATGATCCAGTTGAAGAAGAATGAGCACTGGACCCGTGGGACAACGGAGCAGAGGTTAGAGTCACTGTAGGTCTCTGAACTGAAGTCATACTCCATTGATCATCTGTTCGTGTACTTTGTGAAACCAAAACAGCAGTAGTCGTGTCTGCTGTCCTAACAGGCGTTTGTCTGGACATGAACGTGGTGGTCGCTGCATCTATATGCACAGGTCCAGTTGTCCCTGAGTCTCCAGCTGATGTGGGAGGTGTCCATGTCACTGAGGTGGTTGATCTGCCACTTGAGGTTGCAGTTGCAGTTGTACTGGTGATGGTGGTGGTGGTGGTTGTTCCAGAAACTGATGCTGTAGTTGATTCTGTTGGTGGAGATGATGGTCGAGATGTTGTTTTCTCTTTCTGGGTTGGTGAAGAGAGCGTTGTAGTCACAGTTGACGTGCGTGTTGTCCTTGGCTCAGAAGCAGTTTCTCTGGTTGACTGTGTTGCCTGAGATGTTGAAGGTCCACTTGAGCTTGGATGTGCCATGGATGTAGTCGTTCTTGCAGTAGTCACAGTAGACCGCACTGTGCTCTCAGGTGGTTGTGTGGTGGTCCCACTGGACACAGTTGTCGACGGGGCAGAGGATACAGTTGTCTCTGTTGCTGTAGTAGTTGATCTGCCACTGGTAGTTGCAGTTGTGGTGGTGGTGGTGGTTGT
>NW_026596085.1:8748781-8831185 GCF_907164565.1 Psammomys obesus
GTGCCAGTTGTCCTTGGCTCAGAAGCAGGTTCTCTGGTTGACTGCGTTGCCTGAGATGTTGAAGGTCCACTTGAGCTTGGAGGTGCAGTGGATGTAGTCTTTATTGCAGTAGTCACAGTAGACCGCTCTGTGCTCTCAGGTGGTTGTGTGGTGGTCCCACTGAACCCAGTTGTCGACAGGACAGAGGATGAGGTTGCTTCTTTTGCTGTAGTGTTTGATCTGCCACTGTTAGTTGCAGTCGTGCTGGTGGTGGTGGTTGTTCCAGAAACTAATGCTCCAGTTGATTCTGGTGGTGGATATGATGGTCGAGATGTTGTTGTCTCTTTCTGGGTTGGAGAAGAGAGTGTTGTAATCACAGTTGACATGCCAGTTGTCCTTGGCTCAGAAGCAGGTTCTCTGGTTGACTGTGTTGCTGGAGATTGTGAAGGTCCACTTGAGCTTGGAATTGCAGTGGATGAACTTGTTCCTGCAGAAGTTAAAGTAGACTGCACTGTGCTCTCAGGTGGTTGTGTGGTAGTCCCACTGGACCCTGTTGTCGACGGGGCAGTGGATACAGTTGTCTCTGTTCCTGTAGTGGTTGATCTGGCCCTTGTAGTGGCTGTAGTGGTGGTGGTGGTGGTGGTTCCAGAAACTGATGATGTAGTCGATTCTGGTGGTGGAGATGATGGTCGAGATGTTGTTGGCTCTTCCTGGGATGGTGCGGAGTGTGATGTAGTCACAGTTGATGTGCCAGTTGTCCTTGGCTCAGAAGCAGGTTCTCTGGTTGACTGCGTTGCCGGAGATGGTGAAGTTCTACTTGAATTTGGATGTGCAGTGGACGTAATCGTTCCTGCAGAAGTTACAATTGATCGCACTGTGCTCCCAGGTGGTTGTGTGCTGGTCCCACTGGACCCAGTTGTCGACTGGGCATAGGATACAGTTGTCTCTGTTGCTGTAGTGGTTGATCTGCCACTTGTAGTTGCAATTGTGTTGTTGTTGTTGGTTGATCCAGAAACTGACACTGTAGTTGATTCTGTTGGTGGAGTTGATGGTCTAGATGTTGTTGGCTTTTTCTGGGATAGTGAAGAGTACGTTGTAGTCACAGATTTCCCTGTCGCTGAGGTGGTTGATCTGCCACTTGTTGTTTCGGTTATGATGATTTTGTTGCTTGTTTTAGAAACTGGTAATGTAGTTATTTCTTGTGCTTTAAATATAGAATTATAACAATTATTAAAAAATTGTAAAGGATAAATATCAAGTAATTGAAAATGTAAACATGGTTTTTATTTTACCTGATCTCTTCAATATAGATTCTTATTTGCATATTGTTCTCCCATTAGTGCTATAGATTCAGTCCATCCACAGATTACAATCTACTATTATATCCTGGAAACTTCAATTTTCAATATAGTGGAAAATATATATTCTTTGATAAACCCTAATTTAAAAAATATCTATCTTTATATCAAGCTTTGCTAATGGTGCTCAACATAAATATAAATCCAAATCAGTGAATGAAAACACATACACTCACTTCTATGCTCAAGCACATTCCCTCCATTTTTACCACCTCCAACAAAAATAAGTAGAATCAACAATTATTTGCCACTAATATCTATCGTTATCAATGGTGTTAGTATCTTACTAAAAAGAAACAGAGCAGTAGAATTGATAAAAGTACATGATCCTTCCTTGATTTTATCCAAGTAATACCCTTTAACATTTTGTGTAAGCATTGCATGAGGGTTAAGGGATGTACAAAATATTTTAAGGAAATAAATCTTCCAAGCAATTTGGTTTAGCCATTTTACTATCAAAAATACACTAATATACTTCAAAGCAAATCTAATCAAAGAAGTAGAAAAGCATACCTTGTTCTCATCACATCTACCAAGTGTGCATTGAAACTTTTAAGGTCTATGCCCCAAACACAAGGGCATCCAAGTTTGTGAAAGAAGCAGTATAACAGTTTAAATCACATGTTGATGTTTGTACTGACAGTGGAAAGCTTCAGTACTCCACTGTCACCAATGTACAGCTCACCCAGATAAAAGAGAGAGAGAGAGAGAGAGAGAGAGAGAGAGAGAGATATGCTGGCACAATCATATATTATAAACTAAATGGACCTAACCGATATTTATAAATATTTTATCCAAACATGAAAGCATTAAAATTCTTTTCTGCACCACATTAAACTTTCTCCCATACTGGTCACATACCCAGACATAAAGCAATCCAAAATAGATTTAAAAAACTATTTGAAAGAATTTATTGCATCCTATCAACCCAACATGGATAAAAGCTAGATATTAACAACAACAACAACAAACATCACAGAAAGCTTACAAATTTAAGAAAACTAAACAACTCCTATTGAAAAATCTAAAAGAAATAGATAATTTCCTTTGTAGGTACCACTTATCAATGTTAAATCCAGATCAGATAAATAATATAAAATGACCACAACTTCTAGTGAGATAGCAGTCATTAAATGACTCCCAACCAAAATGCCCAGGTTCAGATGGTTGTGGTGCAGAATTCTACCAGACTTTCTAAAGAAGAGTTGATGTCAATAATCTTCCAATTACTTTACAAAACAGAAATAGAAGAAACATTACCAAATTCATTTTATGTGGCCACAGGTAGTCTAAAACCCAAACCACATAAAAACTCAACAAATAGAGAATTACTGATCAATGTTCTTTATGAATATAGATGCTAAAATACTCAATAAAATACTAGCAAACCAAATCTAAAATCACATCAAAAACATCATCCACCATTATCAATTAGGCTTCATACAAGCGATGTAGGAATGTTTCTATATATAAAATCCATAATTGTAATAGACACATACACACAGTGAAAGAAAAAAATCCACACAATCGTCTCATTAGATGCAGTGATGTCTTTCACAAAATCCAACACCCATTTATAATAAAAGTCCTGGAGAGATTAGGGATACAAGGAACATACCTAAACAGTTTACAAAATGCCTATAATTAAAACCATATTAAATGGAGAGAAACTTGAAGCAATTTCATTATTTTCAGGAAAAGGATGACCTTGTCCACTCTCTCCATATCTTTTCAGTAAATACTTGAAATTTTACTAAAACAATAGAACAACTGAAGGAGATCAAGGGAATACAATTTGAAAATAAAAAAGAAATAAATGTATGTTATTTGCACGTGGAATGACAGTATACATAAATGACACAAAGAATTCTACCAGGGAACTCCATCCAAAACTGATAAACACTTTTAGAAAAGTAGCCAGGTAGAAGATAAACTGAAAAAAAAAGTCAGTTGAGGGACATCTAGGTTGTTTTCAGATTCTGGCTATTACATATAAAGCTGCTGTGAAAATAGTTGTGCAAATGTTCTTATTGAATGGTGGGGCATCTTTTGGGTATATGCCTAGGAGTGGTATACCTAGATCTTCAGGTAGCACTATTCCTAATTTTCTGAGAAAGCATCAGATTGATTTTCAAAGTGGTTGTACCAGGTTACATTCCCACCAACAATGGAGGAAGGTTCCCCTTTCTCCACATCCTCTCCAGCATGCTTCATCCCTTCAGTTTTTGATCTTAGTCATTCTGATGGGTGGGAAGTGAAATATCAGGGTTGTTTTCATTTGCATTTCCCAAATGTCTAAGGATGTCGAGCATTTATTTAAGTGTTCCTCTGCTATTTGATGAATCGGGAGATAGAAAGACCTAGAGAGGACAGGAACTCCACAAGGAGAACAACAGAGTCAAAATATCTGGGGCCAGGGAGCCTGTATAGACCAATACTCCAGCCAGGGACCATGCATGGAGAGGACCTCAACCCCCTGTTGTAAGGAAGCCCATTGGCTCCTCAGTTTCCAAGTGGGTTTCTTAGTAAGGGGTACAAAGTCTGTCTCTGATATGAACTCAGTGACTGGCTCTTTGTTCACCTCCCCCTGGGGGTACAGCCTTGCCAGGCCACAGAGGAATATGATGCAGCCAACTTTAATTAGATCTGATAGGCTTAGGGTCAGATAGAAGAGGAGGAGGTCCTCCCTAATCCAGAGACTAGGGAAAAGACATAGGGAGAGAATTGGGAGGGTAGGTGGGACTGGGAGGAGAGGAGGGAGGCAACTGCAGTGGGGATACAAAGTGAATAAATTGTAATAAATAAATATATAAATAAAATTAAATTTAAAATCTCAGAAATCCTATAAACAAATGACAAATGGACTGAGGAAAAAAATTATGGAAACAATACATTTCATAATAGCCACAAATAATATAAAATATCTTAGTTTCACTCTAACCAAAAAGTTAAAGACTTGTATGGTATAAACTTCAAGTCTTTGTAGAAAAACATTGAAGAAGATATAGGAAGATAGATTTTTCCATTTTTGTGAATCACTGGGATTAACATAGTAATGATGGTTATCCTACCAAAAACAATCTACAGAATCAATGCAATATTCATCAAAATTCTAACATAATTTTTTATTAACCCTTAAAGAGCAATTCTTAACTTCATAAGGGAAAAACAAAACAAAACAGAACAACAACAACAACAAAAAAACCCTCAAGATAGCTAAAACAATCCTGAACAATACAAGAGCTGGTGGAGATCTCACCATTCCTGATTTCAAGTGGTACTACTGAGTGATAGTAATGAAAACAAAACAAAACAAAACAAAAAACAACAACAACAACAACAACAACAAACCATACGATATTGGCATAAAAACAGACATGTTGGCCAGTGGAATCGAACTGAAGACCAAATATAAACACACACACCTATGAAGACTTGATCTTTGATACAAAAGCCAGAAATACACAATGGAAGAAAGAAAGCATCTTCAATAAAGGGTGCTGGTCTAAATGGAAGTCTGCATGTAGAAGAATGCAAATAAATCACTCTGAACAAAACTCAAGTCCAAGTGAATCAAAGACCTCAACATAAAACAAGATAAACTGAACCTGACAGTAGAGAAAGTGGGGAAAAGCCTTGATCTCATTGACAAAGGAGACAACCTTCTGAACCAAACACCAATAGCTCAGGCACTAAGATTAACAATTAATAAATTGGACCACATGAAACTGAAAAGCTTCTCTATGACAAAGGACACTCCTCAATCGAAGAAGGACCTTTGACTAATATCTGGAACAGTGGGAGAAGAATCGATGGGCACAGAGAGAAATCAATTCTGTTTGGTTTATAAGTCTGAGATACCTATTATTAGAGGGCTAAGTAGAAAACTCCAGGCAACCGTGGTATATGAACCCTGGGTTCATGACAAGTCAAAACTGAAGACTTATATAGAACATTTTCATCTATAATGCCTTCAAATGTTTTCCAGACTTGATTTACTTCCTACAGGTTATGCAACCCCCTCTACCACGCCTCAGCTGACTTCCAGAGCAAATTCTCTCAGCTCAATATGAGGAAGCCTGCCCATCAGCCAAACCATCTCCTACATTTCTGCAGATACATTTGCCAACCACCCACTACCCAGCACTACCACTGGAACCATGACATTTTATTGTTGGGGTGCGGGGTTTGGGAAGCGATCTCTCTGCCTATCTTGAAATAGGATATATATACCAGATTGAGCACACAGTCATCTGCCTGCTTCTGCATCCCAAGTGCTTTTTTTAAAGAAATGTGCCACCAAATCCAGCTTGGAGTTGATTTTATTCTTCCAGAAGATATTTGAATTAGAATCCTGTTTGAGGTGCCATTTTACTTGGCACCTCTGGCTGCATTGTGCTTTGACATTGAATGAGATGGTTTGGTTCCCTCGTCATCTGTGACTTTCACTCAGTGCTCCTGTCTTCCATATTCCCATCCCTATCAAAATATTTCTAAGTCTGTCCTCTGACATCCATATCAAATAACTTTTCTTTCTCTCTCTCTCTTTTTAAACTCTTCTCTTCCTTGTATATGATTCTATCTCCACCTTCTTCTGGCCTTTGTTTAATGTCTAACAACTCTGGCATCACCTGAAATTCTTTACTGCTACCATCCTGACATCAAGAATCCCACTAAAGAAGCAGACATGAAAAGAAACTGGGTTTTCAGAAACATTAATTTGTAGAGTGGAGTGTATAGACTGGTATACATTTTCAGCAGAATTCAATTTGTGTGTATAAAAGAAAGTAGTCCATTCCTTCCCCATATTTCTAATCTTCCCAGAGGGGATTATTTTTAACCTCATTTGGTCTGTTCTTTTGCCTCGCATTTCTGAATAATGCTGTCATCCTTACGCAAACTAGAAGTCCCTACTGCTTATTTACTGAATCACTGCATATCCACCAGGCATTTGGTGGACGTGCCTTGAAGGAGTCTGGTAATTGGAATTCTGCCTCCTGGTCTTGGCAGATGTGGGTCTTATCCATAGTTCCGTTTCTCAGAGACTGTCCTTGGCGGTCTCTGCAGGCGGGGGGCTCTGAGCCTGAGAAGTAGATAGCAAGCTCCCTGCAACCTTGGGAACCAGACAGTGGACTTTGTGTGACCTTGAATGAATTCCTGCATGCCTTGCCAGGTGGCACAGATGTGTTGCTACTGTGAAAAAAAATTTGCTTGTACCCTTTGCTTTGTAAGTGTTGTTTGCACGTTCAGTAAACTGAGACTTGACCAGGAATCTGTCTTGTCTCCATTCTTCGTGTCTCTGTCCCCCAATTTCCACTCCCTCTTTCAGGTGGACCCTGTTCAACTAGCCCACAGGACAGGTCAGTGCCTAAAATGGAAACTAACCTAGAATTTGGGAACATTCTAATAAGAAAAGAAGGAAGGAAGGGAAGAAGGAAGGAAAGAAAGAAAGAATGAAGTAAGGAAAGATGAAAGGAAGGAAGGCAGTCAGAGATACAGACAAGACCCAGAGGACAAATTGTCTTTCTTTAGTTTTGACAGAAGTCTACAATACTGGTGTCCTGTCTAGTAACATACTGAGTCAGTAAGGAGTGAAGCATCATCCCTCTTGGACCCCTACCACAATTCTTCAGTTTTGGAGTAAGCACTCTCATTTGACACACATAAAATGTGAACTGCTTCTAAT
This sequence comes from Psammomys obesus, assembly GCF_907164565.1. Taxonomy (NCBI): domain Eukaryota; kingdom Metazoa; phylum Chordata; class Mammalia; order Rodentia; family Muridae; genus Psammomys; species Psammomys obesus. The sequence goes on from NW_026596085.1 coordinate 8,755,805, forward strand.
ACAGTCAAAATGTCACAGGAGAAAATCAAGATTCAAAAAACTTAAAAAATGTAAAAAATATGTGTATATTTTATACTTCATATACTTTTCATTATTATCATTTTTGTTATTTGGAATTAGATGGCTCACAGATATTTTGTCCAAAATATTTTTTTATGTTTTTATCCTGTCAATTAAGTTTTACTCAATATACCTAGTAAAAACCAAGATAAGTGAATACTAAGCCTATTTTAAAAAGTTTTTCCTGTCTCCTAAAAATATATTGACCAATTTATTTCTTTTTTAACTCTATTTCGTCAGCTCTAGAAATGAAAGTATTATGCTATGCCAGAACTTCCTAGTGAAAGGTTTCTCATCGAAAGGTCCCTTGTTTCTCCAATAATAATTAGAATAGCAAGTTATCAATAAATATAATGTTTTTGAGATTGAGTTGGTTGTTTGAGGAATTTATAGTTTAATTATTTGCAAAGTCCTTGTTATATCAAATTTCGATCTAAGATCTCCAGTTTCTACCCACTAGTCATGATTTTAAACATAAACAGCTTCAGTTGTTGCTTCGCCCGGAGCTGAAGCAGTTGATGGCTCTGTTACAGTAAGATCCAATTGGAAAATATTAAGGTTTTTACCTATAGGCTGTAGTTACATTACAAATGCTATATAAGGAAAAATCCACAGTGAAACTAAAACCATCATTTTTTTAAGTTTTAAGTTTACCCAAGTCATTCTCTTTTTATCGTGTCCTTTAAAAAAAAAATACTCTCAGACTTGTTGAAAATAGCTGTCTTTCTGCGGTTGGCCATTTTGGGGAGAGCTTGATATGCTGTGCCCACCTGTTGGGTGTTCTGAGCTGGTGGCCTCAATGCCAGGGGCTCTGCCTAGGCTGTCTTGTCTACTCCCACAGACAACATTCAAAAAGACCCAGGATCGTATCAACTTCTAAAATTTCTGTTCTGGGAACTGAAGGCAAATACTAAATATTCTCTCACGTTCCGATTATGGACCCCCTTTCTGAATATTCAAATGGCTTTGTGGTCAGTTCAACTGAAGGGAATGAACAGGTGGCTGTGACTATTTGACCCTTTACTGAATCCCAGTGCAAACTCACTGCTTGGCAGGCCGGTGGTTCTTCCTGTTGCTACACTCAATTTGGCTGAGGTTCCAGTTGTCCCTGCTAAAAGAAGAGAGAGAAGATAAAATTATTTTAAGAGAAGATAAATGTATTATAATCTGTGGACTCATGATATTTCCACGGCCACTTTTGCCACCCAATTCGCAATTTTCTTTGTTTAAAGTGAAGTACACCAGTTGTTCCTAACTTTATCTGACCACCAGCTCAGTAGTCCTCATCAAAATTCTGACTGTATCTTCTACTCCAGAATGGTGTATGTTAATAATTCTTAACCATCAACAATTAGCCTTAATCATCCATATGTCTAAAAGCCACTAGATAAGCCTATTAAAATGCAACACCCCCTCCCCATTTCCTAGTAGAAACTACAAGGCTACTCGAAAAGCTGAGAAGCTGGGGCTTATGCTATAAACGAGCTCCTGGGTTCGTTTTTAATTTGTGGGACATTGTTAGGTAGTTTAAGAGCAAGCTGTCATTACAAGCAACTTTATGGAACACTAAGAGAATTCAGAGTTGTCCTATTTCTCTTCCCCTGTCTTCTGGCCCCTGGAAGCACATTTGCACGCAGGAGGGTTATGATGCCGACCCTTGAACAACATACGCACATATACACACCCATCCCCACCTCTCTCTTCTTAAAATAAAGCTATAAATTGCACAGGCTGAAGCGGATCCTCACATTAGTGCTTGCAGCCTCTTTTGCCATGGTGACACAGTGCAATTCTGTAGCCGATCTTACTCCCCTTGTCCTCTTTAACTGAATGAACAATGCCAGCAACAGCAGCATATGTATAGGTCAACTTGTAGCACGTCAGACAGCACTAACTCAGGGCTTCAGGGCCAAAGGGTGAATGACTGCAGTTCTGTTCCATTTGTCTGTCAGGCCTCCGTGGGGTGTGCTCAGGACGAGCACCCACCTGCCAGGCACAAAACGCCACCTGTTTTCTTTCCCAACCTGTCAACAGTGCTGCTGTCAAACTCTTGGATTTCTGCCAATCCAAAAAGTGAGAAATAACATTTTGGTCTGGTCTGAATTTGCATTCTGGGGGCGTATGAATTTGGTCATCTATCTCAAATTCCACACTCCCAGTATCTACTCTGTCTTGTTGACTGGCAGCTTGATGGTGCCTGTTCTTGTCTTTCTGCCTGAGGTCAGGGAATGTGCCTGGTGCTTTTGCACTAAAATGTTGAGGTTATGACTGAGGAATCTGCATAGTTTTAAGGAAAAATTATTCATTTCTCCTATGTTGGGTGTTCTTTCTCTGTGAGACAATGTTAATTAAATATCTTTTTAACCTCTCTGGGGATAGGGTTGTTTCTATTTCTGTCAGATCAATTACTATTATGAATTTTATCACTGTGTTTTTAGTCTTCGGAATGCCTTTACTTAATTAATAGAAATTATCAGGCATCTTCTTCCTGAAGGCTCTTTTTTTATGTTTAGCAAATACCTTTTTTTTTTATTTTGTTCATGAACTCTTAATAATTCATTTGGCCACTTACTTCGTGTTACCTAGCAACATTTATCTAACTTTCCTCTTTTTTAAATTCTGTCTGTCATATATTTTTCTTTCACTTTTAATAGCATAACACCATTTCTCCCTTCCCTTTCCTTCTTCCAAGAATTTCCATATAGCCCTCCTTGCTCTCGTTCAAACTCATGACTTCTTTTCTCATTAATTGGCCCAAATATGCGACATCCACACATCATGCTCCTGCCTCTACCTCATTCCCTTCTAGTTTCAGAGCCTCAGTTCAAAATGTCAGTGTCTCTTTATTGCTTGCATGGATCTTCCAAGTAAAATTACAAATATCTCCTGTCTCAAGTTCTTTTGTGGTTTTAGCTGCTTTCTACGGAATGGATGCCTGAGCTATGCTTAAGTGGGTATAAACCCTTGGCTTCCATTTTCATCTCATTGGTATATTATAGATGCTGCTCTGCTGTTGGCAGATCTCATATGAACCTGACATCCCTTCTTCCTCCCTCCAATCCTGCTCCTGCCCTTTCCCCTCCCTCTATCTTTCTTCCTCCCTTCCTTACATCCTCCCTCCACTCTCTTCCTTCTTCCCCTTTCCTCTATGTCTTACTCCCTTACCTCTCTCCCTTTATTGGTCCCCAGACAGTTTATTTCTTTATGCTTCAAGTGAAATATTTTATGAATTACAGAAGTCACTATTATAATGCTTCTTCTAAGGTGAGTTATTTCTATATGTACATTTAAAGGTTTTGGGTTTTATTTTTTAATGTTTCTTCTGATTTACCTAAAAGTGATAGGTCTTATTCACTGATATTTTCCTTATCTTGATTTGCATAACACATATGTTGTATGTGTTTGTCTGTTTCCTGTGATAACTGCATCATCTTATAATCCATTTTGTCTTTGTTTGAAGTGTCTGAGAAACTGACCCGATTGGCTTATACTTATAACCAGAAGTTTCAGAGAAAGAACTATATTGAGTTTAAGGCCAGCCAGGAATATACAGCCAGTCCTAGGCTGTCTCATCTGTGTGAGTCGGAGACACTGTGTGAAAAAAAAAATTATATTAAGAGTATTTGCAGCCCCAGTCTCCCCATTTGGAGACTGGTTGCTATGGGCTATCTCTGTGCTTTGATCACTCCCCCTTGATGGGGGAGCAGCCTGACTAGGCCGCAGAGGAAGACTATGAAAGACAGTCCTGATGAGACCTGATAGGTTAGGGTCAGATGGAAGGGGAGGAGGTCCTCCACTATTAGTGGACAGGAGAAGGGCATGGGAGGACATGAGGGAGGGAGGACAGGATTGGGAGGGCATGAGGGTAGGGCTACAGCTGGGATTCAAAGTAAATAAATTGTAATAAATAAAAATTATATTAAAAAGAGTATTTGCAATGTTTGGCCAGAAGGAATCTTCTCACTCAGTTCTATTCTCTTCCCCATATCCCTTTTCTATATTTTCAGTGTTTTTGATTCCTTGTAGGGGAATTTGCTATTTGGCCTTCATGATTAACATAAATTTTATTTCTCTCCAACTCGCTACTTTGGTTTTCATCAGTTGCTATTTGATATTTCTAGTATTCACACATATTTTACCATAAGTTTTCTAATTCATAATTTACACATCTTTATTTCTTATTTAAAATATCTGCTAAAGATTCATTGTTATATTGTTTCGTGACTTATATTGTTTAGAACTTGTTTGCTGTTGCTGAAAATTTAAATTTATGCACAAGAATAACTATGCAAAATTACACACAGGCATTGGAGTTTTCTTTTTCCTTATTCTGGATTTGGTTTTTGTAGTGGCATAGTAGCAGGGGACCTTTGTAGTGGCAGATTGGATTCTGGTATGGACCATGTTTCTCAGAGCAAGGGCTCCCTCTTACATTCTTATAGGAAAGGGATCTTTCATAAGTAGGTCCTTTCCTTATTAACTGTTGTCTTCCATTAATAGAACCTTCTCTTCATATCCTTCATTACTTCCTTTGATACCCAAGCTGCACAGGGATCCCTCCACATCTTGGAATGTCTTCCCCTCTTCTACATAAGGTCAGTGTTTTCCCTGGATGCTCAGTTATCTTTCTATGCGTGCTCTAACCCTCATTCTTTGAACATCATGTTTTCACTTGATGATCTCTGATATTCTCCAGTAGTTTTCTTCCAAGAAAGAACAGTTTCCCTCTGGCCCTTAGTCCTACGTGATAGATAGATAGATAGATATTCTGCTACTGATGGGATCTTCCCATATGTCCCTCTTTCGATGTCCTTGCTGGCATCTTAACTCTACTGTGGGAAATCTCCATCCCGCTTCCTAACGAAACCCTTTTTATTCTATGGAATACTTGCTGTCGTCTCCACTTAAAAACTATATATCCCTCTTTGTGGTCAATAGAAATGCCTATATATTCTAGTTTAAGCATCTACCAATGTCCCGTCTTAATTATAACAAAACCCCATTAGTGCCTTGAGCCTATGTGTTGCTATTCTTTGTGACCACAGGTGCACATTCAGGATTGAGCTGGTTTTGTCACGAAATTAATCTGTGCTTTTAATAAAAGCATTTCTGATATTAGGAAATATTTAGCCAGCTAGTTGGACATTGAAACAGACACAATATCTAAGAGTTCAGATAAGAAAAGTTCTCCATAGATTGATGAACGGGGCATCCACATGCATTCTTTCCAAAGGTGAATTTAGTGTGACCTGTTTTTAACAAATGATTCTGTTAAGGTCTCTGACTTGAGGACTTCTATTGATTAGACTGGGGACATGAATGCAATGGATTGTGTCCACTTGGCTGCATGGTCCTTCAGTAGACTAGCATGCATGTCCCCCTGCTTTAATATTCATCCAGTAGGCTCATTTTTCTTCTTTGCCACCTTTTCAGAAAAAGATTCTAAGTTTAGAAACTATTTTCGATTATGTTTTCCAAGCATCTAATATATATGCATATATATATTATATATACATATATATACATATATACATATATATATATATATATATATATATATATATATATATATATATATATGTCTTTGAGGTCTCTGAAATTCAGTATAGCCCTAAAATAATGTGGTATTTTCTTATGTGTTGAGACATTAATTAAGGACCAGCCTTGTCATATGATGGTAAGATAGTCTTCTCGAAATAGAATAAATATATTCTTTGTAACTCCAACTAACCATACCCCTTATCTAAAAGTGAGTTCTGGGTAGAAACCCAAAGAGTTGTATGTTCTTTTACAGAGACAATTGTATATCCAACACTGTTTGTTTTATGACAGCAAAAAGAACTAGTCAGCCTAGATGTCTGTTAACAGAAAAGTTATAGTAAAAATATGGTAAACTATAAATAAGATTTTTCAGCTATATAGAAAAATGAAATTATAAGATATGCCAGAACATGGATGGGAGAAAAGGTGCTTAGCCTGCCTGTAGTCCCAGATCTCACAAAGAAAAAGACAAACCATCAAGTAAAGGTGAATCATATGTAAATAGGAGCAAAACACACTCCAGTTTTTGCATGGAACATAATATAATAAAAAGCTTTCTTATTTAGGTAAAATTTAAACTTAAATGGTATTCTGTTTTTTTGGGGGGCACATGTGTGTGGGGATGGTGGGGAGAAGACATTTGGAAAGCTGAAGATATATGTGTTAGCACCAAGCTATACCTACTTTTCTTGTTTGTTTGTTGGCTTGCTTGCTTGTTTTGGGTTTGTTTATTAAGACCAGAAAAGGAACTGGCTGCTTACCATGAGAAAATTCCCTAGTTCAAACCTTGATGAAAAAACAAAAGGGAATAATGGAGACAGAGAGGAACCTAGGGATTGAGGGAATAAAGGATTGAAAAAAGAAGAGAGAAGGAGAAAGACCCTTCTAAGCAAAAATAAAATAAATACAGGAAAATAAAATCAGATCATGGGCTACTTCACATAACAAGGAAAAGTAGTTCAACGCTTACACTAAAGAAATGGTCTCATGCTAGACAGTGGAATTTCTACTCTTATTAGACAATCAGACTCATTGAATACATTTAAATGAAGTGCGATCAAGTGAGCTGGAAGATAAAAAGAATAAGTAAGTGCATCCCTAACTGATCAGTAATTACCAAAATGTCTTACTAACAAAAAAGGCTCAGCTCACAGACATGATATTCTAAGATGATCCCGGGAACTACTGATGCTCTAGGTCCAAAGGCATACAATGTGTCCAGTCCTCTTTCAATCCCATGGCCAAACTATGCACTGCCTCCCTTCACAGCCTCTGAAGTCTTACCTGATGCTGTAACAGTGCTTGAGGTCACAGAGCCTGGTGTACCAGGTGAGCTTCCCTTGCCTTCTCCTGAGATGGTTCTCGTAGGTACCCCTGTAGAACCTGGCAAACAAGATCACTGGATTCTAACGTGCTGCAGCTTTCAAGGGCAATCTGGGAAATGCAACCAAACTTTCAATGATCTTCCCACCATGTTCCCAGCAGCTTTTGTGTTTGGAATTACCTGAGATTCCTGGGCTGGTGGCTTCAGTGGCTTGTTGCCTGGGTGTGCGGGTTTCTCTTTGAATAAAGGATGGCATAGTGGGACCGTTCTCGACTAATGAGAAAATAGGGATTTAGAATACCCTGGACACAAAGTATTCATATTGTTTAGGTCTATTCTAACTACACCTATTGTTTTTAAATGTTTTTGCATGCAGTGTAGCGATATACACCGGGTCACTAAATTTGTGAAAAACACATCAACAAGTCAAACTCAGGCACATAGCTTGAGCTGCACTTCTTAAACACATGTGCCATTGATTTAATGTCATATTTCCAAGCTGTCATAGATGGTGCTTTGAAGTTGTGGCAAGTGTAAATAGAAAAGAAAAAAAAAATGTACAGAAAACTCATATCAAACAAAACCTTTTTTTTTTTTCAACAGAGGAATAATGGACTACTATGTCACATGGGTGCTTTCCTGAGAGCTTGAGCTCTGCATGAGGTCTTAAGTACATCACTCATGTAAGAAGCACTGTGGGACCACTCTCAGGTGAGGACACAACTTTGCATCTCCCCTCATCACCACTGACAGTGCCTAAAAGACAAAAGGCACAAGGGACTGAGTCTTGCTTAAGGCACCAATAACTCTGTCAGAAATTAGGAAATTTAGGTTTGTGGGTATAACTTTAAGATTAATTTTAATTGTTGTTCTGGTGCTATGTATTCCAATGAGGATTTCAATGCTTTGAGATCTGGTTACCACCCTGCCATGGATATTGTTACATCGTTGAACTATCTCCTGTAAGCAAGTGATGAGAAGGGATATTCCCCAAAATTATCCCTGATTGGTTGATTAAAAGGCCTATACCTGGGCAGAGTGGAAGGATGTAGGCATGTCACAGGCTTTGGGGACATAAGAATTATGGGAAGGAGACAGATAGGAAGAAAAAAAGAAGGAGGAAGCTTCCACAGGTTAGGCGAAGAGAGAACCATGTGGGCCAGAAGGAGTGACCCCAAGAATGGTGTGGATGGAGAAGGTGACCCAGATAAAGAACATAAGCCAGTGTTTGGGATTTTTGAGGTAGCTCAATTAGGAGTGTTAAGGCAGATAGCATGGAATGGGGCTGGAAAATATGAGATAGAGTAGGTAGAATATCTGCCCATCCCAAGGTAAATAAGACAATTATAAAATCTAACTGGTATCTTATTGATTGTGATAGCAGTTTAGATAATACTGCTGTAACAATCACAGGGCTAATAATAAACATTTTTGGCCCGATACCATTTATTCTTCACAACAGATTACAACCAGTTAAACTATACTGGATTACTTATTCACTTGAACTGTATTCCTGTGTGTGATAATTTGAATGAGAATGGTCCTCATAGTCTTATATATTTGAATGCCATTTTTCACAGTTAGTGGAATTCTTTTGGAAGGATTAGGAAGTGTGGCTTTGTTGGAGGAGGTGCGCCCTTGTGGGAAGAGTTGTGCCATTGGAGTTGGGCTTTCATATTTCAAGAGCCCACGCCAGGCTTACTGTAGCCCTTTCTCTACCTTCTGCTTGCAGAGCAGGACGTAAGGCCTCTGCTATTACTCCAACAGTATTGCTTGCTGATTGCCGTATTCCCTCCCGCATGATCACAGCCTAACCCTCTGAAATGGAAATGAAGGCCTGAACTAAATTTTCCCTTTTACAGGTTGTGTTGGTTATAGTGTTTCAGCACAGCCAGAGTAACCCTAGTTAAGACACTCTGTAAATTCCATTTTTCAACCCATTATCTCTTTAAGGAATAATGTCCTGCAAAGTCTCTAAGTCATACGCTTTAAGTCAAGATACCGAATAGCCTAGATTCACATGGACATGGACAAGCGTATTTTATTATTTTTTTTTTTGTTACTTTCAGCTTTCATCTACACCTCCCAGAATAGGGGAGTTCCAAGGCTGCTTTCACATTTGTACATTTGATAATATCTCAACTCACAGAAATGTTACCCCCCCAACCACTAATATTTACAAACTTACAAGGTACATGTGTGAGGTCAACAGGGGAACTATGAAGTATCGAGTAGCTATGTCCTTATTTTATTAACAGATTTTTACGTGTTTCCTATTGACTTATTATGCAGAGTTACCTTCTCTGAATGATAAGCCACTGTCGTTTCTTTTGCCTTTGTCTATTCCTGCGGTTACGCTGGAAGACTTTGGAGTTGTCTCTAATAAGATACAGAAAAAAATAATAATAATTAGCTGCCTAAATATCTGCATCAGTATCATCACTTTAAGGATGGAGGAGCCTGAAAGTACAATGTGATACATTAAAGCAAAGCAACTATGAAAGTCGAAAAATATTAAATTCAATTAACTACAATTAAATACAAGGAGCAACTAAGCCTGCTGTTGTCTGTCAGAAAACTAATAGTGTCAGTTAAGAATTCCTTTAAAAGGGCTTGGGCCAGGATTTTTATCCACAGCTGCGTTTAACTTCTGTGAGTGCAGAAGTTATGGAGCTGGAGTGCAGCTTTGTTGTGGTTCCTGCACTTCTGGCTGAGGAGGTTTCAGCAGAGCATGAGAAAACATTAAAGTGATGACTTGTTTAAAGTTTGGATGGACTTAGCTACCAATGCAGAACTAAGTTTTCATATTACCCCTCTGAAGAAAAATGCAATAGATGGATGCAGGAAATGTCAGCCATGTGTTCCCTAACCTTTTATTCTGCTGTGATAGTCTCAAATGTGCTGATTTTCATTTTATGACACAGTTTTTACACAGACACAGTTAAGCACCCAGAACTGGGTCAAACAGATATTCATACATTTGATGTAGCTACTGTGCTTTATGGAAGAAACGGGTGATAATGACTCCACAACTCTGAATATATCCTGCTCACCTGATTCGCTTCTAGGCTGGGTTGATTCACTGCTTGAGATTCTAGTTGTTTCACCAGCTGATGGTGTAGTAGTCCCTTTCAGAGAGAACAGAAAATAGATATTAGGACCTCTAATAAGGTTCATCATGGCGTTCTGCTCTCTGATTTCACATCTGTTTCATATATTCATTTTCACTTCTTCCTTTCCAATTCAGCATTTCCAACATTTGATCAGTAAATATACACAGTGGTTAGAATAACTGTGTTTCCTCCATTATTTTGTTGGATGCATTTCCGTTTGCCAGTTACTTATGTATTTAATGTCCCTAAGCTTATCTCAGTGTTTATATTATGAGGTTACACTGAAATGTACTAAACTTTCTAATACCAGGTTTCCCACAGTTCTAAAGTTCATGAGTCTGAAGGTCTCTCCGTTCACATTAAAATATCTCCAGTGATTCTCCTATCTAAGCCACCTTTGCAATTCACATTCCCCTTTCAACACCTAATGTCTTACAACCTGTGAGGAGTCTTTAAGACACTGGAGCCATATACACATTCAGGCTAACTACAGAAAGAAGATCTACTCTGCTTCTGTCTCAGAGCTTTTCATGCTAGGCCATATGGTGCAAATTTCTTATTACTTCTTTGGATTGTACATAAATCTTACCTACAGAAAATAGGCTCACACTCATAGCCTTACTGTGCTCACACTCACAATCCTTCCGTTATCACACTCAAGGTCCTGATCATCCAACAGTCATGGTTTTGGTATAGTCATACTCATGGTACTGCTGTGCTTAGGCCCACGATCCTGCTGTGTTCACGCTCACACTCGAAATCCTCCCTAGCACACACCTTTAATCCAAGAGCTTTCTGTACAGAGGATTTAATAAAGTTAACCCTAGGTCAAGAGGCAGAGCAAGAAACCAGCTGACAGGGATTAAAGAGTAGGAAAGACTTTGAGTTGAGGGGTAGTTAAAACAGCATGAAGAAAAAGAAAGGGCTGTTAGCTCAAGCTCTGGCTTTATCTTAGGTGTCAGCTCCTCAGCTCCCTGGCTTTTGGGGCTTGGAGCTAGCCTGCCGTTTTGTTTGTTTGTCTGTTTGTTTTTGTTGTTGTTATTTTTGGCCTTTTGGACTTTTGCTCCTGGGCTGTCAGCTGAGCTAGGGAGCCTTTTGGGCTTTTTCCATCCAGACCTGAGCTAAAAAGGAAGATGTGCTGGTTACTTTCTCTGCCTCTCTGAGCTAGCAGGTTTTCATCCTAGCATCTGCTCCTGAGTCTTTATTAGTAAAATAGAATGGTTGGGATTTTCCTTCTTTTAAACAACATATGTGGACAAACATCAATTTGTAAAATTTTGAGTCTGTGATAGACAGGTGCTCTGAGAATTCCCATATGCAAAAGCCAATACAAGTTGTTTTAACCAGACCTCACAATATTTAAGCAATTGTTCATATTACAGAAAATGTAACATCCCCAGATTCTTTGTTCTCTTTTTCACCTCCTGCTCATCATGAGCAGTATTGCACAGTTGTAGGAGCTAGCCATGCATGCACAAGCTTTGGGAACTCTGCTGAAAATCACTGTGCTACTCACCGGATAACCCAGCAATAGCCAAGAAAGATGCCAAATCACCCAGTAATGGATGTAGACCTTAATTATTAGATAAATGGTCATTACATAAGATATATGCTAAGTTAGTCAATTTAATTAAACTGAGTCACTTCCTTAATTTTCCTGCACTATATAGATTATATCTCTAGCCTCAGTTGTTTTAATATTAGGAAAAGCTTATTCAGAACACTATTTTGTCATAAGTTCCATAAAATGAAATTTGTAAATAGAAAATAAGCATAGGACTGTTGAAAGGATATTTGATCTTACTGTGAACCTGTTTCTAGTTGTGGTGCGGCTCAGCCCTAGCACATACTTTAATCCAAGAGCTTTCTGCTTGAGTAAAGTAAACAGGATTAAATAAAGTTAATCCTAGATCAAGGGCAGAACAGGCAAACAGCAGGAAAAAAACCACAGAGAGGAAGAGGAAGTCAGGGGATGGATAGAGAGACATACAGGAAGTAGAAGGGAGGAACATTCAGTTTGAGAGTTTTTTGAGATAGCACGTAGAAGAAGGCTTTTATTTTATTATTTATCACAATTTATTCACTTTGTATCCCAGCTGTAGCTACTTCCTTCATTCCCTCCCAATCCCACCTACCTTCCCTCATCTCCTCCCATGCTCCTCTCCAAGTCCACTAATAGAGGAGGTCCTTCTCCCATTCCATCTGACCCTAGCCTATCAGGTCTCCTCAGGGCTGGTTGCATTGTCTTCCTCTGTGGCCTGGCAAGGCTGCATCCCCCAGTGGGAGGTGATCAGAGAGCCAGCCACTGAGTTCATTTCGGTGACAGTCCCTACTCACCTTTTTAGGGAACCCACTTTTAGCTGCCTGTGGGCTATATTGGAGCAGTGGTATTAGGTCCTCTCCATGCATGGTCCATGGTTGGAGCATGGGTCTCGACAGGAACCTCTGGGCCCAGGTTTTTTTTGGCTGTGATGTTCTCCTTGTGGAGCTCCTGTACTCTCCAGGTCCTTCTATCTGCCCCCTCTTCCATAAGATTCCTTGCACTCTGCCCAAAGTTTAGCTATGAGTCTCAGAATCTACTTCGATACCCTAATCCGTAGAGTCTTTCAGAGGCCCTCTGTGGTAGGGTCCTCTTCTATACTCTGTCTTCTCCCTCTTCCAGTCTCTATCCCATTTGCCCTTCTTACTGAGCATCTTCCCTGGGGTCTACCCTCTTGCTTAGCTTCTTTAGGGGTACAGATTTTAGTATGTTTATCCTATGTTATATGTCTAATATTCACTTAGGAGTATATGCCATGTGTGTCTTTCTGCTTCTGGGTTACCTCACTTAGCATGATTTTTTGATTTTGGAACGTTGGCTGAGAAGGAAGGTCAGCTGGGTGCTTTCTCAGCCTTTTTGAGACAGCAAGCTTTCACTCCAGCAGCTAACTCCTGAGTCTTTATTGGTAAAATGAAATGATTAATCTTTTTGTTGTTGTTGTTGTTTTGGTTCTTTTGGTTTTTTGAGATAGGGTTTCTCTGTGTAATGGAGTCCTGATTGTCCTGGACTCTCTTTGTAGATCAGGTTGGCCTTAAATGCACAGATATCCACCTGCCTCTGCCTCCAAAGTGCTAGGATTAAAAGCCTGTGACACCATGACTGGTTTTTATTTATTTATTTGTTTGTTTGTTTGTTTTGTTGTGTCCTCATTTGTGGATGCTTCCTACTTCTGCTCCAGTCTTCCCAAATTATGATCATAAATTCTCACCTTAGACTTCAAATCTGTTGCTAGACTTTTAAAAATTTTAATAGAAATAAGGTTAACATTAGAATCCATCTGTTTGATCCCAGAGCCTAGCTGGTACACAGAAACAACTGGATCTTTCATATATTTTCAACTAGATGCTTTTTCCCCTCCCTCAGCATTCCACATTTAAGGAGACTGTGAAGAACAGAATTTTGAACTTTTATAGTTGATGCTAATTTGTAGCTGGCCTAGAAAGCCACAGCTTCCCTAATCTCAAGGCAGGGCTCTCAGGATCATCATGATTCTTCAGCGCACACAAGAACTCTAATGATATCATAAGGTGACAGATATCTCTGCTATGAGCTCAAGAATAGATCAGGAATTGGGCTTCCTTTCTCTGAAATATACATGTCCTTCCTACCTTCCACAGACACAAGTGAGAACATCCACAACACTTAGATTTCTGAAGCTTCGCAGCCTTCTCGTTTACTTACCTGATTTGCTGTTGGCAGAGGTTGAGGCCACTCTTGAGGAGGCTCCAGGGCTGGTAGTGTGGCCTGAAGACACTGCTGTGCTCCCTAAAACCAGGAAAGTATGCAGGAGTGGATATTCATATTACTGTCAACATTCTTAGGTGTGCCTTCGATTGTTAGAATTTTAGATTTTTAGAATAAGAAACAAAAATGGCAGCTCCTCACCACCATCACAGACCTTTTAGACTCAACCTCTTCTTCAGGTTGATTACTTGAACATGAGGGAGTTGATAAGGAAATATTTAGTCTCTTACCAGAACCTGGGGTTGCTGTACTGGCAGCTGTAGGACTGCTACCACCTGCCATGCCAGAAGTTGTTCCGGATGATGCCTTTGATGTGCCTGATTTTAATTGTGATTAAGAAAATAGCTGTAAGTATAATATTCCATTGTGTAAATATAACACATTTTCATTATTCATTTCTCAGTTGATGGGCATCTGTGCTGTTTCCATGCCCTGGCTAATGTGAATAAAGCAGCCTTGAACAATATATGAGCAAGTTCCTCTAGTAGGATGTGAGTCCTTTGTATAACTGTACATACTAAAGTTGGGTAATGTGGTGTTAGTTCTATTTTTTTTTTTTTTTTTTTAGTTTTCTGAGGAACCTCCATACTGATTTTCATAGTGGCTACACCAGTTTGCTATCCCAAAAGTAAGTACATGTTTCCCTTTCTCCACATTCTTACAAGCATCTGTTGTCATTTTTTAATGTATCATTATTTATATCTTAGCCATTCTGAGCAGGATTCAATAAAATTTCAAAGTAGTAGTTTTAAAGTTTCCTTTAAGGATTTTGAGTGTTCGAAAAAATATATATATTACTCAAGCATTTTGTAAAAACTCTTTGTTCAATTGGCTTGTTTTTTTTTTTTTTTTTTTTTTTTTTTGATGTTTAGTTTTTTGAGTTCTTTGTATAACAAGCCATCAGGGAAAAGGTTTAGCCTGCAAAACTTTATTCAGTCCAGTTGTTAGATATGTGTTCGCATTTATATATGTTCATATAAATTATTTCTCTCCCCTATGATCACACTCAGGGTCAAGGCATTCTTTAGACCCTGGTAATTCTAGAAATGGACCTGCGAAGAAGCATTTGATACTTGGCTCTGTTTCCTCTGTACGATCTGTCTGTCTGATTGTCGATTTGAAATGTGGACTATCATCCCAGTGTGTAATCATCAGAAGGAAAGGGTCCAGTGATTTTCTGTTCAATCATGTCTATGCTGTGAACATAGTGTCATGTTATCAAAAGCCTTGTCTTTTTGTTTTGTCAAGGAGAACACCTCTCAACGTGACATTTTTCTCCCTTTTCATTTGATCTTCATATGTCCATTTAACGCTGTACATTGATTTCAAATGAACAAGGGAAAGTGAAGATCCCACACTTGTCCAAACCCATGACTTTCTCACATTAGCCTGTACTCACTTGACTTGTCTGAAGGCTGGGTTGATTCAGTGCTCAGGGCTCCCGATGTTCCCCTGGTTGATGGTGCCGTAGTCCCTTTCAATGAGAACAGTAATTATTCAGCAGGATGTTTGTAACAGGAGTACAGATGAGGCTGCCATTGCTTTCAATTATCTTCCTTATATTACAGTATTATCCTCTATTCTGCTTTTTCTAGCAGTGATCGTACAATCTTCCATAACCCTGACCATTCTTTAGAGCACTGATTGACCTGTTGGAAAGAAGTAAAACTCCGAAAACTGATTTACTTCAAATTAAGACACAGGGGTTTTGTGTCACAGCTCCGCTTTCTCTTTTGAGCCAACTGTAGAGCTTTTTATGAGGTACATCTCCCTGGACCCTATTTTCATTTGCTTCTGAAAAATGCCTGTCTGCATCTTGAATTATGTCACCAACAAGGTCTCCATTATTTGCATTATATATATCTAAGTGGAAGTTATTTTGAATGAATAATGCATAGGCAAATCCGTCCCCATTTGGCCCCCAGCCTCATTCTCTCCAGGAGACATCAACTCACCTTCTTTTTCTTGAGATGAGGTCAGCTGACTGCTTGTGGATCTAGTTGTTCCTGGAGATGATCCTGCAGTTTCTTTAACAACACACAGTGTCAGGACACTGATTGAGCAGTAGCTCTCACTGTCTCTGAGGTGGTGAGTCTTCGTTCATGTATAGATACTCCCTATTGCTGATTCAATTTTTCTAAATTTTGTATGGTACCATGGATTCTTTTCTAGGCTCATTTGATTCTGCATGGAAACAAGACTGTCTACTTCCTTCATGTTCATCTATTTGAATCCAGTACTCAGATGCTTATTGAAACCAACTGGTCCTTTTACATATATTTCTGTCTTTGGCCCTTCATACAGGAATCTACATTTAGTTGCTCTGATAAAAAAGAACTTCTGAATTCTTCTACTTGATGTGAGTTTACAGAATAATAACCCTTAACCTTCATGATTCAGTGTTCTCAAGCTCCAGGAAGGAATCAGGGCCATCAAAGTCCCAAAGTACACATAAGGACACCAACTATGGCATAAGGCAAGAGAAACATTAACTAATGCACCCCTCTTCTTAATGCTATTTCTCTTAATGTATTTCTCTCTAAATAAATAAAAATTTCATGTTTCCATGTGAAAAAAATGGAGAAATAACCAGTCCTCATGTGAAACCCACACATTCTCTTGTAATTGCATAGCTTTGTAATTTATGTGGCATTCTTTATTTCCATATTAATAAATGCAGATAGTTTCAGTTCCCCCTTTGACACATAAGGATCCATAAAATTTTAATATACTCATCATTCCTAAATTCCCATAAGAGTAAATGTGAATATACTCAACCCTCTATTTGACACGTGACTGTTCATTGCCTCCCCTCTTTTACTTACCAGGTTTACTGGTGGCAGAAGCTGGGGACAGACTGGCACTTTGAAGGTTGGTAGTGTGGCCTGTGGATGTCACTGTGCTCTCTAGGACAGAAAAACATGGATGTTGGAGACTATTATGATTGCCGACATTCTCAGGTGAGTGAATGTATAGGATGAAACATGAGAAGACTCATTCTTGCACTGCTTTCTGCGCCATCAATTTTACTCACAAACTCAGAGGTCAAACTTCCAGACCATCACCGGAGGCAGCAAGGGAATACATGAACAGCTGAGGCATCACCAAAGTCTAGGGAGTCTCACCTGAAACAACTACTCCAGTACTAGCAGGTGCCACAGTGCTGCTCTCTACCCTTTCAGAGGTGGTTCCAGATGAAGTCCCTGGGGTGCCTGTGGTTAAAAGTGATGAGTAAAAAAAATAAATGAAAAGAAAATTGTCTTTAAAAAAGAATAAAAATAGTCATTTTCCCTTTGATGAAATAAAAAGTGCCTACTGTTACGAAGTTCAATGACAACTTCTTCATCATTGAAATAAAATAATTTTATAGCAAAGTGATTTTATTAAGTATTCATAAGCTAGAAAAAAAAGAACACTAATTGTGGAAGTAAGTCAATTCCTCTCGGATGAATGCTGATGACTTTAGAATTGACTTAAGACCCTGTGAGCCTTTCTGTCCACCCGACTGCACTCCAACGTAGTTTCAGGCTCCCACATCTCATCAATGTTAATTTTATGCAAAACATGAAGATGCACGAGATCACTGGGTCCCTGCATTGTTCAGCAAATACTGCATGTATACTTCAACACCAGACTCAAAACAAATACTTGACAAACTTCATCTCATCCTCTGGGACTTTGATGTGGGAATTTTTAACCATTTGGAACACACCTCTGGGCACATCTCTGATTATATTACAGAGAGGTGAAGTGTCTTTTTAGATAGGGGACAACTGAGTTGTACTCCTAGACTGAGTCTGAAAGGGAAATGGATAAACCATGAGAGCACCAGCATTCAACAATCTGCTTCCTCACTATGGACAGTGTGAGCATCTTCCTTGTCATCCCAAAATCACATCTGAACCACTCTTCTCTCTGTGGTTTCCCTGTCATGAAGAATTTACCTCAAAATGTGAACAGAATAAGCCCCTTCAACCTTGCTTTGCTCTGTGATGTAGAGTCTCTATTTATTTAATGGGTCCTCCATCTTGTTGATTCAATCTTTCTAAACTTTATATGCTATGAGAAATTTTTTTCTGGGATCATTTGATTCTCCATGGAGACAGGATTGTTAATGTTCTTTATATGCATCTACTTGAATCCAGTACTCAGATGCATATTGAAACTACCTGGGTCTTTCACATATTTCTGTCTTGGTGCTTTGTACAAGAAACCACATTTAATAGTCCTGAAAATGAATAATTAAAATTTTTCTATTCAGTGTGAGTTTACAGTCAGACTGGTAAGCCTTAACCCCACAAAAATCAGTGACCTTAGCTCCAAGGAAAGAATGGGGGCCATCCATGCCTCAAAGTACACATAAAGACACTATGGCATAAGGTAAGAGAAACCTCAACTAACACAATCTTTGTCATGATGCTAGATTTATTTCTCTAAATATATGAGAAATTCCACATTCCTGTGAGAATTAATGGAAATATAATGAGTCCCTCATTTGACACCCAAGTCCTCATAGCCATGTAACATACATGTCATTCTTATATCTCCATATTAATAAATGGAAATATACTCAGTCCCCCATTAGATACATGAGGTCTCAGAGCCTTTTAATATGCATGCCACTCTTACATTTCCATATACAGAACTGGGATATACCTAGCCCTTCACTTGACAACTAAGCACTCATAGTCTCCCTCTTACACTTACCTGGTTTACTGGTGGCAGAAGCTGGGGATACAGTGGAGCCTGGAAGGCGGGTAGTGTGGCCTGTGGATGTCTCTGTGCTCCCTAGGACAGGAAAACATGGATGTTGGAGACTGCTATGATCGCAAACATCCTCATGCACGTGAATGCACTTGCAGGATTAAACGCGATGAGTCACATTCTTGTACTGCTTCCGGCGTCATGAATTTGACTCGCTCACGCAGGACAAATTTCCAGACCATCAACTGGGGCAGCAAGAGAATGAAGGAGCTGCTGAGGCATCACCGAATGCTAGTGAGTCTCACCTGAACCTGAGGCTGAGGTACTTGCGGGTGCAGTGGTGCTGGTCCCTGCCCTTCCAGAGGTGGCAACAGATGGTGGTGTGGGGGTGCCTGGTAGTTATCATAGTTAAAAGAGTTGTGTAAGAAAGTTGAATTGGAGATTTTTTTAAGAATGAAAAAAAAAATAGTATTTCCTTTCCTCTTATAAAATGTGTCTACCCTCATAATACTTAATGACAACTTCTTTCTCAATGGATATCTAATAATCTGACAATATATTGTTTTGGTTAAATATTCATTTACCAGAAAACAGTAATTAATGGAAGTAAGTCAAATTCCTTATCCTTAAGCTCCCGCATCTCATGCTTCTTAATTTTTCACAAAACGAAGTTTTTTTAAAAAAATTATTATCATTTATTACAATTTATTCAATTTGTATCCTGGCTGTGGCCCCCTTCCTCTTCTCCTCCCAATTCCACCCTTTTTCCTCCCTCTTTCCCCCATGCCCCTCCCCTAGTCCACACTGAAGTTTCTCAAACTACTGATTGAAGGAGAGCCAGAAGAAACTTAAAATTCTGCTCATAATAAAAAATATCTATGTTCAAAGCACAGCAATATCTTGTTCATGAACATTATGAATATAGGTCAGATATAGTCATCATTGTGCATGGGCAAGAATGTTCTCTTTGGTATTTATTACATTAGAGATCTTTTACAGAGACCACAAACCTCAGCTCTTACATACGAGGTGTAGGATTCTGTATCCCAGTCTGTCTTTGCCAGCTTGAAACCTTCTACTAGTTTCTCATCTCATTAGAATAATGGCATAGAAATGCTGTTGAGATTATGACTATTAAGAGCAGTCATATATTCATGCATATTAGAAACTATACTGTGGGGTAGAAAGTATTATTTATATAGTGTGAATACGGCTTGAGTGTTCTTAGTGGTTTATGTTTTGAGGGTTTTTACCCCAAGGTGGCTAGGAGTTGATATAGTAGAACCTAACAGGAAGGAGATGTTATTGGCGAAGGATCAATGTGGTCCTCAGGAAGGGACATCTGTGAAAGACTCAGCCTGTTCTTATGTAGGGGTCCCATCTGGATGTGTGTGTTTCCAGTTACCATCTACCATGTGTATTCAAATAGGTGGGCCGTCCCTATAACAGAGCCCTGGAACTACAAGACTGTGAACTAATAGACTCACTAATGTTGTCATCATATAAGAATCTTGGATTTTTTTCAGGATTCCAAGTGAGTTAGCCTAGGCAGCAGGCACTTGTTATCTTGTGTTCTTCACAGGATAAACTTGTAAGTTGAGCAGAAATAGAGGGCTACTTAGGCCATCATACTGCAAAGCAGAGCTTTGGATGTTCTTGTCTTACCTGTTGAGGAGCTTGTGCCAACTGTACTTTGAATCTTTGCCTCTGTGGTTATACCTTGAGAACTTCCGGTTGACCCTTAAAAGAAAAAAAATATCAATTATCCAGGCTTAAAAAATGCTTTTGAGTTCCCACACACCAGGGAGTAGAAGTATATAATTGTAACACAATACACATAAATAAGTTATTGGAAGGCTAAGATCCATGAAAAAATTATGCAAGTTTGACTTTCTATTATAATAGTTTGAAAACTATTATCTGTGTAGCGTGTCTGAACCAGTTCCTTGGCTGAGACCAAGATTATTTGTTGTGTATTAATCAATGTACCTGCTGTTGTGAGGGCGGAACTACTGAAGCTTGAGCTTGGGGCTTCTGTGGTGCCTGCACTTCCAGCTGTGGAGACAGCGGGAGCTGAGGTTCCAGCAGAACCTGAGAAAACAGGGAAGGACTTTGTCATCTAATGTCTACATGGACTTTGTTAGCAATGGGCCATCGAACTCTCTAATCTTTCTACTATGAAAAAAAATAGAATAAATAAATGGAGTAAATTCCTGACCATACTTCTCTGAAAACTTCTTATAACATTTCAATATTATCTTTCAAAAATTTGCTCTACTTAATGCTTTTTTAAATTTTTTGTTATTGTTCTTGTAAAGACATTTCCCAGCAACTTTACTGAGTTACACTAATTCTTAGCATATTTTTTTTTCTCAATACTTTTTTAAAATAAAAGCCTGCTTCCGGGCCGCTGTTATGCTGTTACATTGGACTTCCATTCATGTTTTAAAGATACATTTTATTTCAACTGTTTAGAGAATTGACTGACTAACAAGTTACTAAAAGATGATTTTAAAATGTTAAGATAAGTTCCAATTTGAAATGAGAACCTCAGTTTGAGTGATGCTCCTTCAGTAAAGATTCAGATTGTTCGGCATCTGTTTCTCTTTTAAACATCAAACAGAGGCATCAGAACTAGAGCATGAACAAATTCTAGATTGTAATTCTCTGCTTGGAACTCTTGAGCAAATAACTTCAGACACATTCCTCTCTGAGCCACACACTCACAAATAGGAAGCAACATTTGATACTATCTCATAAGTTTTCAGTATCAGATGAGTTAGCACATGTCAGCTACATCTACAAAAGCTGCCAGGAAGGGGAAATCCAGCAGCTACCACCATACTGTTCTTCTTGAAATAACACTTTTATGGAAATGGTATGTCTGCCATCCCTTGGATGGTTTTAGCCCTTTGAAAGAAAAAAAAAAAACTACTGTATATAAAACAATATATGTCTCCCCCTTCTTCCATAAGATTTCCTGAACGCTGCCCAAACTTCAGCTATGAGTCTCAGCATCTGCTTCAATACCCTGCTGGGTAGAGTTTTTCAAAGGCAGTCCATGGTAGGCTGCTGTCCTGTTCCCTGTCTTCTTCCACTTCTGATGTCTATCCTGTTTGCCGTTCTGATTTAGGATTAAGCACCTTCCCTAGGGTTCTCCTTGTTGTTTAGCTTCCTTAGGACTATAGGTTTCAGTATGTTTATCCTATGTTATATGGCTAATGTCCAAGAAAGACCTGAGGGGACAGGAACTCCACAAGGAGACCAACAGAGCCAAAATATCTTGGCACAGGGGGACCTGCAGAGACTGATAAATCAACCAAGGACCATGCATGGAGAGGACATAGACCCTCTGCTGAGGTGCAGCCCATGGGTAGCTCAGTCTCCATTGGGATCTTCTAATAAGGGGAGCAGGGGAAGTCTCTGAACTCTGTTGCCTGCTCTTTGATCACCTCCCCCTGGTGGGGTGGCCTTTTTAGGCCACAGAGAAAAAGGATCCAGACAGTCCTGATGAGATCTGATAGACTAGGAACAGATAGTAAGGGAAGCAGACCTCCCCTATCAGTGGACTAGGGCAGGGACATAGGGGGGAAGAGGGAGAGAGGGTAGGACCAGGAGGAGATCCAAATCCAAATCACCTGACAGATTCATATTAACTTTATATACACGGGGGTTACTTAACTAATTTTAAAATGCCCGCATAACTTTTAGCATAGTGGAACAATTTTAAAGTGAAAGAAATTAAAATTATTTTGCTTTCATCTACTGGTTTTAGACATCAACTATCATTTCTGGCTCTGCGGATAGTAAAAATACAACAGAAAGAACCCTGATTCCTATTTGTATTCCTGTTGGTGCCCCAAATGTCTTCAGAATCTTCAAAACATCGGCAACATTATTAAAGTTACCTATAAAGTCAAGCAGAGAGCGTCTTGTGGGGAGGAAGTGAGGATTGTTGAGATGCGAAACAAAAGGACCTGACAGTGCAGACTGCTGCAAATCCAAGTGACTAGCTGACCCTTCCATGCCATGCTAGTGCAGCACTGAGCACGGGAGCTCTCCACCTTCCTAATGCTGTGACCCTGCAATGTGGTTCTCTATGTTGTCGTGACCCCAACCACAAAGCTATTTGGTTTTTACTTCATAGCTGTTGCTTCTGTAATGCATCATAATATAAATCTCTGATATGGAGGATATCTGATATGTGACCCCCCAAGGGGATCATGACCCGGTAGGTTGAGAACTTAGTGAGGTACTAATACTATATAAATCACAAACCAGCCACTGGAATTTCAGCAACACTAAATATAATGCTAGGGTTCTTTGAGACAAAACATCAAACATCACCAATAGTACATTTGAGTTAAGTCAATGGCATAGTTATAGGCGGTCTTCCCTCCAACTCAGCTCTACACTAACGTTTCCATTTGTAAAGTGATAGAATGAAGAGGATATAGTTGACATAGGTTTGAAGAGACACATTTTACACAGAACATTTTATCAGCTGCTAACAAAACCCCTTCTCTTTCAAAATTCTGCGAAGTTTGTGTCAGTGCGAAGTATTAGCAAAATTAAACAGAAGGTTTACTCATAACTGAGGACTGGGAGAAGAAACAAGAAATTGCAGTGACGTGGTATACAGCTGTTCTGTACCAGTGCCTGCACCAGTCACCCCAACTACTCCGCACCCTGGCATGCCTCTGGGATGAAAGCACTCATGGACACTGCGTTTAAACAGTCACAAGACTCAAAGCTTTCATAGATAACTAGCTACAATGGAACACTGGATCTGAACCAGCCTGTCATCTCAGAAGCAATGCTAAGCTGAGCATTAGGCGTGTGGTTCACTGCCCAGGGCCCCGCTGATGCTCAGTGGAGATTCTAATTCTGTACTAATATGAAAACATGCAGAAAACCCACTGGTTAAAATTGCAATTGGCCTGGGGACATGACGTAATGATTACACAATACAGGAAAAAAAAAAAAAAACCATCTTGAAATGAGCCAGTCTTTCTAAGATTTCTGTTTCTTTTGTGTTGCTGATGAAAATCTAACAGAATATGAAGCTGGCAAAAATAACGATGCAGCTGTAAGCTATAGTTGGCAATAATATCACAGTCATTTTTAACACGTGGGTTTTTTTGGGAGGGTTACATGCCATATCACACTTGTGGAGGTCAGAGGACAACCTTAGTAGTTGGCTCTTTTCTTCCACAACGTGGATACCAGGGATCAACCTCAAATCCTCAGGCTGGGTGGCAAAACCCCCTACCAGCTAAGCCATCTTGTGGGCCTGAGGGCTGACATTTTAATATAGTTAATTGCTTTCCTTTTTCTTTGCCCAGACTCATTTATTTTTATATAAAGGATACTGATTTCCAAATAAATAACACTCAGCATTATAAAATGTTTTGAATTATATTCATTTTATATTATGTGACTTTATACTCAAAGAATCACCTCAGCTTTATATATTTTTACTCTATAGAAGAAAGATTATCTTCAATAAGTAAGATACATGAGTTTAAGGATTTATTAGCTCAAATAATATCCTGATACTAATCTAGCCATCACCAGAAACTCTATGTCAAAATGTAGAAGCTGAATTATTAATTTTCTTTTTAAAAATATGTATAGTTACAAATTTTCAATGTATTAGAGTTTCCATTCATTATTAAAGTATTTATCAGATATAATTGCATAGTTTGACCCTAAATGTACTTGGGAATACTAGAATGGAAAGCCAAGTCAAGAAACTTCAAGAAATTAATAATTCAAAGAAGAAAGAGAGGTCAAGAAGGCTGATGGGAGGAGGCCCTGATCATAGGAAAGGAGGTAGAGATAGTGTAGATTTTGAAGGGCAAATCCCTTTATGATTTTTCTTAATGTGCTTTGTGTGGGGAGGAGGGAGCATAAAGGTATAAAGTCATAGTGATACATTGGTCAGCCACTTTTTCTCAACAATGTTTTCCCATGTTTTCATTTGTCTAAGGTACTGAAGCCTACCAATTGATTATAGTGGATAAACTAAGAGCTCTGGATGGGAAAATTTAGACCTCAGTTGTTCAAATACACAATCAAACCGATGTTTTACTATATATAAGTAGTCTAGGGTCGTAGCTTAAAAAATCTTGAGATTTAATTTTTAAAAATTATTGCTAATTTCATAAGCTTTCTGATTAAACTACCTATTTATTCACTGCTTGATGGTGTAATCCTGGAGTGGAAAACTGCTGAATGTGAGAAACTGATTGAAAAACTAAAGTTCATGTGGAGAAATATTACACTTTTGAGAGCAGCTAGAGTCATCCATAAAACAGTTAAACTCAAAATTAATGCTTCATGGGGAAGGGGCATGGGAGGAGAAAAGGGAGGGAGGAGAAGAAGGAAAGTGGGTGAGATTAGGAGGAGACAAGGGAGGAGGCTACAGCTGGGATACAAAGTGAATAAATTGTAATAAGTAAAAGATATTTTTAAAAAATTAATGCTTCAGAAAACTTTGATCACAAAGACAAAGTACAATCTGGAAGCTATATTCTAACCATTAGAAATCACAAACAAAAGTCAGAAAACATTGTATGTGATTTTTTTTCCCTGAGAAAAACATTTCTAACACATTTTCCTCCCCAAAAGGCCAAAACAAACCTTGGAAGGAAAAGGCAGACGTGTCTGAAATTCCCTGCTGACAGAGACTTACCTGAGCTGGAGCTGCTGGCCACTGGTGTCACTGCCATTCAGAGGAGATAAATGTTTTGGAAACATAGGTTAAAATTATATCAAGACAAAGCTTAAGCTGTATTCATCTAGGTAAGATCTCCAAAAATGTACATATGTTGCTAGATTCCATCGGTCAGGCTAATTTGTCAGACTTTTACATATTTCAAGCTATCTCTGTAATCTACTAGCCATGAGATAGTTGCTACCTCCTAGCCAACAACATGCAAAATGTTCCAGAGAGATTGCTGTAGGGATGAGGCTCTTCACTTTTAGTTCAACCAGAGGTCAACGAAGACTGACAGGTTGAAGGCAGGGCTCACATGCCTGAACTTCACACTTACTTCATTTTCCATGTGTAAACTAAAACTAATACAGAACGTTTTATGTGTATTTACCTGTTGAGGTGCTTAACATGGAAGTAGCTGTGGTCATAGAAGCTGTTTGGGAACACAGTGTTTAGGAAAACAGGTTAGTTGAGGAATCTTTGTTAGGGACTTTCATTCAAGAAATAGGTTGTCTTCAAATAAAATTAAAATTTATGAAATTATCCATAGAAGTTAAGTGACAAAACACTGTCATATATAAATCAGTACAGAAAGCACTAAGTATCATATGCCCACAGAAATAATGAATTATTTTCTATTATATTCTAATATATTCATTATCAGCTATCTGAATCCCCCCGGAACTTTATAAAGGCTGCATAGAGACCAAGAAGTGCAGTTCAGAACCCCGATAAATGATAAGTCAGCCTCAGAAAGGTGGGCAATTGTATCTGCAGTGTCACCAGCACTTAGACTAGGCCCTCTAACTTTATCTCTGGAGTCGAAGGTCCACAACCACTTGATTGCTGTGACCTCCAAACCGTAGACAACGGGAAATAAAGTCCCTTCTAAACCACACAAGGGAGGAGTGTGCTGTAGCAACCTCAAGCGTGTTCAAACTGCCAGTAAACTCAACATCTCCAAAACGCGGCAAGCAAATTTGCCGAAGAATTCTCTTACATGTACATAAATTAAATACCTCTACCAAATAATATAATTACATGATTTAAGACTATAGGGAATGAAGTATTTACATTTTCAAATCATCTCTAAGTGTGATTATAATTTTCAAATATTTATATCATTAAGACACCACATTTATTTCATTTTACCACTTATTTAATTATCACCTAAAAATGTCAAACTCAGGGTAATGATATTTAACTAAGTAGCAGGGAATATTTATGGCAAGTTGTAATCACTTTGCTGACTTAATTTGTAAAAATATGATAAAATAATATTCTGGTGTTTTAAATTTAATTTTACATTTATATCATCCGGTTTGCCAACATATTTTTTTTTTTTTTACTGCCACTACATTGTATAAAATTAGAAATAAAGAGCTATTGACACAAAGATCAGGCCCAGCGGTTGAAAGAGAATTGGAATGGAATATTACCTGTCGGTGTTGAATTTGTAGGAGGCGTTTCTGAAATGAATACAGATGACTATTATTGGCAGGAACTGAAAATATTGACAGAACATTACATCTAAGTCATCTACAAACCACGTGTCTTTTGTTTTCATGACCTTATGGCTATTAATACAAAGGAAGAATAGGGCATAAGTTCTTCTGAAACTCCTTGAGGTTTTCTGTAGGCTTGTGGACATCCTGCAGACTGAACCTAGGACTTTGCCCCTCTTGGCAGTGCAAGAGCTTCAGCACCATGCCACATCCTAAGCTCAGGCCTCATCTGTAACATTTTTTTTTTCTCATGAGTCCCTGAATCCACATTTATCCTCTCTGTGTTGTTTTATCTTTATCCCTTCATTATGCTGCCTTGACTGATGCCTCTTTCCCCTCTTAGTTCCCTATTACAGATGTCAGGGCAGGCGTGCAGTAGGGAAAACAGTCCTGGGAATCAGGTGTCGGAGCATGCATGTCGTAGGGGAAACATGAGTATCAGATGTCAGGGAACGCATGCAGTAGAGAACACAGAAGAATCTAATGTCGTCAGGGCATGCATGCAGTGGGGAAAACACTCGTGGGTACTGGCCACCACCACTGAGAGTTATTTGACAAGCCCTTGCAGCCCTGGTTTTAAAGAGCGATTCTCTATGAACAGCTGTCCTGGTTGGTGCTAGTCTCAGACGGGCAGTCACAAGTGTGGCTATGCGCTTCTGCTTCGTCGATGGCCTACAAAGGATCCCATGTCGCTTATCTCACGATTCCTGAATGAGCTGGAGGAAGACGAGTCCCTACTCACCCGTGCACTCCAACTCGCCAGCAGTACAAGAGCTGAAAGGGAGGCGGGGAGAAGGACAGGAATGAGTCTGAGTTCTGAAGCCAAGCGTCACACTTTTCGCAGATTTAAGGGCAACAAACTGCCAGGTGGTGGAAATGAAACAGAACCAAGAAGGGCAGTAATCCCCTCCCTCGGAACCCACTATGCTCAGTTGCTTGTGTGCCCGAAGAGCTGGTATTCCTGCTCATTTCACGGCAGAGTTTGCAGAATCACTGAAGGGCGGACGGTCTAGCAGCCCAAGTTAGTTATTAAGTTGTCAACCTCAATTTTGTTACTTAAGGGGCATGTCTCCCTAGTCCATGCTCATCGACAAGTCTCCATGTCCGACAGCTTCCAAATAAGACCTACACCTATAGAATGACACTCTTTCCCCAAACTATGTAACGGCTTCTTTTCTGCTGTCTTCATATAAGATTTCAAGATCTTGCAGATCATTCCATGGTTTGTGATTTAAGGAAAAAATAAAATAAAACACAGGTAACTACGATCAAAGACGAACTGCTCGCTCGAAAGTAGCAGAGAACGTACCACGTTCTTCCACAGTCGTCGGTAACAACTGTCCCCGCTGGGATGACGCTGTTGTAGAAGCAGCTGCACTCAGATAACTGGACACATTTCATGGTGTTCTCATCCAGATAGGGTGCGTTTTCCGGGCACTTGGCGTAACAGCCTGCAGGGAGCAATAATCGACAGTTCATCGCCATCTACTGAAATTCGTCCTACCTTTCTGAAGTCACTACAATAATTCTGTGAGCTGAGGTGGAGGGCAGCAAAGCACCATTCCTATGGAAATGTGAGGGGGATGGGAGCGAGGTGCACCAACCTGAGTTATACATTTAGCTAATCTGATAGAGTGTGTTCTTGTTTCAAGTGTATTCAAGTCTATTCATGTTTCCCTGAATGATTTGCTACTTTCGCGATGTTCATATATACACAAAGCAGTCTTTGGTAAGGGAATTTTCTTGGCTGTGGATGACACTTCCAAACATCTTTTTCACATTTTTTTTTCCAAGAGAGAGAAGACACAGGGGTCACGCTAAAACATCCCAGTGCCTCGGGTTTGACACAGAGGTGGCTTTAGGAAGTTTGTGTCATTTTTCTTTTCTTGCCGTGTGTTTCTTTCTAGGAGATTCAATGCTACAAATAAAGTGCTGCCCCAGTGTGGGACACGGATGCTCGGCCTAACCGCAAACCTCATCCTTTCACAAGACGCACTCTGAAAGAGCTTTTTCATGCATGCACGTCGCCATACAATGGAAATAAAGATAGACACCAGGACCACACAGCCACTATCCTCACGAGAGAGGACATCTGCGTCTATGTAAAAGTCCATAGAACTATTGCTGAAAGGAAAATTACTTCATTCAACTATAAAAATTAGACACTGAGTTGAAAAAAGAACTAATACTCTTTATTTATGAAGATGGCGTCGTTTTCACGACTCTTTGTATGTGTCTTACCTTCTAAAAGCGAAGAGAACTTTTTGCCAATGACCTGATCTTTGCATGTTTTGGCTGTCACTGTTCCACAGGGCTCATAGTGCCAGCTGCATTCGCCAGGTGCATTGTAGTAGTCGCAGTACACAGCTGGGATTGAATCGTGGCAAGTTACTTTGGTTCCAAGAAATTTTTAACAGGTTTCTAGATGACACCAACGACAGACCTACATAGCTGTCGCTCACCTCACCAAGCTTCTTTGGCTTTCTAAGTTACCATATAAGCCAATGCAACACACACACAAAAACGGGTGCAGCTTGCAGCCTTAGCTGACTCTCTGCCTTTGACAGCTCATTTGGAGATATTTTAAGCCATCATCTCTACCAGTGGCTCTCAGCCTTCCTAATGCTGCAACCCTTTAAAACAATTCCTCATGCTGCGGTGACCTCCAACCATAAAATTACTTTCATTGCTACTTTGTAACTGTAATTTTGCTGTTGTTGTGAATTGTAATAAAGTATCTGTGTTTTCTGTGGTCTAAGGTGACTGATAGGCATGGTGGTGGCTCACTCTTACAATTCAATCGCTGAAGAACCTTGGCCAAGAGAATTGTTACAAGACCAAGGTCAGCCTGGGCTACATAGTGATTTCTGGGGCAGCCTGGGATACAGTGAATACACTGTCTCACAAAGAGGCTGAGAAAGTTAAGCTCTTTTGATATGTACTAATGTTCAAATAAAGTAATTAAAGAGCTTGCTATAGAACTAAACCTTGTAAGTGGAATGCAATGTTTAATCTGCCAATGCTTCTAACTTATTTAGAACATCTCCCATCATGCCCTGCTTATAGGAGAAAAGGCTGACTGATTTTTATGATGGTGATGTGGCTCTGTGTATAGAGATTGATTTCATATTCAAGTTCATTTTCAGTAAGGTTCTGTGTCAAGGAAACAATATATGTGAGTATTTCAACCAAGCATAGTACATCAGGCTCATGCCCAGGACACATGAATACCCAAAACTCATCAATCATTTAGTGGAAGGGAGATGCATTTCCTATCAGTATTTGATTCATTTCCTCTCTCAACAAAAGGATTTTTTTTCTAACTAATATTTAACACAAAATGTTATACCTTGTGTTATTTCTGATAGATATTTTCACCATCGTGAACAAATATGTTAAGATGTCTTCAACATCCTCTAGATTTGCGAACACACTCTGTCTATCTACAACTTTCAGAAAACCACTAACATCCAGAGTTCACTTACGGCAAAGGTTTGGCTTTCTCCACGAGACACAGACTCCCGCTGCATTGCACGCCTCTGCGTACATTGCCACAGCAGTACAGAAGCCGAGGTACTTCCCCTCCATGTCACAAGCACAGGCCTCCTCAATACATGCGTCATAGTAGGTCGTCGGATCCACCTAGACAGAGAACAACACATGAGTGCCTGGCAAAGAGCCTCGCACGCAGGTGGCACTCAGAATGGTGCTACCTTGCTGTGGCACTCTCTGAAGGTGTCATCCCTGATGATCTCACACTTCTTCTCAGCCCAGGCTTTGCAGTATGGGTTCGAGTCACATGGGAAGCTTTGTGTCACTGTATCCACACATTCCTGGTTTGTTTTCCAACTGTTTCCAAATTCCAGTGCCCCGGCAGCTACCGAAGAGTGCCTTGTTGTGAAGTCATCCTTAAGATCACCATTGTTATTTCCACAAAGACCACACACTTTGTTCTGTGTTGATGAAAGGGGCAAAAATCTCAGTACAGATCACTCACATGATCAAGACACTTTCATCCCAGAGGTGCAGAGATAGAGCAGTATATGCAAGTCAATAAAAATAATATATTATTTAACACATTATATTAAAATATAAATAAAATATATTAAATATAATTCATTAAATTATGGACACAAGGCCAATTCATATGATCATCTCTATAGAGAAATGGCCTTTGAAAAAAATCCAACATCCTTTTATAATGGAGGCCCTGAGAAGACTAGGAATAGAAGAATTTATCCCCCAATAAACTCTATATATTATGAACCCACAACCATCAAAATAAATGGGGGGAAATGGATGTATTCTCACTGTTGTCAGGAACAAGGCAACTGTGTGTGCTTTCTCCATTCTTATTTACTATAGTACTTGAAGTCTCAGGTACAGTAGTAAGAGAAAAAGAAAACTGAAAAGATACAGATAGGAAAGAAAGAAGTCGAAGTACTTTCATTTGCTGATGAAATGATTTTATACATAAAGACTCTGCCAGAAAAACTGATAAACATCTTTAATGGTGTGGCAAAATACATAACTAATGTGAAGAATCAGAAGTCTTCCTGCATATTAATTATCCTAGTAAGGTTACCATCACTGTGATGAGGCTTATACTTCCACACCACTGTTCATTTTCAAAGGAAGTCAGGACATGAACTCAAACAAAGCAGCAACCTGGATAAGGCAGCTGATATGGAGGCCATGGAAAAGTGTTACTTTCTGGCTTGCTCCTCAGGGCTTGCTCAGTGTGCTTCCTTTTATAATGCAGGACAAGCAGTCCAAGGATGGCTCACCCATAATGGGCTTAGCCTTTTCCCATCAGTTACTACTTAGGAGAGTGAATGCCTCACAGGCTTGCCCACAGCCTGATCTATGGAGGAAGTTTTCTCCAATGAGGCTCCCTCCTCTCCAGTGACCCTAGCTTGTGTCAACTTGACATAAAACTAGCCAGCATACTAACAAACATTCTGAGAAAGAAATTTAAGAAAAAAAATGCAATAAACCTAAGGAAGAAAGTAAAAGATCTTCTTCTACAATGAAGACTTTAAAACACAGAAAAAAGTGAGAGAGTATGAACAATGGAAAGATTTCCCTTGCTTATGGAGTGGAAGAATTTACATCCTGAGAATGGCCATCCTACCAAAATCAATCTGCAGGTTCAATTGAAATAAGCATTTCTATAGCATTCTTAAAATAAATAGAAAAATCTATCATAATACTCATGTGCGAACAACACAGGACACCCTGGGCTGTCAAAGTAATCCTGAGCAAAAAAAAAAAAAAAGCATAATGCTGAAGGGGAATCACTATATCTGATTTCAGGTTCTATGACAGAATCATATCAATAAAACCAATAAGGCCCTGGCAGAGGAGCAGATATGTGAATCAATGGAAGAGAAGAGAGGACTCAGAAATGAAGCTACTCAGCTGATTTAACATTGTCAGTAGCCTCTTCAACAAATGGTACTGACAAAACTGAAGGGCTACCTATAACAACTAATATACTAGCCAACAACGAAATGCAAATCAGAATGATACTGGGATCCATCCCACCCCAGTCAAAATAGTAGTCATCAAGCTGACAAGTGACAGCAAATGCTAAAGAACTTGGATGGAAAGGGACAGCATAAACTGCTGATGGAATGTAACCTATGTTGGCCACTCTGGAAATCAGCTTGGAGATATATCTAAAAACTAAACCCAGACCCAGCTATTCAATTTCCACACCAGAGTTTATTGAAATACCACTCACAATGGCTAAGTAATAGAGTCAATGTTAGTTCTAACAGATGAACGGGTAAAGAAAATGAATGGGGAGGAGGTCCCCCCTATCAGTGGACTTGGCAAGGGGCACGGTGGAGATGAGGGAGGGAGGGAGGGACTGGGAGGGAATGAGGGATCGGGATACGGCTGGGATACAGAGTTAATAAAATGTAACTGATAAGAAAAAAATAAAATTAAAAAAAAAGAAAATGTGCTTCACATACACAATGAAAATGTTAAATCGCGCAGAGAAACAAGTAACTTCCTTTACTAGAAAATGGATGCAACTGGAGAGCGAGTTACAATTACAGATTAATCCTGTGATAAACACTGGTTGAAAACAACTTGAAGCAGAAAGTGTTTATTATACAGGTTACAATCCATCATTGAGGGAAAACAAGGTAGAAACTCAAACCTAGAGCAGAAACTGAAGCAGAAGTCCAGAGGAATACTACTTGCTTAGCTTTGGTTTTATTTTATTATTATTATTATTGTTCTGAGTATTTAGTCCAGGCCCACCTACTCAAGAAAGATACCACCCACAGCAGGCCGGGCCCTCCTATTAATAGTTAGCACTTAAGAAAGTGCTCCACAGATATACCACAGGCCAGCCTGATGGAGACAATTCCTCAGTTGAGGTTCTTTCTTCAAAGGCAACTCTAGTTTGTGTCAAGCTGACACAAATTAATCAACACTGAGAACTAAGTTAGTCTCAGTCTCAGAAAGACAGATGCCACAGGCTTTCCTTCAGTTGTAGATCCTGAACATTATTGATATGAATTTACTGATTTTTGAGATTTAGTGATGTGTGATAGTGCATGTGAAACTATCTGGGTTACAATTGGGAATCAAGAGAGGTAGGAGGGATAGAAGAGGAGGGGAAATGGAATATAGGGGAAACTGTGTTCAAACAAATCACCTACTTGCATGAAAATGACCTTACATAAACCTGTCTGAAAAAAAGTGAAAGAATCAGCTGTACCTAGTAAGAAGTTGAAAATGTAGATATATCAAGTAGAGAGGTAGTAGATAGAGGATAGATAGATAGATAGATAGATAGATAGATAGATAGATAGATAGGATGATATATAGATAATAGATAGACAGATAGACTATATATATAAAATATATATATATGTGTACCAATAGATGATTGATAGATGTTACATAGATAGATAGATGGAAGATAGATAGATAGATAGATAGATAGATAGATAGATAGAGATAAACATCACAATTATAAGTACTATATAATATTGAATTCCAATTTTTAGAAGAATCAGAATTTTTGACTTGAATGCTCTCATTTAATTCAAGGTAGCTTATATAATA
This sequence comes from Psammomys obesus, assembly GCF_907164565.1. Classification (NCBI taxonomy): domain Eukaryota; kingdom Metazoa; phylum Chordata; class Mammalia; order Rodentia; family Muridae; genus Psammomys; species Psammomys obesus. The sequence goes on from NW_026596085.1 coordinate 8,789,646, forward strand.
AAATCATCTAGTATCATGCATAATATATGTTTTTTTGTGGGGGTGAGATTTTTCTATAACAGCCTTGACTGTCGTGAAATGCACTATGTAGATCAGGGTGGCCTCAAAACTCACAGAGATCCACCTGCCTCTGCCTCTTGAGTGTGGGGCTTAAAGGCATGTACCATCATACTTTGTATAATAAATGTTTTAAGAATGACAAATAATTATGCTTGTGATTTTTAAAGTAATTATGCATGCACATACTCATTCTTAGAATATCTAATGGAAGAAATGTACTTCATTCAAAACATACAGTTGCCTGAAAATTATGTCACGTGATAATCTCCAGAAAGTGGATAGAGTTAGACTAGAATTCCTCAATTGACTGCACTCATGTTCTTACCAAATTGGTCATTTGATTATATTTAATAATAACTAAAGAGAAGTCGAAGGTTGATCACAGTAAATGAGACCCTATCAGCACCCCACTGGCCTATGAAGACATGCCTTTAAATGTCAGTTTCTCCAGCTCATTGGAGATGTGTGTACCTGCCAGCTTGGGTCCAGAATAACAGATACTTTTGTGTATTTGTCCCAAATCAAAATTATTCCATTCTGAAGTTTCACAATCAGGTAGAGGCCAACAGTGTGGATGGAGTACGAGGTTCCATTGCGTTCACAATCTGTACTGTCGGCAGTTTGAACTGCTGTCACTTTACCATCTTGTAAGATGATATTCTGGTCCTGTATATGAAAAGGAAAATTTTACAAACAGCCCTTTCAGTTAGAAGGTCATAATCTGAGGGGAAAGCCAAGAGAAGAGGAGTAATACCATACCTGGGAAGCCACTATGACTTTTCTGGAGCAGGTAAGCCCGTTTTCACAGCAGGGGACACTCTCGGTTAAAATACGGAAGGTGCCATTTTCTTGGCCACAATAATCCTGTTAAGAGTAAATTATACAACTGAAGTATGGGTGCAGAAATTAGAAATTGTGGTACATCTACATAATGGAGTATTACTCAGCAATGAAAAATAAGGAAATCAGGAAATTTGCAGGTAAATGGTGGGAACTGGAAAGGGTCATCCTGAGTGAGCTGTCCCAGAAACAGAAAGACACACACAGTGTATACTCACTCATATAGACATATAACATAGGATAAATCTACTAAAATCTGTACATCTAAAGAAACTAATCAAGGGAGAGGACCCTGACTAAAATGCTCAATCCCCATCCTGAAAGGCAAAGAGGATGGACATCAGAAGAAGAAAACAGGAAACAAGCTAGGAACCTGCCACAGAGGGCCTCTGAAAGGCTCTGCCCTGTAGACTATCAAAGCAGATGCTGAGACTTATGGCCAATTGCTGGGCAGAGTGCATAGAATCTTATGTAAGAAGTGGGAAATAGTAAGATCTGGAGAGGACAGGAACTCCACAAGGAGAGCAACAGAAGCAGAAAATTTGAACACAGGGGTCTTCCCAGAAACTCATACTCCAACCAAGTACCAGGCATGGAGATAACCTAGAACCCCTGCACAGATGTAGCCCATGGCAGTTCAGTGTCCAAGAGGGTTCCATAGTAATGGGAAGAGGGACTGCCTCTGACATAAACTGATTGGCCTGCTCTTTGATCACCTCCCCCTGAGGGGGGAGCAGCCTTACCAGGCCACAGAAGATGACAATACAGCCACTTCTGATGAGATCTGATAGACTAAGATCAGAAGGAAGGAGAGGAGGACCTCCCCTATCAGTGGACTTGGGGAGGGACATGTGTGAAGAAAGGGGAGGGAGGGTGGGACCGGGAGGGAAGGAGTAAGGGGCTTATGGAGGGATACAAAGTGAATACAGTGTAATTAATAAAATAAAATAAAAAGAGTAAATTACAATAGTTCATGAATGTCAAGAACATAGACCTCAATTGCAACATCTACGACTGAGTATTCCTTCAGTTCAACACATCATATACCGTGACGAAGAATTCCTAAAATGCAGAAGCTTGGCTGTTTGTGTGGCCAGGTAGTTTGCAGAGTCTGCTCTGACTAGCCTGTGGTGATTCAACCTAATTCCATTACTTCCACACATGTCCAGACTTTAGTCTAGATATACAAGTATTTAAACATATGTAGGAATCATTGGTTTGCTTTCGGGTTCTACAAATTACTACAGGTGGTTCTTTTTCTTCAGTGATTTATATAAAATTTGATAGTCAACATAAAATTTAATATTTATATAAAATTTATTATTTATTTATTTATTATATAAAATTTAATATTTATTAATATTTATATAAAATTTAATGAGTCAACAAATAAGAACACAATCTAAACTTACTCCATTAGGTGGTACTTAGCAAGGAAGTAAGCTGTCTCCAAAAAGCATAAACTCTGACATTTCATTCTTTGACTATGACATTCTCTAGCTAATAGTTTAATCTGCTTAATCCACTTAAGACTCCCTGTCTTCATCTGCACTAGATCAGCAACAATACTTTTATGGTATTGCAACCATTTGTCAACAATAACTTATGTGCATTTGCTTGGCAAAGAATTACTTGTAAAATTCTAGTCACCATCACTACTGCTATGGCTTGAATAATAGGATCTAACATCCACTAAGTGCTTAGTGTTGGCTACAATGTGTGCTCCTATTTGGCCCCAAGTAGGGGATGTTTCCATGTACATGTGATAGATGCAGAATCCTAGACACTGGGAACTTAAGGAACGTGCCCACAGTAATACTTCTAATGGGACCATGCCAGCAGTCAGCAGATCTGCAGAGCTAGCCTCACACTGGAAAACACTCTCCCTTCTAGAAACATATCAAGAGCTGTAAAAATAAAAATAAAAAAACACACTTTGAAAATAAACCCTTATACTCATAAGCACATACAGAATAATTATGAGGAACAGAGAAACATAAAATACACACATAATTACCTCAAGGAATGTATACTGACAGAGCCCATCGAAGCTGTAACTTTCTCCATCAAAGGTTCTAACATGTCCTTCCCCATAGATGTGACAAGTTGTTTGACACTCATTTTGGGTACAGTTCCAGGACCCTTTTATGCAAGTACTAAAAGAAAAAAAAATGGAAGAATGGTACTTATGTTGCCATGATTCACATATTTTATTGATTTGTAGAGAATCATAAAATGTTTTCTTTGGTTTAAATATGGTAGGTATCTTCATTTAATTGTCTAACGTTCACGATGTGTTGTGTTATACAAAGTTTGTTTTACAAAAATAAATATAACTTTTGCCAACTTAAGTTGACCATTATTCTTTCAAAAAAGCCCTGGGTATGACTTCTTCATTCCCAAGAAAAATAACAGCAAACTATCCACTTCTAAATACCCCAAACTAATAAATTATGAATTCTTTATTACACACCACTCGTTGCAGCCAACAGAAGTAACACTTCCTTGTTCATATTCTCTGTCACCGAAAGAGCAGGGACAGTCATCAGGGGGAATACATATCCCTTTAGAGTTGCGGACCATTCCCACCGGACAGTAGCACCCACGTTTGCAAGGCAAGTCACCCTATAAGGAAACATACAGAATCAACCCTTCTGTTGTTGTGTCCCATCATCAGCATCAAGTTAAAATCATCAGTGCAGCCACTGTATATCTTCGACCCACATTTCACAGGTGGAACATACCATACACACACATCTAATAATGATCTAATTATCTTTCTTATAAATTATAGCGTCTATCTACCCTACATTTGGAAAGTTTTAAAAAGCTCCACTTGGAGGAGACAGGACCTCCACAAAGAGACCAACAGCGCCAAAAAAAACAAAAAAACAAGAAAACAAATAAAAACCTGGGCCCAGGGGGGGGGGGGCCTGCAGAGACTGATGAATCAACCAAGGACCATCGATGGACCAGACCTAGACTCCCTCCTCAGAGGAAGCCTGTAGGCTGCTCAGTTTCCAAGTAGGTTCCCTAGTAAGGGAAACAGGGGCTGTTTCTGACATGAACTCAGTGGCTGGCTCTTTGATCACCTCCACCTGGGAGGTACAGCCTTGCCAGGCCACAGAGAAAGACAATGCAGCCAGCCCTGATGAGGCCTGATAGGCTAGTGTTAGATAAGAATGAAGGAGGTAAGGAGAAGGGGCATAGGGAGAGAAAAGGGAGAGTGGGTGGGCCTGGGAGGAGATGAGGGAGGGGGCTACAGCTTGGATACAAAGGGAATGAATGGAAACAAACAAACAAACAAACAAACACACAGGCAAGCTCCACTCTGTTGCCATGTTACTCACCTCAAAATCAGGTATGTTCCGAGTGCTACATGTCCTTTCAGTCCTTCTCTGTGCCTTGGGATCTTTGCAGTCTACATATTCAGCCCCTTTGGAACAGTTTTCTGCCAGATAGAAAATGGAGTTGTTAATCAAGAGCTCCTGGTCTATTTTGGACCATTTTTTTGAACACGTAGGTAAAAAGTGGAGTTCTGGCACATAAATATAAATCCATCTGGGATGCTGAGGCAGAAGGACTGCTGTCCTGTCAAGGCCAGCCTTGGGTGTCTGGTGAGAGTTTGGAAAGACAGGTAGAAGTAGAGATAGATATAGAGAGATATAAAGACAGAGAGATAGAGATGTGAGATATATAGAGAAATGGAGATAGATATAGATAGATAAAGATAAAGATGGGAAGAGATAGATACAGAGATAGGTAGAAATAGAGATAATGAGAGAGATCAAAATAATTAGGTCGAGATAGAAAGAAAGAGATAGTGATAGAGAGAGATAGAAGAGATATAGTGATAGAGCTAAATGGTGAGATAGATGATAAATAAATAGATACATAGATGATAGATAGATAGATAGATAGACAGACAGACAGACAGACAGATAGATAGATAGATAGATAGATAGATAGATAGATGACAGATAATAGATAAGAGGAAGAGAGGTGAGGAAAAAGAGGATCACAGCAGAAATAAATGATGGGAGGGTTGAGAAATCAAACAACAAGTACAATAACAACAGCAATAACACGACTTACGTAGGGTTAAATCAAGGGGAGTTTCGCAAAGAAGCACACCATCCTGACAGACACTGGAAATAAAAGAAAAACAGACATTTTTATCGCTTTTAAAAATTAATGTTTAAGGGTAATTAGACAAATGTGACTCAGTTACAAGAACATGCATAAGATTTCCCAAATTATAAGGCAAAATCTTGTAGGTATTGTAAGAATGTGCACGTTCTCGGCATGTAAGAGAACTTCATGCTCAAATCTAGCTGAGAGTATGAAAAACTGATGTCACAAAGAACAAGGTGTGTTTCAAAGGCTCCCAAGAATCTTCTGTTGGTGGAAGAAGGATGATACTCAGTGGGGAAAAGTAATAGAAATAAGTTGGAGCCAGATCTTGCCTGGCTTTGAATGACTTGCAAGTGTCTTTCTGTTCTTTCAGCAACTGTCAGTCATTTCTCCTAGAAGGCTAGTGGCCCAACCAAAATTGTGCTTTACTTTAGACTTTCTGGCCACAGAGGTGGGAACGTGATACAGGTGTAGAGGGAGCCAAAGTCAAGGAAAGAAGTGTTAACGAGCTCAGTAGTGTTGATAATTGTCTGGATCACTCCTGCTGGAGATGCCATAAGTGTGGAGAGCTAGCCTATGGTTACTTTATTCTGCAACAGCTGCAGAGGGAAAGAATGTTTATCATCACACCCCACCCACATGTCCATGAACTTGGAATCTAAACCATATCTGTCTCTGTTTCCAGCATAATCTTACATACAATAGCCACTGTGCCCAATATTTTTTAAGCATTAGCTATAACATTCTGACAGTTTTGTCTGGAAAAAGTAACCAGTTCTTAAGAGAATCAAAATTCCAGCCTCCTCTGGGAAGCTTCCCCCAGCTCCTCAGACTGCAGCTGCTATTTCATGGCCAACGGCTGCTTTGTTTTGTAATTCTAGCAATCAGTACAAGCCCTAGACATGTAACAAGTATTCACAGAATGCTACATCCTAAGACAGTAGTTTATTATCTGTGTAAAATCATTTTGCATTGCCTGTTTATAAAAGCTGCCAGAATACATTTGTCCTGATATTTAAACCAGAGTAGGGCAAACCGTGTATGGTCTCTATAGTACAGTGGATCCGCCAGAATAAAAAAGGGCCAACCATGAAAATGAAAAGTGAAAAAATACAGTAGATCTGCCAGCATGGAGATTCATGCTGGCAGGTTAATATTTCTCTGAAGAGAGCACATTTCCTTCTCAACATCCCAACAGTCATGTGTGTAATCTCCTGTGGGCGTCATAAAGAGCATCTAGATAATCTCTTACATACCATTTATTGTCATCAATAAGGATAGATTTTCCGGCTTGCACAATGTCATCATTAACAGCGCAGTCACACTCAGATTTCTGAACACAGTTTCCTTCACTATTCTGGTACATTCCATCAGGGCAAGTGCACCCATCAACTGGAATGTCTTCCACATCACAGCTCCTGTCTCGTTCTGACAGAGAGCGACAGGATCTGTTGCAGGTTTTCACTTTGTAGTCGAAAACAAGGCCACTTGGGCAAGACACCTCTGTGGGGAAGAGACAAGATCAGCAGTTACTGTGTGTCCCTTAGGGAAGAGAACTCCCTTTTCACTGGCGTTTATACAGAACATGGTGGATTATTCACAATTAAAGAAGGTGGAAAAAAACTCTTTACTCATTGATTTATTTTTTAGTTTTTCTTTTCAGTCAGTGTTTCAGACAACGCCCACTGGCAGGAGAGGCAATACACACGGCCCCCATGTGATGTATGTTCTTGTTTAAAGACAACGGAGGCATGTGCCATGAAAAGGCAAGATGCACACGGTCTCCGTGCACAGCTAGGATCTGTACTGTGGGGAGAGAATGAAAGGGTCAATTAAGAGGGAGACTGTCAAAGCAGATGCCGAGCCTGATGGCCAACTGATGGGCAGAGTGAATGGAATTTTATGTAAGAAGTGGGAAATAGTAAGAGCTGGAGGGGATGGGAACTCCACAAGCAGAGCAACAGAACAAGATAATTTGAACACAGGGAACTTCCCAGAGACTCATACTCCAACCAAGGACTATTCGTGGAGATAACCTAGAACTCCTGCACAGATGTAGCCCATGGCAGTTCAGTGTCCAAGTGGGTTACATAGTAATGGGAAGAGGGACTGCCTCTGACATAATCTGATTGGCCTGCTCATTGATCACCTCCCCCTGAGGGGGGAGCAGCCTTACCAGGCCACGGTAGAGGACAATGCAGCCAATTTTGATGAGAACTGATAGACTAAGATCAGAAAGGAGAGGAGAACCTCCCCTATCAGTGGACTTGGGGAGTGGCATGCATACAGAAAGGGGCGGGAGGGTGGGATCGGGAGGGGAGGAGGGAGGAGCTTATGGGGGGATACAAAATGAATAAAGTGTAATTAATAAAAAATTAAAAAAAAAAAGAGGGAGACTGAAGCCCAGACAGAGAAGGGTAATTCTACACCAGGACAAGAGCCCAGCCCTAAAGACAGCATCTTTCTCCCAAACTGTACACTAAGCTGTGGAAGCTCCAGGTCCAGGGACATTACCTGTGGTTATGGGACCCTTTAAACTAGGAGAAACAACTGACGTGTTTTAGGCAATCCAGTTTTATGTGATTTTACTCTAAAGAGGATCTGATTTTTTTTTCCCCATAGAATATAGATTAAAAAGAGTAGAGGGGAAATACCAAAGAAGGCCACTACCATTCAACAAGACGTGAAGAAAGCATGTTCCCCTTTGCTAAACTGATGGCAGAGGAGTTTTGTGCTCGAGGAGGCCCCAGGGAGGATGTAACAGGCCCTATTGCTTGTTAGACGTGGGCTGTGAAATGCTGAGTATGTCTAAAGGGTAAAGGCTTCTAAAATCCGTAGGCTTTGTTGTTTTCCAGTTTTGTGAGGCAGGATTTTGCTATGTAGCCCAGGTTGACCTGCAACACACTATGAAGCCCAGGCTGTCCTTAAAGTCACGGCAACCCTCCTGCCTCAGCCTTTCCAAGTGCTGGGAAATGGACACCAGCCTCCACACCTGACCTGACCTGTTGGAGGGTTTTGTTTTGTTTTGTTTGGAGATTTTAATACTCTTTTCTCAAGGTAAATCTTTATAAAGTCATATTCAGAGAATACGATATCTTAGTATATTCTTCGAGCTCTTAATTTACAAATAAAAAATTACGTAAATTTCAGAATATAGTAATTGAGCATATTCCTGTAAACACCTTTCATCTTAAAAATATAAACATGTTAAAGGAATGAACCAAAACGTTGGAATTCAAGATTTGCCAATGATCTTCAAAAAAAAAAAAGGAAAATAATAACCTCTGAAAGAATCAGGTACAAGTTTGTAAACACATGTGTCTCCCCAGCCCAGCACAGGTGCCTGCAGGAAACTGAGAAGGAAGCAGAGGGGCCTGCAGCAGTGACCTCATACTCACCGCACAGTCCATCTCTCCAGCCCATGAGGTATGTTTCCTTCTCAGCACACGCTTTCACGTAGTTCCCTAAAATTGTACATAGGCAGTCTTTGCTGTTCTCACAAGAGCACGTGTACTTTTTGCATTCCTTTCAAAAGAGAAACAAGCATATTATATATATAATATATTATACATATTAATATATAATATATAATATATATTATATATATTAGAATGTTATATATATATAACATTCTAGAGTTATTCAGAAGAGCAGGCAGCCTGAGTTGAATATGTACCCAGGCATTCCTGACCCCAGAATCAAATTGTACTTGGTGACATTTAGAAATGTTTTAAAATATTCCAAATAGCTAATTAAGTATTCATCCACTTAGGAAAAATATAAAGGAAAACTTATTCAAGCCCTTTATCATTTGGGGTTGTTTTCCAATGTTATATTTACAAAGTTAGTTTAACTAATGCTTAAGTAAATTATTAGACTCCGATGCTAATTTTAAGCATACACATTAAACTATTGACAATAGTAGTAATTTGAAAGTGGTTAGAATGTGCATGCCTTTGTCAAAAATCCCCAAAATGTTTCTAATAAAGACTGTTAGTGCTGGAAAAAAAATCACATACCTCATAATAGAACTTGGGGTTGACAGTTTGATGACAAGCAGCAAAAGGCCCACTTGAGCTGAGAAGAATCCCACAGTTGTTCTCCGCGAACTTCTCTGCAAGGAAGTGAAAGCATCCAGAGTTAGACTCAGCAACATCAAGGTTTCTTTAATTTAAAGCAAAGCTGTATATTTCATAAAAGTCCGCCTTCAGGCAGAATTTTGCTTACAAAAGCAGATTGCTGAGAAGGATCAAATTTGATGTCACTATGTTTAAAATGACAGTGCAAACACGGCACACTCAAAAGTAGAATCCTCGTTACTACTGGCACTTTCTGTTAATCTAGCTAACACGCCTCTGAAATGCAGCTGCTGCGGAGAGCATGAAAACTGAATGTGGCACACTACGTCTCAATGGCTCACCTGCCACAGCTTCTGCGCCACGCCCACGCCACATCGATGTAGGCCCAACAAACCGAATGCACTTATTTCATTTTTTGAAAAGGTTCTAACCGATATTCGTTTATTTATAAATATCTACCCCCATACTGCGTTCAGAAAATAAAATCCATAAAAAGGCAGGTTGCAGGAAATGCCTTCAATAATGATTTTAAGTACAAAGGAGTCTGATCTCATGAAAGAGACAGGGAAAACAACTATGACTAATATTCTGGCAAATCATCAACAAACTGTCACTACACTTCTTCTGAAAAAATTACTACTAATAATATCTTCTCTAGGTCCGCTCCAGGCATGGCCCTTGGTTGATTCATAGTCTCTGCAGGCCCCCATGAGCCCAGATTTTTTTGGCTCTGTTGGTCTCCTTGTGGAGCTTCTGTCCCCTCCAGGTCTTTCTATCTTCCCCTTTTTCCATAAGAGTCCCTGCACTCTGCCCAAAGTTTGGTTGTGAGTCTCAGTATCTGCTTCGATACCCTGCTGGGTAGAGTCTTTCAGAGGCCTTCTGTGGTAGACTGCTATCCTATTCCCTGTCTTCTCCCACTTCTGATGTCTATCCTGTTTGCCCTTCTGAATGAGGATTAAGCACCTTCCCTAGGGTCCTCCTTGTTGTTTAGCTTTTTTAGGATATAGGTTTTAGAATGTTTATCCTATATTATATGGCTAATATCCATGAAAGACCTGGAGGAGGCAGGAACTCCACAAGGAGACCAACAGAGCCAAAATATCTTGGCCCAGGGGGACCTGCAGAGACTGATGAATCAACCAAGGACCATGCATGGAGAGGGCCTAAACTCAGGGCTCAGATGTAGCCCATGGGCAGCTCAGTCTCCATGGGGGTCCTCTAGTAAGGAGAGCAGGGGCAGTCTCTGGAATGAACTCAGTTGCCTGCTCTTTGATCAACTCCCCCTAGTGGGATGACCTTACTAGGCTATAGAAAAAGAGGATCCAAGCAGTCCTGATGAGATCTGATAAGCTAAGGACAGATAGCAAGGGAGGAGGACCTCCCCTATCAGTGGAGAAGGGGAGGGGAATGGGAAGGCAGAGGCAGGGAAGGTGGGACCAGGAGCAGATGAGGGAGGGGGCTATGCCTGCATACAAAGTAAATAAATTGTAATAAAAAAATAAAAATATCTTCTCAAAGTTCATTTGAAATTCTGTTGTTGTTAATTCAAATACAATATACCGAAATCAGATCTATTTTACATACTACTACAAAGTACTGGCCTCTTTTCTGCTGAACATAAATTAACTCTATCCCTTATAAGAAATGCACACTTTTTGTGTAATGTCACAACCCTTTCACTGCAATAATCTCAAACTAAATAGCTTGAAAAATAGAAATTACAACACTACTTCCTGTAACTAATTCTCAATTCAAAATTAGTAGATGATATTTTTATTTGGGACAGCTTTAGTAATTTAAAATAATATTATAAAAGGATCAGACTTTGTTTCAAATACATATACACACATATTATTATGCATAGTTATATCTGTATATACAATTATATATAACTATATAAAATCATTTGGATACAACTGGTTAACACACTAACAAATTGTAAGCTTGCTTTCATTGTACTTCTCATTTTCACAAATACTGACATGGAGCAGTCATGAAAACTGCCACAACCATGGGACGACCCTCAGAGTGCCTGGTTTTCAAGTGCTTGGTTTGTAGCATCATCTGTGACCCCAAGGAAGTTCACAGCCTGTGCCCTCTGTCATCTACATCCATATCAATGTAGATGATGACCTCATCATGTCCTCTGTGAGTTTATGTAGGAATTAACAGAACTGGTATTAACGAAAGCCTTTCATAGGCTAAAACAGGAGTCATGCGTTTGCCAGGTTGAAGTAAGAACTGTGTTGGGACTGGTGGAACCCACCAAGGGTCCAAGCAGTTTCAATATGCATCAATGAAAACCAATGATAACTTTCACCATTAAAATAAAGGAAGGAAAATGAATAGAGTGAATAATTTCTAACCCCCCTAACCCTATTACTCTGTAATTATGTAAGAAAGGGTGGGTATACAAAAATAAAACAGAGAGGAGTTACCAGTGGAAAAAATGGGTTTTCTAGACACACACTCAAACCAGAAGACTAGGTAGAGGCAAATGGGTCAATTGTGTTCATATGACTATCAGCATGTCTGCAAGGGTCAACATCAGCAACACATATTAACAACACAGTATCACTCTCCATTGCTATCACCTGTTTCGATGCTGACACAGGAAGATGGGCTTCCCTTGGGGCAAGGCATCATCTCCCAGGAGTTAGCAAATGCCTGAGCTGTCCTCTCCAGAATCTTCTGACTTGACATGAAATCATCTTCTGCCTTATTGTTGTAGGAACCACAAAGACCTACATGATGTTAGTGGCACAGAGCAAAGGTTAGTGTTTTCACCGACTCATCCTGTTGGCTGCTCTATTGAAAATGCTGTAAAAAAAAAATACTTGAAATGTGTTTGGTTAATATTGGCACACGTTAAGTAAAATCTTATAATGCTTCAGTCTTCATTCATTGGTCTTTCACAGAAATTCCAGAACACAGAAACCCATGTACCATAAGTGATATTTTTGTTGTTTTCCATGGAGACTTTAGAGAGATGGATCCCCATAAGACTATGTGTAGGAGCTGTCCAATCCTTAAGTTGTGGGTTTTTTTTGTCTACATGTAAACACATTACCTTTCAAAGTAAAGGTGTATCATAAAGCTTGTACTATGTATGCATTCATCCGTTTGTGGGACTTGCAATTTATTTGTTCAACCTCTACAACTGTATAGAGGAGCTCACTTTTATGATGAAAGCATATGTTCATTTACAAAAAATTGTTTGTTTGTTTTATATGCACGAGCGGATTGCCTGCATGCATGTAAATGCACCACAGGAATGCCTGGTAGCAGTGGAAGTCGAAGAGAGAGCAGCAAATCCTCTGGAAGTGGAGTTGACAGTTGTGAGGTATCATATGGGTGCTGGGAATTGAACCTGGGTCCTCTGCAAGAGCAACAAGTGTCCTAAACCACCAGGACATTTCCCTAGCCCCCAAATAAAAGTCTTAATTCAAAAAATCTAAAGGCATGAGCTTTGAACATCCCTTTGGCACTGATTCTGTGATGAACAGAGGTTGAGTTTTGCATTGTTCTCTTAAACCCGAGAGAAATAAACGGGCTGGGGCCACAGCAGGATAGCAGACTCACGTCGTAAGTGATCTCAAGGCCAAATATTTCCTTTGGCTGAGAGGTTCAGCAGAAGTCCAGTGTCTTAGGATGTAGGAGATATTTTTCTGATGTTACATTGCTATATTAACTGAATCCTGTTGATCCTTGGAGATAGACGTATTTGGAGGACTTACCTACAGTGTCTGTGAACGTGTCGGGAGCAATGGACACATACAGCTGCATCACAGGAGCAATTTGAATTTGCATCTTAAGATGAGATAATATTTCAGCTTGTATATATAAAGAAGATGCATTGAAGATCTGCACATCATCTATTGAATAATTAATACCGTAAAATTAGCATGCCAGCTTTAGAAACCGAGTAAATAAATGCGCCTTATATGAGATTTTAAATGCTGTTGTTAACCATACCTGAATAGTAATAACCTTTAATTGTAACTCCATCCTTCGTGACTGTCCCGTCACTATTGAACACAAATCTGTTACCTGAAGTAGACTAATATATAAAACACTCTGTTAGCCCAGAATTGCTTTAATATGCTACATGAAAATGAATTATTATGCCACTAAAACATATTGAATTCTGTAAGATTTATTTATGAATATTGATAAAGTCTTTCTTCCACCATGCTTCATGCTTCTCATATCAACCCTGGAAAAGAACCCTCATCTCCAATTTACAGACAAGGAAGAGGAAACCAAAATGGTAACCATTTGTAAGTACCAGCATCCTGGCTGGAGCACATCCTTTAAAAGCGAGCAAATATGTAATGAACACCCATGGTTGACCTGCCATTCCCACACATTTGTGTATTTATGCTCATCATGGATAGATTTCAGAATCTTGGCTCTATCCAACTCTTATGAAATACAATTGTTTTCCTGGAATCTTATCCATACATTTAACTTACATGGAAAACTCATAATTTTTATAAATTTAGACTCTTTTTGTGCGTGCGTGCGTGCGTGCGTGTGTGTGTGTGTGTGTGTGTGTGTCTGTCTGTCTGTCTCTGTGGAGGTTACAGACTTGTACCAGGTGTCTTCCTAAATTTCTACATACCTTGTTTTCTTGAGACACAGTCTTTCATTGCATCTGGAGCTTGCCAATTTGTCAAGATTGGCTGATCAGCAAGCCCCCAGGCTCTACTCTATCTTTCCCTCCCCTGTTTTGCAACCAGGCTGAACCTTCTTTTTTCCTCACATGAAAAGTAGGAATAAAGTCCAGAACACCTATCAGCTGAGTCATTTTTCCAGTTCCCAAACTATGATTTCTTCTTTAAACATTTTTTTTAAATGTTCATGTGTGTGTCTATGGTGAGGGGCCAGTGAATGGGCCTGTGCACTTTTCTGAAGAAGCCAGAGCAGGGCATGGGACATCTTGCTTTCTCACTCCCTGACTTATCTCAATGAGACAGGGTCTCTTGCTGAACCTGGATCTCACTGTTTTGGCAAAGCCAGACGGTCAGCAAGCCCCATGATCCTTCTTCCTCTGACCCAGAGGCCTGAGCTTATGTCCATATGTAATGATGCCCAGCTATTCCAACGTCCTTGACATTGGACTTCAGATTCACAGCATTTGTATCAAGCTCTTCTATTCAGCAAATCAACTCCTCAGCCCTCTCCAGATTTTAGTTTGTGAAATCATTGATCTGATTTTACTGTCTAAATCTTAGGAAGGTCAATACTTACAGAATTAAGGAGAAACATAACACTCTTTAAGCATGAACCTGTTTGACCATCTCCACACTCATGAAGCTCAACACTAATAGAGATATCTTCATTCTGTAAAACAATTGGTTTTTGTTCAAGAGTTTTCTCATATATTATGGCTATGTTATTTCTTAACAATGCCCTTAAATCAGCAGTTTCTCCATTCAATCTGCTCAGAATCTAGAAACCCCATCAATGCCCCCCCTCAGTCCCCTTTCTCTCCTCACCCCTTAGTAAACACACAGGAGCAGATAAACACTTTAGAAATGCTCTGGATATTATGTGGAATTTATGCTCTATACAGTAACTGATTGACATTTTATTGCAATATTTTTTCTTTTGTTTTCACTCTTGCATACAACATAATTGTGGTGCTTTGTTGGGAATATTATACTTCAAATGGCTTTTGAATCCCTGAGTAGTCTGTAGATTCTGCATAGACACAATGCAAGAGGTTTTTAAGTTGGAAAGCTATAAATGTTGATGTGAAGCATCATGAGACTTCTAGCTTTGACATGAAGGTCTCTGAGTCTCTGATTCCAATCAGCACACATTCCATATGCTTCAGTGGGTTTCTTTTTCTCTTCCCCCATCCCAAGTCATCACAGAGTAAAGGAAAGGAATATAAAAAGAAAGAAAAGAGACTTTGTTTGTTTGTTTGTTTGTTTGTTTGTTTGTTTGTTTGTTTTTGGAACACAGATCTTCAGTAGTAGAAATTACACTTTGGGAACTGCCCAATATTAATCTGCCTCTCTCTTTGCCACTCACAAGTTCAATTTTCTCATGTCCGCTGAAGGCAGGAGCTATGAAATGGAGCTGCCCTTTTAGAATTCATATTACTTAGTATTAAGAAGAGTCAGCAGCAGCAATCATACAGTAGAGATGCACTGTATAATAAAGACTGAGAATAAATTTCAGGGAAGAGTAAAGAAAGAAGAAGATGCTTCTAGCACATGAAGGACCAGATTATGTGAAGCACTGTGGAACATGCATGGACAAGCACAGTGACTCTCCTGTGTACTTAGGCGGGTTGTTAGTAAATTAAGATACTTGTTGAATTTTATTTCAGCTAGAAATTTCCACAGTGTACATGGTGTAATAGATATAGGTATATTAATAGATGTTAATACCGATGTCAATTTATGACAGAAAAAGACACTAAAATGTATAGTTAATGATGTAAAGGCTGTTTGCTTATT
The DNA here is from genome assembly GCF_907164565.1 of Psammomys obesus. Taxonomy (NCBI): domain Eukaryota; kingdom Metazoa; phylum Chordata; class Mammalia; order Rodentia; family Muridae; genus Psammomys; species Psammomys obesus. Next base: position 8,805,232 of record NW_026596085.1, read on the forward strand.
TCTTTGCAGAGTAACTCAATATAAAAGCTACTCCCTCACTGCCATCTAGCTTTCCTAGTGTCAGAAGAAAGTATGCAAACTGTTTAAAGAGCGAAATCAGCCACAGTCTTACACAGTTGTGAGTTGCCATCAGCCAGGCAAGGAATGTCTGTTGGTGCATGAATGTTATGGGGGCAACTTACATGTTCCTCACTGGATTTAAGGGTTGCTCCACAGGAGGTTAACTCATGCCGGCTACTCTAACCCTCACCAAGAACCTGGGCTGGGAAGATTATACACCCTGGGGAGAACTGGCTACTATTGTAATTAAGAGCAGAATCAAACATTTTTCCAAGTGTCTATCTTTACACCCAGCTTTCACCTCTCCATGAAGAAGTCTGTTTGTGCAGTAGTCAACACAGAGATCCAAACTGGTAAAAGAACAAAAGGCGACTACTTAATTATTATCTCTCAATGAAACATTCATATCACAACTCTCCCACAAGAAGGCTCAAGGAACATCACAGAGGAGTGGGAAGAAAAACAGTAAAAATTATAAAATACAGACGTTGTGAAGGTCTGGTACAAACTAATGTCTTCTGGGTGTGTCAGAATCATTTCACTGACCTACACAAAGCAACCATGGCTGTGTGTACAAGACCCAGGCAATATCAAGCTGTCACCATTCCACTATAGACATGGGGTCCTGCTCTCAGTTAGGGAGTTATTGGAAGCTGGTAGATGCTGAGAGAGAAGGAGCCAGTTTTCGTTATGGGCACAGTCCCCACTAAACTGCTCATGCGCCAGTGGATTACTCAATATCCATGTGCATAATGGCAGCAGTAGTTGGACTCAGTTGGCTATTAAAAAAGAAGAGGAGAAGGAGAAAGAGGGGAAGGAGCAAATGAAGCTGATTTAGGGGTTGGTGATCGGGGGGGGGAGAGAAATAAATATTCTCTAAATACATTGTATACATGCATAAAATTACCAAAAGTAAATAACACAATACGAATTGTGCTTTAAGTTAGTTGAAAATGTGCTCAGTTTTCACAGCTGTCTTACATAAGTACTTACATGGACAGCCAAGAAGTGACAGTCTCCAGGGTGGCTAAATTTATTGTCATCGAAAGTGGTGAATAAGCTCCCTTCCACTTTACATCTGCCAGGGCACAGTGCTTCAGTACAAGACCACTTAGCTTCTTGGCATGTGCTGTTGAATGCAAAGGCGAGTCAAAGGTGAACCCTCTGTACGCCGAACAAACACTTCAACATTAGAACGTCACATTCAAAGCCAACATGGGAGCAAACACTCCCATGGGAGATCATCTCCCACCCAGAAACAACCAGCCCTGATGAAATGTCTCATAGGTGTTGAGATCATTATATTTTATACTACTTCAGGTTTGTGTTTTTTTTTTTTTGTTTTACTAAATATAACAACTTGATGAATCAAACATACATAAAAGCTTGTAAAGTTTTGTTTATGTGCTGCTTTGTCAGCATGAAGGCAACTGGTTACAAACTACGCTGTGAACTTGCACTGTGCCATGTCCTACAGAGGCACAGAGATGGTGAGGCTTAAGAAGATGCTACTCCTCAAAACATCAAAACCAGAACTACCCTACAACACAGCTATCGCACTCCTGGACACAGATCTGGGGAACGCCGCTCCCTGCGATATGCATGCTGGCTTCCCATGTTCCTTGCTGTTCTAGTCAGCATAGCATGAGAGTAGAACCAACCTAGTTGCCCATCAGCAGATCAATAGATAATAACAATCTGGCCCATATATGGAATACGGTTCATCTCTGAAGAGAGACATACCCACCAAATTTGCAAGAAAATGGAGGGCCTTAGAATCTATAATAATATGAAGTGAGGTAAGGTTACCAAATGTCAGAAAGAAATAAAAATCCCCACACGTCCACACTCAGGTTAAGATGTCAGGCTACCTACGGTGGACGGTGGATACCTACATGGCTGTAAACAAACGCAACGTGGTTAAAGCATAATGTGATGGAGAAGACAGGAGAGACAACAAAGTGCTTGCTAACGAGTTTATATATAAAGCTCGCGCTTTGCGTGAGCCCCTGCATGGTTTCTCAAGATCCGACAGGTTCCCAGTGCAAAGCCATCCTTCAAGGAGAAGTCCACGCCATTCCTTGAGGGGCTCTTCCCTTCCGGGAGACATTAGCTTAAAAATACGTTTCTAAATGTTTGAATACTCTTGCAGTTCTTCGTGAGCAATGCGCTGCTTAGTGTATTTATGCTTTAAACACAAGTTTACTTATCTAAATACTAGAGTGTGAAGATTAGTAGATGTATGTTCAAAACCATCATAATTTTAAATTTGATGAGAATTTATTATTTATTTTTAATTTCTGAGAATTCCTGAGAAACAGATTTATTGCCCTGAATCTGTAAGAGTAATGAGCCAGGAATTTAAAAATATGGACAAACTGATTTGTTTGTTTGTTTGCTCACTTGCTTGCTAGTCTCACCCTCACCACCACCACACACACACACCAAGCTCTGTTATATCCTAAAAGGCATCATTTCTGCTGAATAAAATTTAAATAATTTAACACACGAATGAAAACTTTGCTATTATCTTAACGTCCATAAAATGTAGTTGAAAAGCACACACATACCATTCAGAGCCACAGGGGCCTTCCCGGACTTCTCCTGGCTCATACACTTTTCCGTTAGATTCACAGGGACATTTTTCCTTTAACACACACTTTTCTTTGTCTCTAATATCGTCCAACAGGTAACCTAGAATACACATATAGATGCAGTTTCGAAATTATATGACCATCTGTGAATTCTTTCCCAACTGTAGCCACTCCTCAATTAGTTCTAAAGCAAGTGTTAGAGTGCCCTGAAATGGTAACTTCTTGGGTAAATGATTACTTTTCATTTTGGCTGGCGAGAATGTAGATAAAAATCTTGTGAGCCAGAGTTACTGCCCCTTAGAGACAGGACCCACCCAGCTCCATGTAGTCTGTGGAGAATGGGAATGCTCAATACTCAGAAATAAAAACATACTTTAGCTTTAAAAGCGTCTGACATTCCCCCATTAGCCTTTTGGAGCCACAGCTTGCCATGCTTTGTCCAGATTTGTTGCACCGGTGTGAATATTACCTTCTGGGCAGGTGCAGCCGCTCACGCATTCACTGTCTTGGAAGGGAGCCACATTTGAGCAGGTTGGAGGATTCGAAGGCCCACATTCTTTGTAGATTTGCTTCCCTGGGCATTGTTGTTTTGCTGGAGGTATACAGAAATATGTATACTTGTAAATTAGAGGGAAATGAACAGAGCAAATATACAGTTCTCTAATAATCCTTTCAAATGGGATTCATTGATTCTGCTTTTCAAGATCCAAATCAATCTTTCTGAACCCTCCACAGAACTAAAGGATGCCAATTTCTCCAGCATTATTTCACTAAGTAGCTTTTAATGTAGAGGGAAGATAAGTGCCATCATTTAATCTCATCCCATATTGAATTTGGTGTTTGGCTCCATAAAGATTAACCCAAGCTTCAAAGTGTAAGTTGTACTGATTTTTGTGTGATGCTCGTATTTACATTTTACTAATCTTTTAAGATAAAATAGTGCTTTAAGAGTAGACTATTAAAAATGCCCAGTTACTTTTGTAAGATTTACATTCCCCGCCCTCCCCTTACATTTTGCTGATGACTATACTAATTTAAGACCTTAACACAAAATTCTGGAACAAGGCATCTTGCATCACAAAATGAGCCTCAAGCTCCTCATGAACACATACTAGAGATAAGACTTTCTTATTGGCGACTCCTTTTCCGGGCCTTAGAATCATTCAAGAAGATTGATATACCTTAACTTAGAGAGTTCCTTAAGAAGGCATTTGTTCAAAACCTACAGCTGTTAAGAAAAAGAAAAAAAAATCACCTACCACAAACCACACCAGAATCCTCTCGCCAGCGTTCAAAGACACCGGGACCATCATAGGCACAGAGGCGGGCCAGTTCCGAGTAAGTGTCGCATGTCCTGTTCTTGCCGCCTCCAGTTCGACAGTATTCGTCAACGCACACCTTTTTGTACTCGCTGGATAACGGGGAAACCTTCTCACAGTTTTCAAAGTAAGTTCCAATAATTTTGTCACAATACTGCCGAAACAAAGCACGTTTCGTTAAAACACAAAATATGTTGTTGTGCCACGAAAATGTTTAAATTTCCAGAGCATTTGCAGCCTGAGTGGCTCACTATCTCCTTACCAGAACATGCTGTTGGAAATGTCCCTGACCTTTATTTTTCAAAAGTTATACAGAATAACAATCCTGTCTATGTTCTTAAAAATAACCATTGAGAAATAGGAGAAAATCCACAGAGGGCAATTTATGGAAAAAAAAAATCTCATTTTCTTATTTTTACCTTTTTGGGGGGATGTTACCACTTTTCCTGGCTGAGATTAGCATAAACTACACAGCTATGAAACAGAAGATTTTTTTCATTTCTGTAAAAACATATTTTTTATCACAGAAAACACCATGTGGTAGTTGGAATACATTGAAATTTAGACATTTTGTGGGTTCCCAGGTAAGGGGAGCAGGGGCTGTTTCTGACATGAACTTGGTCATCTGTTCTTTGATCACTTGCGCCTGGCAATGTAGTCTTGCCAGGCCACAAAGGATGAGGATCCAGGCAGTCCTGAGGAGATTTAACAAGCAATGGGCTGATGGCAGGGGACGAGAACTTCCCCTTTCAGTAGACTAGGAGAAAGGGATGGGGGGAAAGGGGAGGGAGGGTGGGGCTCAGAGTAGTTGAGGGAGAGGGCTTCAATCCAGATATATAATAAATAAATTGTGAAAAAAAGTAAAAATAAAAAAAGAAAGTCTCAGGGTTAAATCTAACTCATATGCCCAACTGATTTCTGACTAAGGGCCAAAACAACATTGTGGGAGAGTAGAAAACTGAACAAAGGGTGCTTGGAAAACAGGATTGCCACACACACAACGAAGAAACTGAGTCCTGATCTCACACCAGAAATGGAAATCAAGTCAAATTGGGTGAAAAACATAAGCGTAAAATCTGAAAATATAAAACTCTAAGATCAAGGGAAGAAAACACTCCTAACCATTGGCTTAGAGTGACCACTTAGATACCAGACTAAAAGCTCAGGCCACTAAGGCAAAAACTAGTAAATTTGTCACATGCATCTTTATGCACAGAAAAAAAATGCATATTTTAAAACAAAATTTTAAATGGGAACAGAGATCAGGAAAATCTTTGCAAGTCATGATCTGATAAAGGACTGATTACAAAGTTTATTAAGAGCTCGTATAACCCAATAATGCAAAAACAACCCAATTAGACCATGAATAGACATTTCTGGAAAAAAGAAACAAGAGTGCTAATGTGAGTGAGAGAAAGTATGCAATATCATTAATCACTAGTTAAGTAAAAAGTAAAGCCACTGGATGGCTACCAAACAAAGTGAAACCTGATTTCCTACCTGGACTCCATCCTCGCAAACTTCATTGTCCTCACTCAGAGCCGTGGGACAGTCATTGGAAATTTTGCTATTGGCAATGTGTTTATTAATATCTTCACCTGAAAAACCAAAGCATTATTTCAAAATATTCGTAAGCTATATCATATATATATATATATATATATTTTTTTTTTATTCTAACAGTTTCTCAATTTTTAACCAGATGCAAATTGTTAGTAAATTTACCTAAATGTGAGATTCTAAAATGTTCATTCAGAAAGTAATTTTCTTGGGAACAGTCTGTCCAGTCTCACCTGGTGTGCTGTTGAAGTTGCCACAAAGACCACAGGTTGTATATTGGTTATGAAGGATGAGCTTTAAAAACAAATAACATTGGTATTTTCGTAAGATACTGAAAATATCTCAGAACAATTTTCAACTGAACTCAAGGGCTGGGTCTCCCCCTGGGCAATCCTGTGTGCACTGATCAGTTGGAGGAAGGGTGCCTTTCTTAAACAAACTGTGGCTCGAAACTTGGGGCAAGTCTGACTTTACTGCTTATTGTGTCCTCAAGCACATTCTTTTCTCTTTTATTGGAAGTATTTTTTTTTTCACATAATATATTCTGATTACCATTTTCTCTCCCTCTATTCCTCCCGTTTCCTCCCCACCTCCCTTCCCACCTGGATTCACACTCTTTCTCTCTCTCATTAGCAAACAAACAGACTTCTAAGGAAATAGTATAGTAAAATATATTATAGTATAGTACAGGTTAGGATAGTAGAGTATAATATAGTATAATGTTGAAACAAAAACTAACACATTGCAATAAGACAAAACAAACAAATAAAAACAAAAAGGGTCTAAGAAGAGGCACAAGAAACGGGCATAGATGCAGAACCCCACTGGTTTGTACACTCAGGAATCCCATAAAACACCTTTGCTTTTCTTTGCCTGCATATTCTTCTGCCCCATCATGGGCCTGCTAAGAGGGCTGCATATTGTAGTACTTGGGCTCTCAGAGAGATAATGCTCAGCACAGTGTGCATGTAAAGATTTCTCTACAAATCCTACTTTATCCTTTCCTTATGTGTTTATTCTTACGATGACAACCCAAAGACCAAATCCCGAAACGTTCAAAGAAAATCCCTGGGCGACTTACTGAGAGGGCTTTCGTGCTCCATCTTAAAGACAAGATCCCTCTACGGGTGTTCAGAACATTGTGATAACCTTGTTTTTTAATGTGAATCATCTTGTTGCTGTATGGTATCTGAACCCTGAAAAAGTATAAAAAAAAGAAGTGTTTGCAAGCGATGAAACTAACGCTACTGTCATAAGGGCTGAGGGGAGATAAGCACTGTACATGGTCTTGGTGTTTTGGAAAAACAAACAGGTAGAGTGTTGGTTTGGTGTCAGAAAAAGAAACGATAAAAAACTTTGAAATATTTACAAGTAGAGTATCAATCACGCCTCAGTTTCATATCCTAGAAAACAATCAAAACAGTCTGAACCTTTGAACTCTGAGTTGTTATTTCTGAAAAATAATGAGCTAGGAGTTTTGATCTCTTTGGTTTTTAATTTGTGAAGCTTCAAATCTGTCTTTAGCATTCAATACAACAACGAAAATTACAATGTTCTGGTATTGTTTCATGGAATCTACGTTTTACACTACATCTAGAGACAGAATCATACTGCCACAGAGCCACTGGCTGTGTTCTACCTTGCCACAGACATCCACATCTTACGTGGCTTTTCGGTCCGCTTGGTTTTGGCTCATAGTCCAAACTATTCTGTAATTCTTAGACAGGGCATTGTGTCATTTACCTTTCTTCATTGACAAAAACTAAACCATGCAAAATGGAGACACCAACATCATCAATCCGAGCTTTTATTTCTTCAATATCACCATTCTTGCTCCTTCTGATCTCAATATGGAAGTCTCCTCCAGATTCAGCATAATCACGACAGAAGGTGTAGGTACAGGAAGACTTGAAGGAAAAGATGCGGCCGTTGAGAGCTCTGTAGATGCCGTCACTCCACGTAGCCGTTTCCCCTACACAGCAGAGAAGACATTCACAGTGTGGACACAATAAGCTCACCTTCTAGCGCCTTTGTATATTTATGTACCAAGACATCATAATAAGGGTCAATTGTGCCCAGCCACTGAGTGTTTGTGTTTTTGTCCTCTCACTACTACGAACCTGAAAGCAAAGCAGTAACAGGTTTCCACTCTAAGCCTGAAATGATCGGTTCTGGCTGAAACACAATTCTAATCAAAATATCTATTTTTCCTTGGGGGAGGAAAGTATATTGTGTCCAAGATGGGGAAGGGAGGAAAGGAAAATAAGGCAGTTGATATTTGCTTGATTATTTTGCTTCTAGTAAAGAGATTTTTTATCCCGTGTGAATGTGGTACCATTTGTATCAAACGAGTATAAAAATTAGATTACAATTTTTAAGTATAAACATGTATGTGTGTGTTGCATTTGTGTGCATTTGAAGCAAACAACGTAAGTGTGGTGTCATTCAAACTTGCATTGGTCAGACAAACAGTTGAAGGAGAGATTGTTTGTTTGTTTGTTTGTTTGTTTTTAATTAGTTGTAGGTTTTAGTTACTTTGTGACCTCTGTGAGGTACTGGGTTAGGTCTAAACATAAGAATGCACACTGAATTGTGTTTCCTTACCAACAACTTCGTTTGCTTCTGAGTATGTGGGAGTCGCTTCTGGAACATGGGAGCCTTTTTCTATTCAACACAAAATACAGATAATATTTAAGTTTAGACATACATTGATTCAACATGTACTTAAAAGGATATGGGATTTTTAAGTGGAAGGTTAAATGTTGTCCACTAAGGTACGTTTTGTTTGTTTGTTTGTTTGTTTGTTTGTTTTTTAACCTGAAGGTGTAAAATTGCTCTTGAGAACTGGGATTTGCCAAATTCATATTCATGATTTATCTTGGAAATCCAGTTTCATTTCTGGGCCCAGTCAGGCATTGCATGGCTTGAAATCCTTAAGGGACAATTCATTGCCATCATGCACAAGCACTAACATGACCCATATATTATACAGCTATCTAGTCTGCTTGCAGAAATAAAATATTATAAGCAAATATTTATTAGAAGCCACAAACAAGCAAGCCAAAAGTGCAGTTTAGTCTACCAAACTATTATCTAATAGTGCAATTACATATGCTCATGGAAAATAAAATCTTCCTAGATCAAAGAAGAATATGGATACCTTGAAATTTCAAATCCTCTTGTGTATTGCAAATAAGTAACTTGATTTGAAATCTCAGAGTCAGGATTAAAATTCCAGAATGTCAACCATAACAAAAGTAAGTATTTCAGGAAAATTTTAAATACTTTTCACAATGATGTTATTGTCTGCTTATGTATTGTTTAACCACTCTCTTTACCATGGATTAGCTTTACTTGGATTGTACGGACATAAATAATATTCCTAATTTATTTAGAATACTTTATAATTTTGCCTAAAATGATAAAGGAGAAGTGGTGTTATGCTTTATTAAAATTCCCATAAAACATTATTTGTCTCTTAGTCATGAAATTTATTTAAACACCTGATTGGTCCCCTAAACCGTTTACTCAGGAAGTGCTAACAGGCTCAATATTGTTAACACAGTGACACAGTGATATAATTTCCCAGTAAATGAGTAACCAACAGAACATTTCAAACTTATATTTGCATAAGTCACAAATCAAATTACCTGGAGTACTGGGTGGTCCAGATGTACTGTACCCTGATGAACTTGTGGCACCTGTTTTAACACAAAATCAGACTCAGTAAATTGCAGTTTTTAAAATATGATGGAAAAACCATGGATACAAGTTCAGCAATCCTCATGCTTGGACCGCAAGAAGCTGTATACAAGAAAATACAAGTTATCAACTCAATTTCCACTGAAGAAAAAAAAAAGAAAGAAAAAGAAAAACAAACAAACAAACAAAAACATGTCACATTAGAGTTAATTTATTCCAGATACATCATTTTAGAATTTGTTAATAGAGAGAACACATTTTTGTGCATATAGGGATAAAATATCTTATTTCAATTTCAGTGAAAATCGCTTCCACCAAGAGCTGTATTATATTTGAAATATCTGGGTATCAATCCAAGATAGCAACTGAACAAAGAATTCCTGGCCATAGGAACTGGGAATATGAAAGACACCAATTAGATGAGTGAAGCCTTTACTATCAAGAAACCTAGGGTCAGAACCAAAAGGAGAAGTGGACACATGCCCCATCTCTAACCCAGAAGCTATCTCCAACTGATAATCAGTTGCAATGAAAAACTTAGTTTTCTCCAAGGGAGTCCCTCCGGGGGAAACTAGTCACTCTTATGGCATCTATGCCATCTTAGAAAGTTCTTTGTCCTATAATGTTATATGAGGACCTTCTTCTTCTTCTTCTTCTTCTTCTTCTTCTTCTTCTTCTTCTTCTTCATCTTCTTCTTCTTCATACATATATTATGGCCTTTAGTTTTGTTTCAGGCAGGCAGCTCATAAATACATTTCCACTTTTGAAAATGTGCCAGGCCAACCGAATAGAAGACCCAGAAATAAACCCATGTACCTATGAATACTCGATTTTTGACAAAGCAGCCAAAACCATTCAATGGAAAAAAGATAGCATCTTCAACAGATGGTGCTGGTCTAATTGGATGTCTACATGCAGAAAAATGAAAATAGATCCACATTTATCACCCTGCACAAAACTAAAGTCTAAGTGGATCAAAGACCTCAACATAAAACCAGATACGCTAAATCTGTTAGAAGAAAAAGTGGGGAACAGCCTAGAACTCATTGGCACAGGAGACAACTTCCTGAACAGAACTCCAACAGCACAAGCTTTAAGAGCAACAATCAATAAATGGGACCTCATGAAACTGAAAAGCTTCTGTAAAGCAAAGGACACCGTCATCAAAACAAAACAACTGCCCACAGATTGGGAAAGAATCTTCACCAACCCTTTATCTGACAGAGGGCTAATATCCAGTATATACAGAGAACTAAAGAAGCTGAAAAGCAACAAACCAAGTAATCCAATTAAAAAATGGGGAGCAGAGCTAAACAGAGAATTCTCTGTAGAGGAATATAGAATGGCAGAGAAACACTTAAAGAAATGCTCAACATCATTAGCCATCAGGGAAATGCAAATCAAAACGACCCTGAGATTTCACCTTACACCCATCAGAATGGCCAAGATGAAAAACTCAAGTGACAACACATGCTGGAGAGGTTGTGGAGAAAGGGGAGCCCTCCTCCATTGCTGGTGGGAATGTAAACTGGTACAACCACTTTGGAAATCAATCTGGCACTTTCTCAGACAACTAGGAATAGTGCTTCCTCAAGACCCAGCTATACCACTGCTAGGCATATACCCAAAATTTGCTCAAGGACAATAAGGACATTTGCTCAACCATGTTTGTAGCAGCTTTATTTGTAATAGCCAGAACCTGGAAACAACCCAGATGTCCATCAACGGAGGAATGGGTACAGAAATTGTGGTATTTTTACACAATGGAATACTACTCAGCAATAAAAAAAGAGGAAATCATGAAATTTGCAGGCAAATGGTGGGATCTAGAAAAGATCATTCTGAGTGAAGTATCCCAGAAGGAGAAAGACAAACATGGAATATACTCGCTTATATAGACCTAAAAGATATGATAAACATATTGAAATCTATACACCTAAAGAAGATAATGAAGAAAGCAGACACGGGGTATGATGATCAATCCTCATTTAGAAAGACAAATGGAATATGCATTGAATGTATGACAGGAGTCAACCGCAGAAGGCATCTGAAAGACTCTACCTAGCAGTGTTCCAAAGTAGATACTAAGACTCATAACCAAACCCTTGGCAGAGTGCAGGGAATCATATGAAAGAAGGGGAGTTAGTCTGATGGGGAAAGGATAGGAGCTCCACAAGGACCAAACATATCTGGGCACAGGGTCTTTTCTGAGATGGACATTCAACCAAAGACTATGAGAGGATAAAACCTAGAACCTCTACTCGGATGTGACCCGTGATAGCTCAGTAATCAATTGGTTTCCCATAGTAAGGGGAACAAGGACTATTTCTAACAGGAACTTAATGACTGGTTCTTTGACCTCCTCACCTCCCAAGTGAGGAGCAGTCCTGTTAGGCCACAGAGGAGGACTTTGCAGCCAGTCCTGAAAATACCTGACAAAACGGAGTCATATGAAAGGGGAGGAGGTCCTCCCCTATCAGTGGACTTGGAAAGGGGCAGGGAGGAGATGAGGGAGGGAGGGTGGGACTGGGGAGGGAATGAGGGATACAGAATTAACAAAATGTAACTAATGAGAAAAATAAAATTAAAAAAAAAAAAGAAAGAAAATGTGCCAGGCCAGCAATACCTAGTTCACAGGGGAACTCAATCTGAATTTGTCCTGAGATTTTCTTCTTCCTCCCATTTTCTTTTGGATGCATCCATGATCACAGGGGATATAGTTTCATGTCATTATAAATAAGAAGGTAGATAAATTTTTATCAAAAAATGGTATTAAAAGAGAAATTTTCAGGGCTGGAGAGATGGCTTAGCAGCAAAGAACACTTGATGCTCTTCAAGAGGACCTGAGTTGGGCTTCCCTGTTCCAATATCACAATTGCCTATAATTCCAGTTTGCAGGGACCTGTCTTACCCTTTTCTGGCCTTGGTAAACATCATCACTCATGCGGCATTCACCCACAAACACACACACACACACACACACACACACATTCACACACACACATCTTTAAAAGGAAACACTTTCTGTTTGTTAGGGTATCTCCCTCGTGCTGGTTAGTTCTTCACAGAGCAAAAGATTTTGCCTTAAGTCTTCATCACTAGTTTTATCCTTGATTGATTCTCCCTTTTCTGTTAAGGCCAACAATAGGTTAAGTCCTATACTCTTTAATGAAAATGTTCTACCTTGGTTTCACTAAGAGTAATACCTTTAGAAGCACGAATTAGGAATTAGAGATCATGTGTCATGAAGACTCTACAGGCCTTTTGATTTGGTTTATTTTAATGATTACTATGCGTTACCTGAAGGTGTGCTTTTGTTTGTACAGTATATTTGCAAGTTTCCATGTCAGTTTCTAAATACAGGCTTACTTAATCCAAACTCTTCTAAAGCCAAAGAACTCAAAAACATGTAACAAACAAGTTAATTCAAACTTGCTGGGCTGCAATGTAGCTTAGCTATAGAGGACTTGCCTGGGAGGCATGAGGTTCTGGGTCTAATTCTCAATACGATTTCCCACCTTTAAAAAATGATGAAATATTTTAACAGATGATAACCTTATTAATACTGATGCACATTTGTGACTCAGTACTACCAAGATTGAAAGCCAGCCTGAGGCTGTGTACCAAAGGCCAGGTCAGCTAATGTAACATGGTAAAACTCTGCATCAAAAGCCAAAATATTTCCCGAATGACTAAGGACATTGAGCATTTCTTTAAGTGTTTCTCTGCCATTCGATACTCCTCTACAGAGAATTCTGTTTAGCTCTCTACTCCATTTTTTAGTTGGATTACTTGGTTTGTTGCTGTTTAACTTCTTCAGTTCTTTACATATTCTGGATATTAGCCCTCTGTCTGATAGAGGGTTGGTGAAGATCCTTTCCCAGTCTGTAGGCTGTCATTTTATTCTAATGACAGTGTCCTTTGCTTTACAGAAGCTTTTCAGTTGTTGATCTTAGAGCCTGTGCTGTTGGTGTTCTGTTCAGGAAGTAGTCTCCTGTGTCAATGAGGTCAAGGCTCTTCCCCACTTTTTCTTCTAAGAGATTTAGTGTGTCTGGTTTTATGTTGAAGTCTTTGATCCACCTGGACTTAAACTTTGAGCAAGGTGATAAATACAAGTTTATTTGCATTTTTCTACATGTAGACATCCAGTTAGATCAGCACCATTTGTTGAAGATGCTTTTTTCCATTGTATGGTTTTGGCTTATTTGTCAAAAATGCAAATCAAAATGACCCTGAGATTTCACTTCACACCCATCAGAATGGCTAAGATCAAAAGTTCTAGTGACAGGACATGCTGGAGAGGTTGTGGAGAAAAAGGAACCCTCCTCCATTGCTGGTGCAATTGTAACCTTGTATGACCACTTTGGAAATCAATCTGGCACTTTCTCAGAAAATTAAGAATAGTACTATCTCAAGATTCAGCTATACCATTCCTAGGCATATACGCCAAAAGATGCCCTACCATTCAATAAAGACATTTGATCAACTATGTAACTATGTTCATATCAGTTTTTTTTTTTTTTTTTTTTTTTTTTTTGTAATAGCCAGAATCTGGAAACAACCTCGATGTCCCTCATTGGAGGAATAGATACAGAAAGTGTGGTACATTTACACAATGGAATACTACTCAGCAATTAAAAACGAGGAAATAATGAAATTTGAGAGCAAATGGTGGGAACTAGAAAAGATCATCCTGAGTGAGGTAACCCAGAAGCAGAAAGACACATAAGGTAAAGACTTATAAGTAGATGTTAGCCATATAATATAGAATAAACATACTAAAATCTATACTCCTAAAGCAGCTAAACAACAAGGAGGACCCTAGGGAAGATGTTAATCCTCATTCAGAAGAGCAAACAGGATAGAGTAGAAGTAGGAAAAGAAAAGGAACAGGACAGGAGCCTTCCACAGAGGACCACTGACTCTACCCACCAGGGTATGGAAGGAGATACTGAGACTCAAAGCCAAACTTTGAACAGGGTGCCGGAAACCTTATGGAAGAAGAGGGAGATAGAAAGACTTGTAGGGGACAGGAACTCCACAAGGAGAACAACAGAGCCAAAACAAAAACAAAAACAAAAACAAACAAACAAACAAAAAAACTGGGCCCAAGGGAGCCTACAGAAACTGATACTCCAACTAAGGACCTTTCATGGAGAGGACTTGGATCCCCTGTTCAGAGGAAGCCCATAGGCTGCTCATTTTCCTAATGGGTTCCCTAGTAAGGGGTGCAGAGGCTGTCTCTGACATGAACTCAGTGGCTGGTTCTTTGATTACCTCCCTCTGGGGGTGCAGTCTTGCCATGCCACAGAGGAAGATAATGCAGCCAGCCTTGATGAGACCTGATAAGCTAGGGTCAGATAGAAGGGGAGGAGGTCCTCCCCTATCTAGGGAAAATGTATAGGGGAAGAAGAGGGAGGGTGAGTGGGACTGGGAAGAGATGAGGGAGAAGGCTGCAGTGGGGATATAAAGTGAATAAATTGTTAGAAGTAAGTAAATTAAATTTAAATATAAACAAATAAATGTATCAATAAGAAAAGATAGCAATGTCTCCAGTGCTCTTAGTTTAAGCTTTGCCTGTATTTATACCTGTTAGATGTTTAAGATGTTTAAAGATGAACATTTAAATGCAGTTTTTTGGGTTGCTGTTAATATAGTATTGTTTTTCTAAATTTAGAAATATTATAAATAGCAAGTCAGGAATGAAACATCAAATAAGATAAAGCTAGGAAAACTTTTATATACAGAAATATATTTTCAAAAGTGTTAAAGAGGAAGTGGCTGAACAAGGGATTTAAGGGATATAAAGGGTTTTTTTTTTAAAAAAAATAAGAGATTGTCCCCAATCAGAAATGAACAGATAAGGAAAAACCAAAGTGTGAACCACAAAGGTTTGTGAAGGATGCTTGGCTATATTTCAAAATTATTTTTTAAATTGTTTTAAGCACAAGTATTGCTAGAATGTATGTATGTGTGTATGTGTTTATTATTACAATTTATTCACTTTGTATCCTGGCTATAGCCCGCCCCCATCTCCTTTCAGTCCCACCCACCCTCTCTCTTCTTGCCCTACGCCCTATGCCTAGTCCACCGATAGGGGAGGACCTCATCAGGCAATATTCTTTAGACATTAGGAAGGAGCTTCAAAGGTAGACATTGTGGTGCCTGGCTACACCTATGTCAATATTTACATTTTTAAGGATTTGTTTATTTCTTTTATGTATATGAGTAAGCTCTTTTCATGCACGCCAGAAGAGGGCATTGGATCGTATTACAGATGGCTGTGAGCCACCCTGTGGTTGCTGGGAATTGAACTCAGGACCTCTGGAAGAGCAGCCAGTGCTCTTAACCGTTGAGCCATCTCTCCAGCCCCCTTAATGTTTTTAATTTTTTTAACCAGTTTTTGATGGTTAATGAGTGTGGGTCATTAACAGTCAGTTTCAGCATGAGCTATATAAAGCTCCTACCTTTACTATCTCACTTTTAAAATCTATCTCAACTGATCTACACCACTATGACATACCACTGACATGTGACTAAAGATACTGTTACATTATTTGACAAAAACGTGTATCTTAAATGACAGTTGGTTTGAATGAGAGTGGCATCCAACCTCCGTTCAAACTACTTCTTTTGCCTTTGTCATTTGTCCTTCAAGTTAACTGTGCTCAACCAACTGAGAGTATTCATATATATCAAACAACTGCAAAACAGAAATAGAAATTCTTTATCATATCATCATTGTGAAGGAGATACTTTACTGAAATGACAATTGAGAATATATGTCAATCCTTAAATTTCGCTTCCGGAGTATCAGCAGTGGTGATAAAACATATAAGCAAAGTGCCAGCGAAGATGGTCACAAATACAAGAATAAGCTCAACTCGTGCGAACCCTGCCCCCTGGAACAAATGCAGAGAAACAACAGGGAAAACAAAGTGGTTTTGAAAAGGGCGATGCTTGGTGTTGCTCTAGAAAAGCAGTGTCCTGAAAAATACCTTCCCTGGATGGGCTTCTAGGAACACAGGGCTTTGGCCCTCTGTGAAAGGAGAGGCCTTCAGCTTTGAGGATGGATATCTTGGGAGACAACAGTTGCAGGATATTTTCTATAGAAGCCGACCTCAAGCAGCTATGGCAGGCATTGAGATACTTTGTATAACTCTATGTTTTCTGGCATTAACAAACATGGCAGGGCTCCTTTCTAAATGAATTTACATAGTAACCCCTGTTGAAGGGAACATCCTAAACCAAAAGATTATGAAACCCTTAATTTACAAATGTTAAAAGGAGTTACAATTATCAGCCCGGGTTAATCTATACAAAGAAAACCTTTTGCCTTCTATAGGGCAAAATAATAACGGCATGAAGTTCACAGTGTTCGCTGAAGGGACGCTCCCAGGCCAACTCTGAAAAATGGCTGCTGGAATCACTCACGGGACACTATTAGATTCTGTGGCAAGTGTCAAAGGATCTCATGACTTGAGTCACCTGGAAAGAAGTGCAGTAAACAAACTATTCTTGTCACGTGTCACGGCCTGTCTGCTATGTGATAACTCAGAGTTTTGACCAAACCTATGACTTTGCTTTACCCTGTATAAAAATGTATACTCTTGTGTGCGGGGAGGGGGTGATGCTAACCTTGCTTTATCTCAGACACCTCTTAAAGAATGTAAATATTTCTAGATAGACAGAAGCTTAGCCAACTACAACTAAAATTATTCAAGAAGTTGTTCTGTCTAACAAAACCCTCGCTTTCTGAATCTCCAGAGCCCCAGAAACTTTCTGAGGGTAAAGGGGTTACACAAGCAAACTGTTAGAAGACTTGAAAATTTTCTTCAAACAAAGAAAAGATGTCTGAAAGTTTTAAACACACAGCTAAGCTCTAATTACAAATCTGTCAATATCTGGCATTCTGACTTTATGTTCAAAGTTGCTTTAGTATTTTTCTTTTAGGGATTGTTCTTATAATCATGTTATAGTCGTGTCGTCTGTCCCCATCCCGGACTTTTCAACACTGGATTCTTTCCTGAAATTGCTCTTTTATATTCTCAAGTATATAGCCATGTTTAGGTGGTAAGCTTTTAATTTCTTTTTAATTGATTCCAATAAGCCATATTTACCTTGAAACTAATTCCCTTTTAAACCAGCCACAGCAATGTTTGGAACACTATGGAAGAAGACTGGTCTCTACTATTTCTGTTTCAGGGGATATCTGCTTTATAAAAATCAGGACTGGAAATAGCAGTAGCAACTTACTTAGGATGAAAAACAAAAGTTTTTCATCTTTTAAATAGCTTCAAATTTTATTAACGTTTATGGCCAGTAAATGTTACTGATCTCCAAACCAGGCACAGGGATATTTTCCTCTGGCAGAGATTCACCCCCTCCCAAACAGGGGTTACGGCTAAGCCCAAATAAAATTAGTGTGCCAAATAGTACGCCAGGTTTTATCAGATGATCGGAAAGGACAGCTTCAGATTCAGGGTGATGGCATGTGGATCACCAGGCTAAAGGGCAGGCCTGTCAATAGGCTCCCTTTTGTCTAGAGCAACAGGATCATTCAGTTGATTAGTATAAAAAAAAAAACAAAAAAAACAAAAAAAAACAACTGTCTAACAGGATGGATTCCTACCACAGACAGTAATACACCACAACAGTAAAGAAAATGTTGGTTTTGTTTGTTTGTTTACTGATCGGAAATGGAGATCTAGAATCAAGTGGGGTTGGTCCCGTTTGCACTAAATGGTTTTGTTCAAGCAATCTATGGGCAAGATTTGCCCCAGGGTGGATTGGTGAGAGTTGTACATTAGGATTTCTTTGGGTATAAGGAAATTTTTCGGTATAAGAAAAGTTTGCTGGACGAGACTACCCTGAAGGCATTGTCATTTACAAACCAGAGTATGATGGTGTTTTGTAATAAATAGGACCTCTAACAGCAGCGACAAAAACGAACAGACAAAAGTCCACTAACCTCTGAGTACACTCCTAAATTCAGGAGCTAAAGTCATGAGCACAGACCTCCTACAAAGCAGATGGCCTTGATCTGGCCACAACACAGGAGACCCCTGTCGTTATTACAATGGACCTCTGCCCATACACAGCTAGCATCATTGGGCATATGTCCTCAGTCTCCCAAGATAAACACAGCCAAAGCAAAGTTATCTAATGTTCCTGTAAATTTTAATAGTTTACTACCAACATACTCTCAGCAAACTCATAGTAAAGATTTCCTATTTTTTGTGCTAATTTCAGGATTAAACACAATGATCAATCTACTGTGTAATTTTTATTTTGTTGTCATGTTTTCCATAGATCAGAAATGTCAAAACTTTGACCTCTGCATAGGTAGGATCTACAATGATATTCAGCCTTAGAAACCTTCAGAAAATTGAACTTCAGTCATCAACAACACTTAAGGGAAAATAGAAAAATTTGAAAGAAATGAAGACAGGATAAAGTCAGAGGGAAAGTTAAGGGGACATTAAAAAGGAAAGAAGCCACTCCCTTATGTTTGCTGAAAATTGAGATCATCTCAGAGACAAGACTTTAAACCATGTTATGGCCCAACATATACTGAGAATTCCTTAGGTATGTGACTAATGGTTTTATCCATATTAGTCTGAAATCCTGTCCAATGCACCTCTACATGACCTTACTGTCACTTACTAAAGAAAAATATCATAGACAAAAATAAGTTTTCCAAGGTCCTTTACATAATCTCTGAAGTCTTTGAACAGGGTAATTTCAAAAGCACAAAAACAAGACAGATACAGAGAGATATTAACAGGTTGATTGATCAATACATAGGCAGACAGATATAAATAGATAGATAGATGGAGAGGGAGAGAGAGAGAGATGTAGATACATAGGTAGATGAGAGAGAAAGAGACTTAAATGTCATATCTCTGGAGGAGTATCTCAAATGTGTACTCTTTCTATACATCATCCTCTCTCCCTTGATGACAACATTAAAAAATATGTTAAAAACCACTTTTTAATAAACTTCAACTTTGCTTTAAAAAAAAGAGAGAGATGCTAATTCCTAATACATTCTGCAACAACAAAAACAAAGTCTGGATATCTGCACTAATGCCAACAAACATAGGATACAAAAATTCAGTGTCTCTTGTCTACCTCCATCAAGTGACAGTTGAATAAAATCAGCAGCAAAGGATAATGATTTCAATTTTATTAGTTGAACATAAATGATGACTACAAATTTTTATACCCAAAGATGAAGAACAACTAAAAGACAACAATTTTATTGCTGTGTGACAAGGCCATTTTTAGCAGATTCATTAATAGCCAATCCTGAGCTAAAATTCATATTATTACAGAATGACGTATCATTTGATTTTTAGGTTTCTACTGTAGCCAGATATGAAGCCTAATATCCTGTTCTAGTGCATACTGAATATTTTTCTGAATACTCATTTCATTGGAAGGTCTCAGGCCCACATTGGTGTGAGGGGGCCATTTCCTGTACCAATTCCTAAGAGTTGACACCATCAAAGTGGATGTCGCACCAGCCATGAATATTATCGTCACCCTTTATAAAATTCCTCTGATATTGCATAAAAGAAGATCAATTTGGTTATGCATCTCAGAAATCTGCAAAAATTACCTAGCCATTCAACTCTACATCCAGGATATAAAGATTAAGCCAAACTTATCCACAATAATACTAAGCACCAGAGTGAAATCCAAATCAACATAGAATGAAGACAAACAAGGGAACCAAAACAATCCCCGGCTCCTTACATGCCAACAAAGGATAAAAGGCTTCTACTAGATAATGACTAAATAGAGCATGAGACTTCAAAACTCTGACTTGATTTGTAAATCATGATGTGAATGTTAATTATTTTCATTGTTGTTTTTAAAAGCAGATTTCAAAAATCATGATTTTAAAGTGAGAGGTTACTCTAAATATCTAAACCACAGGAGCGGCCCTGTAGGTAGAACAGGCATCTCCCGGACTAACACCAGTGCCGGCTTGTTCACTTTGTGTAGAAGGATCAACGCTGGCTGAAACGTTACTTCTCGTAGTACTTCCAGGCCCAGAAGACAAATTATTGCTTCCTAATGGAAAATCAAAAATGATAAAAGGTAATTATGAAGGATGCTATTTGCTGGCATATTTTAGGAATGAAATGCAGGTCAAGATGCCTGAGACACCCCCATTTCCAGTATTCAAGCTTCCAGCCCCAGAAGAGCCATTGCTATCCTTTCCATTCCCCCCACTTCCACCAGACCCAGGTTCTTCCTGGCTCTGGAGTTTCTGAGTTTCTGAGTTCTGGTTTCCCGGGTCTGTGGAGGCTCCAGCTAAGGACTTTGACACACTTATCTGATTTGAGTCACCTGGCAAAGGTAAAAATCACAATCACGAAAATGACTTTGGCTATGCATTCATCTTCATATCTGCACTGAATGGGACAAGGATTTCACAGCTAGACTACTGGAGATTCTAGCCTATCTACAGCTTTGAGAACTGTGGTCCACCTTTTCCCTCAAAGTCTACATCACTTTAACCATGGCCAAAAAGTGTAGTGGAATCAGAAAAACCCCAAACAAACAAAAACATTTACTCTTCCTTTTTCCGTTCATGAATCTGGAGAAACTAGTTCTCTCTCTTTGTTGGAAAGTTACAAAACAATAATAATTTGGAATACATTTACTTTTTTTAGAAGGACCCAACAAAGGAAAAGTGGATGAGAAATAGCATCAGCACTGACACTCATGGATCTGAATTCAGAAGAATTCTGCTCATTCCATCAGACCTGGACCTAAAGTTCTTTTCGCTAAATGCTCTACACAAAACCCTAAACCTCTTCCATTTACATTCAGCAAGATCAGTAGAAGGTTGTTGAAAGACTGTATTGTACAAAGATGACCAAAAAACATCTGATATGAAATACCTGACAGAAAACACTCCAGATCCTGAATTGTCCATATTCACTAAAATCACTGTCAGTAAACGGCTTTGACCCAGATCCATGACCGACCACAATTCTGCCCTTCATTTCACTAGTCCTCTCCCAGGGAACTTAGAACTAGCAAATAACTCAACTGACAATAAAACCAGGGTTTGGAAGCTCAGGAAAATGTAGATGTGATTGCCAAACACTAAGACTTGACTAACAGGGCTATTGATACCAGTTTTTTTGTCTCCAAATTCATCTGCTATATTCCTTGTTAAACCTTGCATACACTTTTGATTAGGCATGCAAACTGTAGGAGGTAAAATAAAATCATCAGAAAACAAGTCAAACATTTAATATTCATATTTGTATTCAGACAAATTAAACTGTCTGGTCCCAACCATCTGGCAACACAAACACTGAGTTGACAAAAAGTACAGAATCTAAACTACATCCATCCTTGCTTCTATGCCTCTCCTTGAGTCCATGCCACAAGACTAGGTTCCCAAAGAACTGTTAGTATAGTTTATTGCCAGAGGATGAATTTCATCCAGAAATTTCAAGTTCAAATTTATCTCTACCCTTCCTTCAGAACTGACTAATTAAAATCACTCAATTCCATCAAATTCGGTGAAATGAAGTGCTTTAAACTACTGGTTGGAATTAGGTCTCGCTGGCTCACACTCTTTATTCAGACTGCCTGGTCCTCTGCAGGCATATCTCCTTCTTCCCATCTTACTTTGACCTGTTCACCTGTCAATCTCTTCATCTTAGGGTTGCCACCTGAAAAATGTTAGGATTAACAATTTTACGACAGAAAAAAAAATTCAATCCTCATCAACTCAAATGGTTTTGTCTGAGGAAAGAAACACCACCATTCTATGGGCAACAGCTGAATTATTAAGTGTGCTTTGCTCTAACCAATGTGATTCACAAATCAAGTCTGTCTTCAGTGTTAACCTTTGCTTCTTTTTCAGACACATCCAGAAACAGATGATGACAGCAAGTATTTCCTCCATAGGAAATTCAAAATATGAGTACATGCTATAAGCAGGATGTCCCTGGAATGGACTATAGGTCAAGAGACCTGAGCCACTCTCATTTCCATCATTAAAGGGTCCAGCCCCTACAGACTGACTACTAATCAGTCTCTCCATTCTCCTCACTGACTGTTTTCCCCAGAGTATGAGGAGGTCTCCTGAATCTGTGGGGACTCCCAGTGATGACTGCTGCCCACTGTTCTCATATGTGTCACTTGACAAAGGCAAAACCATGACCATAAGAATGACGTTGGCCGAAGGTTTGGTCATGAGTCTTTGTATCTGCTTTGAAAACACTGCTAGTTAAGAGTCTTTCAGATGCGCTCAGTAGACTCATGTCATACGTTCGGCAGAGTACAGGGAATCATATGAAAGAAGGGGAGTTAGTATGATGGGGAAAGGATAGGAGCTCCACAAGGACCAAATATATCTGGGCACAGGGTCTTCTCAGAGACTGTCATTCAACCAAGGACCATGTATGGCTATAACCTAGAACCTCTGCTCAGAGGTAGCCTGTGGTAGCTCTGTAACCAATTGGTTTCCCATAGTGAGGGGAACAAGGACTATTTCTAACAGGAACTCAGTGACTGGCTCTTTGACCTCCCCACCCCCTAAGGGAGGAGCAGTCCTGTTAGGCCACAGAGGAGGGCTTTGCAGCCAGTCCTGAAGATACCTGATAAAACAGGATCGGATGAATGGGGAGGAGGTCCCCCCATATCAGTGGACTTGGAAAGGGGCACGGTGGAGATGAGGGAGGGAGGGTGGGATTGGGAGGGAATGAGGGAGTGGGACACGGCTGGGATACAGAGTTAATAAAATGTAACTGATAAGAGAAAAATAAAATTAAATTAAAAACGAAAAGAATGACTTTGGCTGTACATCAGCCTCCAGAACTTTCCTGTGTGAAAATAAATAGGTTTGTAGCTTGGTTACTGGAGATCACAGGGTCTCAAGAGTCCTGGGAATCATATGGTTCAATTAAATCAAACAAAGCCACAAAGGTCAAACATCCACTTTGACCTTCTCTAATGGCACTATTGGAAAGTAGTTCTCTCTCACTGAAGTGAGAATAAAAATGTAAGTCACAAAACAAAGAGTTGTGAGCACATTTAAAATTCTGAGGAGGACCCAACTTAGTAGAGTGGGTGTGCCTATGTCATAGCATCCTCACTGGGACTCATGAGCCACGTTCCAGGAGGATTCAGGTCTTTCCTCAGTCCTTGCCCAAAAGCTCTCCAGTCCTGTACACCAAATCCCTCCTTACACTCACAGTTCTGCCAAATTGTTAGAAAATTGTTGGCAGACTGTATTATGCAACAGCATTAAAAAATATCTGATAATAAACATATGACAGGAAACACACCAAGAATATACCAAGTCAGAGAAATCCTCTTCCATGTTTCACTAAGATAGTGGTCAGCAAAGTGCTTTGACTCAGGTCCATGAACAACCACAACTCTTGCTTTTACTACTCCTATACCAAGGAAACCAGACAACTGGCAAATGCCTCGGCTAGAAATAACAAATGTTTGCAAGCTAAGCATAATTCCGACTGCGCTGCCACACGAATACCTGACACTTGAACACCTGAGCCACTGCCACCAGCCTTTCCAAATTTGTCTCTTAAGAGAGATAGTAATAGAGGAAATCCTTTCATATGAGACATGTCAGCTGTAGGAGGTAAAGGGATATCATCAGAAAACAAGTCAAACACATAATACCAATACTATGTATCCAAACAGATTAAACTATCTGCCCCTAACCATCTGACACTACGTAACTGACACCTGTAAGTTCATATTCTCTGTTCTCACAGACAATGACTTGACAAAAACCAAAGTATCCAACTAGATCCGACCTACCTTCTATGTATTTTCATGAATCTATGTTCTAAGCATAGATTACCAAGGATCTTTTAGCATAAATTGTTGTCAGAGCATGAATTTCAACAAGAAATTTCAAGTTCAAATTTATCTCTGCCCTTCCTTCGGCAATGACCAATTGAAATGGCTTGGATTCCTTTATGATCAGAGAAATGAAACACTAAACTTGACTGAATTTAGATCTCACTTGTTCACACTGCTTGGACTAACCGCCTGATCCACTGCTCTCATCCCTCGTTCTTCTAATCCTACCATGACCAGTTCCCTGGTAACTTTCTTCATCTTACAATCACACTTTGGAAAAGGTCAGGATTCACAATCTAAGGCAGTAAAATTTCAATATACATAAACAAACAGTTTGTTCTGAGGAAGGAAACATCAGAATTTAAAGCTTCTAACCGATTTACTCACAGGCCATCTTCACCAAACCAGTGTGATTCACAGATCAAGTCTGAATTAACTTTTAGCCTTCCCTTCTTTCTCAAACGCATCCAGAATGAGATGATGGGAGCAAGTGTTTCCTCATAGGAAATTTAAAGTCAGAGTACATCTTATAGCTAGACGCCCCTGGGATAAAATGTAGCTCAGGATACCTGAGCCACTCTTGTTTCTACCATTGAAGGATCCAACCCCTGCAGAAAGACTGTTAATATCTACGTTTTCCTCACTTCCACAAGATAAAAGTGGTTATTTCCCTGGAGAATCAGAGGGTGTCCTGACTCTGTAGCATCTCCAACTGATGTTTACAGCCCACTATCCTCATACGAGTCACTTAGAAATGGTAAGATCATAAACATAAGGATGCTTTTAGCTGTACATCATTCCTCAAAGCAGCACTGTGTGGGGACACATAGGCTCATAGCTTGATTACTAGAGATCATGTGCTATCAAGAACCCTTGGACTCACATGGTCCATTTTCATCAGGATATATGCAAAAAATCTAACACATCTATTCTGACCTTCTCTAATGGCAAAAGTGGAGAAACCAGTTCTCTCCTTTTGATAGATAATGAAAATGCAAGTTATAAAACAATGAGTTTTGAACTCATTTAAAATTCTCAGGAGGACCAAGCTTAGTAGCATGCTATCCCTGTGCCACAGCTTCATGTCTGAGAATCTTGAGTCCAGTTCCAGAAGAATTCAGTCTCTCCCTCAGTTGTTGCTACAAAGTTCTTTTCAGTAAATGCTCTACACCCAACCCCTTTTCCACCCACAGTTCGGCCAGATTATTAGAAGGTTGTTGGTAGAACGTATGACGCAAACATGACCAAAAGGAACTGATCATGAAATATGTGACAGGAAACACACCCAGACTCTGCCTTGTCAGAGAAATCTTCCATGTTCACTAGGATCATTGTCAGCCAAGGGCTATGATCCAGATCTATGACCAACAACACTGTGCCTTTCACTTTCCCAGTCTTCTACCAAAGCACCTAGACATTACAACTGGCAAATATTTCAGCTTCCAACAACAACAACAACAAAATGCTTTGCAAGTTCAACATAATTCAGTTTTGACGGACACTTGACTACCTGAGCCATCAGAACCACTCTTTTGATTGTTATGTACTCCTTCCAATACTTTCTTTAACTTGGCCCATGTATCTTCTTCATGTGTTTCAGCTGTAGAATGGAAAATCATTGCCATCAGAAACATAGGTCAGAAGTGTAATATTCATATTTAGTATTCAGACAAAATTAAAATCATCACCTTACCACCTGACACCACAGCAGCTACAATCTTTTAGACAATTTCTTGATCTCAGAAACACAGGCTTGACAGAAACTCGCAATTTAAGCTAGATACACCCTGCTTTCTTCTTAACAAAAACAGAAGAACAGTGTGGTCTCTCATTGGGAACTCAGAATGAGGT
>NW_026596085.1:8831195-8871005 GCF_907164565.1 Psammomys obesus
AAGTAGGATCATAGCTTGATTACTGGAGATCATGGGGTCTCAAGAGCCCTGGGTGTCATATGATTTATGGTCATGAGGTCTAGATGAACAGAGTGAACACATCCACTCGAATCTTCTGTAATGGCCAAAGTGGAGAAACTGGTTCTCTCCCGTTGATAGAAAATGAACACTGAAGGTACAAAACAGTGAGTTTTGAACCCATTTAAAACCCAGCTTAGTATCATGGTATCCCTATGTCATATCTTCCTATCTGAGTCCAGTTCCAGAAGAATTCAGTCTTTCCCTCAGTTGTTGCTACAAAGTTCTTTTCAGTAAATGCTCTACACAAAATCCCTTCTTCAACTCATACCTCAGCCAGATTAGTGTAATTTTTTTTTTCAGACTGTATTACGCAAATGTAAGCAAAACATCAGATCATAAAATTCAGGAAACATCCAGACTCTGCCTTGTCAGGGAAATCTTCTCCAATACTCACTAAGATCATTGTCAGCAAAGGGCTTTGACCCACATCCATGATCAACCACATTTTCCCCTTCACCTTACCACTCCTCTACCAAGGCACTTAGACTTTACAACTGGAAAGTGTCTCTGCTGCCAATAAAACAACGCTGTGAAAATTCAACATAATTCAGCTTTGATTGCCCCACACTGACACTCGACTACCTGAGCCATTGACACCAGTGCTTTGACTTCCCACTAGATTTTCCAATTCTTCCTTTAATTTTTCACTTTCATCTGTGGCATTTGTGTTAGCTGTAGAATGGAAAATCATTGTCATTAGAACACATCAGGATTCAACATTCGTATTTTGTATTCAGACAAATTTAAAGTCATCACCTGACCTCCTGACACTACATAAGTTAAGACCTTTTAGACAATGTTTTGTTGTTATTGTCATTATCACAAACACTGAATTGACAGAAAGTACAGAGTGTGTGTGTATATATATATATATATATATATATATATATATATATATATATAATGTATACATATGTATATACATGTATACATGTATCCTTGTCTCTTCTCACCCAAAACAGAGGAATAGTGCAGTCTCTCCACAGAAAATCAAATAACATTAATTTAGCCAAAATATCATATTAAATAGCAGTTATATTTCAAAAGGTCTTAGGTGAGAAAATGCCTATTATCAACAGAACAGAGCATAAATTTCCAAAAAAACATTTGGCATACACTGTTGTCACAGGATGAACTTCAGTGAGCAATTTCAAGTTCAAATTTAGCTCCACCCTTCCTTCAGCAATGACCAACTGAAAGGACCACTTGAATTCTACCACATTTAGAGAAATGAAGAAGTGGTTCACACTGCTTAGGCTCCCTATGTGATCCTCTGCAGCCATCTCTACTTCTTCCAATCCCGCATTTTCTCTGATTCTTTTATCACTCTTTCTTACTTCCACCAGACCCCGATGATTGTTCTCCCTGAAGTATGGGACCATTTCCTGAGTCTATGGAGACTTCACCTTGTGTTTGTGGCATATTGTTCCCACTTGAGCCACCTGGCAAAGGTAAAATCATAATCATAAGGATGATTTGACTACTCATCAGTCTTCAGAACTGTGCTGTGTGGGGAAAAGCAGGCTCATAGGTTCGTTACTGGGGATTCCAGTGTATCAAGAGGCCTGGGCATCCTATAGTCCATTTTCATCAAGTTCTACATCAACAAAGCCAACACATCCCTCTGACCTTCTCTAAGGGCAAAAGGGAAAAACTAGTCCTCTCACTTTGATAGAAAACGAAAATGTAAGTTATAAAACAATGAGTTTTGAACCTATTTAACATCCTAAGGAAGACCCATCTTAGTAGAATGGGTATGCCATAGCATCCTCACTCATAGTCTTGGTGTATGTTCTTGAAAGATGCAATTCTTTCCCTCAGTTGTGATCACAAAATTCTTTTCCTTAAGTTCCCTTCATCTGCTCACAGTTCTGCCAGATTATTATAAGGTTGTCAGCAGACTGTATTATGCAACTGTTTTTTAAAATATCTGATACTAAAATATCTGACAGGAAACAATCCAGAATCTCCCAAGTCAGAGAAAATTTTCATGTTCACTGAGATCATAGTCAGCCAAGGGCTTTCACTTAGGCCCATGACGAACCACAGCTCTTCCCTGCCCTTCACCCCTCTTCTACAAAGGTACCCAGACTTTCAAAAAGACAGATAATTCTACTGCCAATAAAACAAGTGCTTGCCAGCTCGGCATAGCTCAGATTTGACTGCCATGCTCTGACACTTGACTGTGTGAGCCAATGGCGTTCGTCCTTCTCGTTTCAGGTATGCCTGATAAAATGTTCTCATTCTGTGCAGTAAACACAACAGCTGTAGGAGGCAAAATGATCTTATCAGAAAACAAGCCAAACATTTAGCATTAATACTTTGTCTTCAAACTAATTAAACAATCTGCCCCTAACCACCGGCCACGACATAAGCTACCACCTTTCAGTTCATATTCCTTTTTCTCACAAACCTAACTGCAGAGAAAGCACAAGATCTAAACTAGATCCATCCTTGTTTCTTTCTTCTTACCCAGAGCAGAACAGTGTGGTCTATGTGGCAAACTACTACAGCCATCCCTGTTTTCCCCCTTTCTCCCCAGAGTGGCGATCAATGTTTATTTTCTTCTCCAAAGAAAATAAAAACGAGATTAATTTATCCCCTAGATCATATCCGATAATATTTAAGGTTCAAAAGATTCTAGGAGAGACAATACCTATTATTAACATTGGCCCTAAATATAGAGACCCAAAATGCTTCATCATAGGCTATTGTCAGAGGATGAACTTCAGGATTTTCAAGTTCAACTTTGGCTCTTTCTACAGTGACCATATCAATTAACTTGAAATGCTTTACTTTAAAATAAAATTCAGTGCTCTCAAATGGAGTGTATTTAAATCTCACCGGTTCATACTGCTCAGGTAAACTACTTGATCCACTGTCAGCATCTCTTTTCCTTTTGAGTCTAAATTCATCCTCAACTTTCAATCAAAGTCTGTATCGCTACAACCAAAAATTCACTGCTTTACTGCATCAGAAGACCTGTAGTAACTATTGGCTCCCTTTGATGGAACATGAAAAAGGCAAGTTACAAAATAATTAATTTTAAATAATTTGAGATTCTCAGAAGGACCCATCTAAGTAGAGGAGGTGGGAGGTAGCATCACCCCTGAGTCTCATAGGTCCAGTTCCCGTAGACTCTTGCTCATTCATTCAGTTCTCACCGCAAAGTTCCTTTCAGTAAATGCTCTACACCAAATCCTATCTGTTCAGGGCTTTCACCCACTTGTTCCATTCACAGTTCATCGGATTATTAGAAGTTTGCTAACTCTGTAGTATGCAAATTTGATCAAAGAGATCTGATTATGAAATATCTGACATTCTTATTTTCCGCACTTTAGTTTCCAGTTCCTTAAGACTCGCTGCTAATCTCTATATTCCTGTCATTCCCACCAGATGCAGATGCCTGTT
Organism: Psammomys obesus; assembly: GCF_907164565.1. Classification (NCBI taxonomy): domain Eukaryota; kingdom Metazoa; phylum Chordata; class Mammalia; order Rodentia; family Muridae; genus Psammomys; species Psammomys obesus. The sequence goes on from NW_026596085.1 coordinate 8,834,688, forward strand.
TATGCTTAGGTTTTAGATAGACTCCTGAATCTTTAGAAACTTCGACTAAGAAATGTAGCTCACTCTTTTCAAAGTATTTACCTGGTAAAATAAAGTTATAATAGCAATTGTGACCTCAGCTCTGCATTCGTTTTCATAACTGCACTGTGTTGGGACAAGGATGTTGAAGCTAGATTACTGGAGATGTAGAGTCCTCGAAACCATATCTTACACTTTCCTCAAAGCCTATACCTTTACAGGCATGGACAAAGCAAACATATCCACACTTTCCTTTTCCATCGACAGACCTAGAGAAAATGGTTCACTTTCTTTGATGGAAAATGAAAACTCAAATTTAGAAAATATTTTTAAAGTTGGGAGCCCATTTAAAATCCTCAGAAGCACCAAGCTTAATAAATGGGTGAGAAATAGCATCACAGCTCAGACTCATGTGTCCAGTCCCAGTAGATCTTCTGCTCATTCCATTAATACTAGATTCCAAAGTAATTTTCATTAAATGATCTACACTGAACCAATTATTCCTGGATCACACTTATTTCTCATCTTAAAATTCTATTAGATTATTAGAATCTGTTGCCAGATGATGTTTAGCAAACATTATTGTCCAAAAGTTCTCTCTAGTTATGAGAGTATCTGTCAGATAACAGACCCCTGGACCTACACTCCCTGTGAGAAGCTGATAAAAGAAAATCCAAGTGAATGTGTATCCTTGACATGAACACAGCCATGTTAAGGATCTCTGTGCCTCACATTCTTGGGAGTAACAAAGTCTTCCTCTGCTCGGGTTATGGATTTGACTTGACTTTGGCTGAAAATCAGTGTTTTCAGAAAGCATTGATCATAGCTTCATCCTGCTAGGTGACTGCAACCTGAGGATATGAAGAAGGTCTCACTGGCCCACACATCTCAAGTAGCCTACCAATCCACTGTCAGCATTGCTGCTGCTGCTTCTGATTCCTGCTTTGATATGACTAGTGACACCATCTGCAGAAAGGATGGTATCAATAAATTTAAATTCGAAGGGAATAGAAATACCTACAGTACTTTCACTTCGTTCGTCAGCATCTTTTGTTCTGTGTTTACTAAAACCATCATCACAAAGCTAATTTGTACTATAAGTAGCCAGGTCAATGTTTAACTCCAACCTCGTTTCTCCACTTTTTTATTTTTTTTTTTCAGAATAGAGTGGCAAGTGTTACCTCCCAATAAAAAAATCAAAATAAAAGAAATAAGGAAGTCAAAAGTTAAGTCCCTGATCTTCCTACTCATATTAAATTAAAATGTTTTTCCCATATAATATAAAAAGTTATTTGAAACTCCTTGTGATTCCCAGAAGCTGAGATTTAGTAGAATACCTATTGATTTGAATAGATGAGCAATTAGTCCAGCAAGACGTGAAACAAATGGATTGCCATCTACTTGTCCACCTTTGTTTTCACTAGCAGCATCTAATTTAGAAGTCAAGTTAGCGGAGCCAGCAATATCAAGTGAGCTGTTACTTGTCAAGTTAGTTTTACCTGCAGAATATAAAAAGAATGTCACAGAGGATATTCCTGAATCTGATTATTTTATGTACAAATTTAGATCATGGTATCTAAGTCACTGAAAATGTATCCTCCACAGCAAATTATCTGACTCTTAAGTATTTTGCTAGTAAAACCATTAAAAACAGAAGGATTCAAGCTTCAAACCCCAAAGCCAACAGCAGAATCTTTCTTCCCCTTCTTGAGCTGCAAACCAGTAGTTCCCATTGCAAGTAATGAAAAAAATCAAAACATTATTAAAAAAACGCTCTATGATGAATTATTGCTCATTATACAGTAACTAAAAAAACAGATTTTTTTCACAAGTTACTTAATTTAAATAATTCAAGTATAAATCTTCATTGGAAACAGATAGACACAGTCACTAGATCCAATGACTACAGTTACCTCCATCAGAAATCTGAGCTTTCCTGGTAGGTCGAACAGGTATATGTATTCCCAATCCAACGCGTCCAGAGAAGTGAAACCTAGGAGCTACAACTGTTTGAAACAACAACAACATTGTCACCACCGAAGAGACATATCTTGACTTTTCACTTTTAATACACAAAGCCTAAATGTTAGTGTTTAGATCAGGGAGACAGAGTTTCCTTCATCCTTGTCTCACTTTCTTCTCACTTTAACCCACCCTTTTGGACTCAACCTATGCAAGAACATCTATGCCACATCTGGGTTGCCCCCGCCTCACACACACACACACCTTTGGGCCAATGAAAAAAAAAACTGAAACAACAAATATGGAAAATTAATATGTTTGGAAGATCAATGAGCAATGAAAACATAAAGAGATGATGGAATACATGCCCTTTGCCTTGTATTAATCATCTGCATCAGCGTTCTCGATGCAGTGACATGTAAGCCTCGCCACAGATGTATCAACCTTCCTGATGTTTCACTAGTTTCCACCAACACCCACGTCTTCTAAGGTCATAACTCTGTCTAAAAAAAATACCCAGAGTAACAGAATTTTATTAATCTTTATTTCCTTCAATGGCTTTAATTTCCAAATGTAAGAATATATGTATCTGCCCTTTCTGCAAATTGACCTTTTAGCTTTCTTTTTCTCCCTCAAGAGAGCTACAATGAGAATAATAGAAATCCAATCATCGTTAGCATTGAAACTGTCATAGAGAAACACGAGCTGGAAAACTTTCTTATTCTGCATGACAAAATAAACAACAAACAGAAAAAACCCCCACTTAAATGATTTCCCAAAGCCTACAAAGATGCAATCTCTTTCTCCCTGACACAAGCCCCTTCAATACAAGGTATTTGTGTTGTTTAATACTAAATATGCAGATTAGAAATCTTTCCCATAAGTCCACCCAACGCTAAATCTACACCCACCGAAGACCCAGTACCAATCTCCAACCTCTATTTTGCTAATAAAGGTGTTCTAAGACCAAGTTGACAGTGTTCTTCAAACAGAAATTCTAGCCATATGATCTGATACTAACTAAACGTCTGGAAATTGCAACTATTTCTGGAAAACATGCCACTCAAAGTGAGCAGACATTCCTCTGACCTAATTACAGGCAAACATTAAGACAAACAACAAAGAGAGCCTATTAAACCGAAAACTTTTCTCATGTGTTTTGATACAATTTGAATTGATTGGTACCTGAAAACACACTCAAGACGATTCAACCAAAAGCTAAGAAGAAATGGCTTACAGCCATGATTCCAATACAACATAAATATTTTTAAAGAAAACTTGCACAGGTGAAATTTTAGGGTCATTAATATTTGCATTTCCCTGATGGCTAATGAGGTTGAGCATGTCTTTAAGTGTTTCTCTGCCATTTGATATTCCTCTGCAGAGAATTCTCTGTTTAGTTCTGTACCCCATTTTTTAATTGGATTACTTGATTTTTTGCTGTTTAACTTCTTTAGTTCTTTACATATACTGGATATTAGCCCTCTGTCAAATATAGGGTTGGTGAAGATCCTTTCCCAATCTGTAGGCTGTCATTTTGTTCTGAGGACAGTGTTCTTTGCTTTACAGAAGCTTTTCAGTTTCATGAGGTCCCATTTATTGATTGTTGCTCACCTTACACCCATCAGAATGGCTAAGATAAAAAAACTCAAGAGACAACACATGTTGGAGAGGTTGTGAAGAAAAGGGAACCCTTTCCACTGCTGGTGGGAATGTAAACTTGTACAACCACTCTGGAAAGCAATCTGGTGCTTTCTCAGACAACTAGGAATAGCGCTTCCTCAAGATCCATCTATACCACTCCTAGGCATATATCCAAAAGAGTCTCACATATATAATAAGGACATTTGCTCAACCATGTTTGTAGCAGCCTTATTTTAATAGGCAGAAGCTGGAAACAGCCCAGATGCCCCTCAGTGGAGGGATAGATGCACAAATTGTGGTATATCTACACAATGGAATATTACTCAGCAATAAAAAACAAGGAAATCATGAAATTTGCAGGTAAATGGTGGGATCTGGAAAAGATCATCCTGAGTGAGCTATCCCAGAAGCAGAAAGACGCACATGGTATATATTCACTCATATAGACATATAATATAGGATAAACCTACTAAAATCTGTACACCTAAAGAAACTAATCAAGAGGGAGGACTCTTGCTAAAATGCTCCATTCCTATCCAGAAAGGCAAAGAGGCTGGCCATCAGAAGAAGGAGAAAAGAGGGAACAAGTCAGGAGCCTGACACAGAGGACCTCTGAAAAGCTCTGCCCTGCAGACTATCAAAGCAGATGCTGAGACTTATGGGCAACCTTTCGGCAGAGTACAGGGAATCTTAGGAAAGAAGAGGGAAACAGTAAGATCTGGAGAGGACAGGAACTCCACAAGGAGAGCAAAAGAACAAAAAAATCTGAGCACAGGGGTCTTTCCTGAGACTGATATCCAACCAAGGACTATGCATGGAGATAACCTAAGACCCCTGCACAGATGTAATCCATGGCAGTTCAGTGTCCAAATGGGTTCCATTGTAATAGGAACAGGGACTGTCTCTGACATGAACTGATTGGCCTGCTCTTTGATCACCTCCCCCTGAGGGGGAGCAGCCTTACCAGGCCACAGAAGAAGACAATGCAGCCACTCCTGATGAGACCTAATTTACTAGGATCAGAAGGAAGGAAAAGAAGTCTTCCCCTATCAGTGGACTTGGGAGGGGCATGCATGCAGAGAGTGGAGGAAGGGAGGGATTGGGAAGGGAGGAGGAAGGGAACCGCAGGGGGGATACAAAGTGAGTAAAGTGTAATTAATAAAGAAAAAAAAGAGAAAACTTTCGCACTAACATTCTGTGTGTCATGTAAACTCTGGCAATTATGAACTATCTGAAATGTAGTTTGCAGTCAAGAATTTGTCCCTGGGTCCCCTTCAGGCATAGGAGATGTCCTAAATCCCATGCTTGAATTCTTGCTTATTTGACTCGCCTATTAGCTAAAACACTCACAGCCTCATTTGAGATGTAGGTTCCCGCCACGCATGCTAGCGTAAGGAGCCTGGATCAATAATGCTCCCATCTGAGTATCTGAAAGCAGTAAGAAGGGGATCCGGCAGGTGACCCCAGACACAGCCTCCCACGATATGGGAGAGGAGAGAGTCACCCCTCCAACGCAGATGTGGAGCCTCAGAGACCATCGCAAGAGAAAAGACAGCATGTGCTCAAGCTGGACAATCAGTGGGAACTGAGCACCGAATCTCGCCGAGTCACAGCTTTTCGCGTTAGGAAAACAAGGGTGAAAGCTCAGAGCAACCTGCCTTGAAGGAGTTCTGATCAGGGGTGCGGAGTGGAATGGAGGAACCGGGCAGTTTCCGCACAAAGCCAAGGCGATGTTTTCTGTTTCCTTGTGTCGGTTCCACCACGGTATCACAGATTAAAAACCGATTTTTCAGAGATACTGACCTTTTGGTATAGTGACAAACAGTCCCCCCATCTTAAAATAGTAAGAAAAAAAACGGTATAATATCATATTTTAAGACAACAAAATAACTTTACTTCCACTCTTTCTTAAATTTTAATGGGAGCAACCCCTCTTTTATATGGTAACTAATATCCCAATGCTAATTTATTATTTTGGAACTTTTTATTTAATAAAATTCTCCCATGTGTGTATGAAATACATCGACCTGCTATACGTAAAGTCATAGCATTCCAGGGCATCCCGGTCTTGAAACTGGAATGGCAAGCAAAACTCAGCAGTCAATATTTGTCAAAATGCTGCTTCTTTTTTTCCCATGACAGCATTGACCTAAAATTGTTGGTTTTTTTTTTTTCTTTTGCAATCTAAATTTTACCTAATATTTATGCTATTTTTCCTAATATTTTCTCAGTAAAGTATTAGTTTAAAATGAAAATTTTAAATGACCTAATATATTTTATTAATTTTAATTTAGTGAGAATAAAAAGAATGGCCTATGAAAATGTGTAAGAAATATACACATACAGTTCCAGCTCAATATTTTATTATATATAAATAGTATATAGTTATATATATATATACATATATATAAGAAATCCAATCATATATATACATATATGTATATGTATGTATACATATATACATATATACTTAGTTACAACTAACATTTTTCTATTTATCCAGGACCTTCAATTTCTTTTTCTTCTTTCTGTACAGTCATGACTGGTGAAAGCATATAAATTTTGTTTTGATTGACTATAAAACTGCTGCAGAATATTTTTTATTTTGCTCAATTTTTAAATTTACCAGAATGCTTTCAATTATTCTGACTTTTTGGAAACAGCCAAGAAACTAGTTACTTTAAGAAATGTTTTCCTGTGAAGTTTTGTTTTGGTGATGGACTGATCCTTTCAGAAATGGCACTTTTGAGATTTGTGAATACAGCAATTCTCAGTGTAGCATTCTAGAGAATGCTAGCATTCTAGCATTAATGAGAATGTGTACTCAAAACATAATTAGCAAAGGATAAACTGTGCTGAGAATGAGCAGTGAACCTTAGGACTAAAACACATAAACTCAAACACACACACACACACACACACACACACACACATACAATCCTTAAGATTGCCTTTAACAATATAAGTAACACCTGCTTCAATAAAATGTGGTATCCCCCATATTATTCTACTCTGAAGTACAAGAAAGAAGTGGAGAACACTAAACGTTAAATATACATGCACCCATTAAATTAAAAAGACTCCAATTCTTTACCTTCGCAATAGATGCAGAGCACCACAGCCAGGGACAGAATGATCAGCTTCATGGTGATGCTTTGGGACCTAACCGTAGATGCCGGAGAATCAGGCCCATCGTGGCATCTCTATCCTGCATATTTATAGACCATTTCAACACTGACTCTCGTCAGCAGTTGGCTTGACAAGCCTTGTGGTGACAGCACAGGTAAACATTGTAGCAAGTCAAAGACAATCTACTGTACATCAGGTTAGTGTCCAATTTCTCTGACATCTTCTACTTTGGCGCAAGTCCATGCCAAACACAGAGTATGCCTTCTTGCCGCCCTATGCAAACAGTAAGGCCAGGAGCTGAAAGCCTGAGGATTAAGCCTCAAATATGCTGATGACATGCCTTGATCTATGCCCTGTCAATCATCATAGATGTCTTAATGTTTCAAGGAAATCAAATATTATGATATATTAATGTTGTCCTTCTTTTGGCAACAAAATGTATTTTAAACATTAACTTACTTTGAAACAAAGAACCCTTTGCATTTGCTTACCAATATGGTAATAATTATTTCCTTAGATATATACATATAATTATAATGTGGGTACAGAAACACTAAAATACAGGAATGTATCATTGGCACAGTGCTAGATTTATTATTTAAAAATTTCTTATGTTCTAATGACACATCTTTTCCATGCACGTCACAATCAGACACGCATAAGCACAAATATACGGAAAAGTTGACATGAGAAATGTTTTATGGCAGAAATAAAATTAAATAGAAAGTCTATTTAAGTGTCATACATTTGTAAAAAAAAAAATGAATTCAAGGTACGGGCTGTTTTGTGCTTAACAACATAGGGAAAGAAAATCAAAATATCGTTTATGCTAGCCAATAGATGTGAACCCTGGAAGGTCAGATATGCAGCTCCAATGCTGCTATTTGCTTATCACTGACACCCAGGTGCTAGTAAGAAAACTGAAGAAACCATAGAGAATAGTTTATCATTCATAGAAAAGCAGCAAGTTTGTGAGCAATGAGAAAAACATAGACCAACTTCCCCTTTTCAATTTCTGGTCCCTTCTCTCAATTAGGTGCCTGCTCCTCACCCCACACCATCGACATCTGTACACCGGCTTCCACTGTGTGGCCGACTATCACCATTATTAGCTCTCGTTAACCCTCACTTCCTTTAAGCTCTTCGTATGTGTTTAAAATCTCCCAACCAAAGCTTTAAATTCGTTCCATTCCTCTACCTATGCTATGGTAACGAAAACGGTTGGATAAAGTCATGAGCTCTGGCTAAACTTCCTCACCACAAATGAACATGTAAGATGATCAAATGATTCTAGCTCCTACCCGCTTTGCTCTGATGTCCTTCTATTTTATACTGCCAGCATCCAGCATCTTTCTCACAGTTCCTCAGAGTTAATGACATCACTTTCAATTTTTCTGAGGAAATAAATGTTATCAAAAGAAAAGCTGCAAGTTCGCATCCGCCGTATCCTCATCCCCTGGCATTTGTGCCTAAACTCTGCCCGCCTTCCTATGAATTCATATAAACACATCAGCACCTGAGATTCCTGTCAGGAACATTGTGCCAGCAATTCCCTCTTCTCCCACTCTGACATCAAGATATTAGCATTGTCAAAAAGATTTTTTTTTTTTTTTTTTTGCAGGCTGTAGACTCATTTTGTTCAATAATATGTAATGAGGTAGATTCGTTTTGCAGGGATTTTTAAGCACCCTTAACTGTTTCACAATCCTGTAACAGTGAAAGGAAAGTCTCATAATATGAAGCTATGAAACACGTCTTAAAGGAATGCCCATCAAAAAAGAACAATAGGCAAATGTCTCTTTCCTGATTCAAAAGGATATGGCTTAAGTCTATGCACTTAGCACTGTCCTGCCAGAGAGAGTCAACTGCTGGAAGGACAATAGCATCAGTGTGAGCAAGACAGTGTGTTTGTATAACAAGGCTTGTTCCATAAGGAAACGAGGGACATACTGAACAATGTCTGCTTGGGCTATAGAACAAGATGTTCTCTACTGTCATTCACATTATGATCTAAAAATCTGAAAGGTGGATTCCTCATAATTAGAAATGTGCTATTATATTAAAAGTTTTATTCCAGGAGAAATAAAAATTAAATTACAGATTTGAAAAACTGTTCATCAAACTTGTGCAATTATGTGAAACCCAAATAAAACAATATTCTATACAGACAACATAATCTTGATAGTGATATAAAGCCCCCAATTCAACGTCAACATTTTCTTAGACTGATACTTTGAAGGCAGGGGAAACTGACAAAGTCAGGACGGACTTCCAGAGCACGCTCAGAACTCCTGTTCACTCTTATTTCAGACCTCCGCATGTCTTCACCAGTACCAACTCTCCTCACTCACCTCACTCACACTTTCGTTCCCACTCTGCTTCCAAACTCACGTGCCTTACACAGCCCAGATAGACCTTCACTGAATGCGCTGCTAAACTCACTAACCATCGTAAGGTTAGCCCATTCTCTGCTCCTGTCCTTCTTTATTCCGAACAAGGAACCGAGTGGACTGCCTGGAAGAGCTCAGAGCTCCGCCTGGTCCTACCGTCCTTCCTGCCCATCTTCCGGTTCTCTGAGCTCCTCCGGGTGGTCTGCTCTTTTCTGAAGGGGAGCTGGGCTTGGAGAGCCAGAAGATGGGCAGGAAGGATTGCAGGGACCAAGAGGGGCTGGGCTGAGGACACCAGGAGAGCATGGCTCACAGAATCAGCTAAACCCACAATGTCTTCCTGAGGTGTGGATCAGCGAAGTATTTCCACCTGAATGCGTTACAAGAGGTTCAAGCAAATGTGACAAGAATGAAACCGTTTTCTGAGCCACGCTCACCACTCTTCTCTGCTTTTAACACTGAGCAACATAGAACATTCTGCATTCCAAATTTCAGTTATCTGTCCTGTGAAGTCTTAATTAGTATGTTAAAATCAAATAAGGCAGACTGTAGTGACATAGCATGGCTTATTTCGTTACCTATGAATCTTTCACACATGAACAATATGCCCATCACCTCTGAAAGACGAGAGACTAAAATAGGGACCACTCTCAGGAAAATTTTATTTCAGTACAATTATACTAGGGTATTTTATTCTTAATCTGGAGCTATTCATGAATACGGGATTAAAAAAAATGTGTAGCCATAAGAATTATTTCACAACTGATATCCAAGACGTGTTAGAGACTTCCAACCATCACCAGCTGTCAGGACAGGGGCGCATGCCTGGAAGGTGGATCAGTGGAGAAGGCTCAGAGGTTGAGCTGTAAACAGAGACTTGAAAAGTCCCTAATGTGCAAAGAAAGGAACCAGGGGAAGGCGATCAGGAAAGCATACCCAACCTTTATACTGTGGCGTCACCGCAAAGGGTGGGGCAGAGTCAAATTTAAAGGAAGGAGAAAGTTTTCCTTGAACCCAACCGGCCAGGCCCCAGCAAGGTGCAGAACTACAGCATCAACAGACAGGACACCTGCAATCTGCACGGTACACCTTTACCGTGAATTGATTTCTCTTTTCTTTCCACGCAGTAATCACGGGGCAGTGTCAGGAAGCCCTGTTGATGAACCTCTCATGTGACGCTTTGGAAGTCAAAACTGTAACGTTTGCAGGTGTGTTTCTGGGAACCTTCCGCAAAAGCCAGGAGCTGATCCAGTGAGCGTCCCCGAGCCAGACTGAATCAAAAGTGCTGCGAGCTCCCCCTGGTGGGAAGCCAGGCTGAGCCGCAACTGGGAAGCGCCTCGCGGGAGCTTCCGAAGGGGCTGGCTCAAAGACGCACAGGAATAACTACCTGCCCCTGGCGTAAACCCGAGGGTGGAACCTTCGGGCAATGCAGAGGAAGCACACCTTCTGCCTACACCCTCACCCTAAACAGACACAACCAAAGGCACCAGGGTCCCAGACTGGCACAGCTGAAAGAAATGCTCAGGCCCGCACTCGCCCATCAAAGGTCAGCTGGATGAACAAGAGTAGCGACAGCTGGTGCTGACCCTTGGTAACTGTAGCTAGACAACCCAAACGGGGGAAAAACAAAACAAAACAAAACAAAACAACAACAACAACAAAACGAACAAAGTAGATAACATGCTGCCGAAGTTCTCAGCTGAACACATCCGGAAAGCTTTGCTCCCCAGGCCTAGCGCCTTCGATTTGGTTTCGGTTCGTGTTTTAAAGACCATTTAGTTTTGTTGTTGTTTTACTTTTGAATATTTACGCAGGAATACTTTTTAAATTATCTTTATGCCCTCTTTCATCTATTCTCCTTTAATATTTCATTTTTTTTCTTTCTCTTTTTCTTTGTCTTTAGCTTTAAATATTGTATTGGATCATTTTCTCATCTTGTTTCTTCTTCTTTCATTTTTTCAAGATTTCCTTTCCTTTGACCTTTTTTCACTGTTTAACTCTTTAATTGGATTTTTCATTCATCTTCTCTTACTTCTCATTTCCCCCATTTATTTATTATTCTTATTTTTTCCTTCTTTTCGCATCACTTTAAAAAATCATTTTTTCTTGTTCTTACCTTTACTTAGTAGTATCTTTTTATAACTCTCGACTATCTTTGCATGTGGTGGTAGATGTTCTTAAATGGTTACTTTATTCTGTTTGGTGTGTTTGCATGAGGCAGGTTATCACTTCAGTTTTCTTCTCTGTGGATGGTGCTGGAAATGGACCCCAGTGCTTAGAAAGCAGTGGGCAAGTGCTCATCTTCTCAGATATAACCTCATCCAAGCTGTTAGAAACTGTACCACAATCCATCCACAACATAGTCACATCCAAGCCTGTAAAAGCCATGGGTAAATGAGAGACTATAACTTCCAGCTAATATATTAACAATCACAATACAGAAACAGTAAACATGAGAAAACAAGGCAACACAAGTTCTCCGAAAGGGGCCAGTGATATCAAAGTAGAGGAAATACTACCAAAAGAACACAAGAGTTATCATAAAAATAGCAGTGAACTCAAAGAAGCTGTATGTAAAAATAAATAAAACATGAAAGAATCAGGAGGATGTAAGAGAGCAGTTCAACAAAAAGTGGACATTCCGAAAACATGAAGCAGAATTGTTGGTGATGAAAAGGTCTGGGAGTAAAAGCAAAAGCCAGTCAAACACCAAACAAGTGCAAGGAACCAAGGAGAAAAAGGAACATCAGAACTCAAAGACAAAGTCAAGAACTAGAGCACTCATATATAAAACATTTGGCACAGGAGTAAAGTGCCCGCATGGGAATTTTCAGATAGGTGGGACCACTAAGGAGCAAGTTAACGACCCAGAAAACCTATTCAGTCAAGTAGTATCAGAACTCCTTCTCCAGAGTTCGGAAAGACAAGGACATCCAGGTGTATGAACCACTCAGGACTCAAAACAGACGTGGCAATAAGAAGCACGCCATCTCTCTTACTACAGTTAAAATGCTAGTTCTGAGGATTGGGGGGTGTGCAAGTAGGTAGGACAGGCTGGGCCCTGGGGTAAGTTGTGAGATCCGCACTGGGCCTGGAGGTTGTATATGATTACAGTCAGGATCCTGCTCAGTGTCTTTTGACACCTAGGGTTCTAACTACTAGTTAAAACATATTGTTTTCTTACATTTTCCACAGTGTAAAACTGTGCCCTAGAAATTCTAGCATTACAAATATCGTTTTTCTATTTATATTACTTTCAAAGTTTAAAGTTATTTGAAATGATCGATTTAGATGGAGACAGAAAATAAGAACACCTGGGAAGCCATTTTCTTTAATGTAAAGTCAATATCCCAAAATGAAGTGGCAAAATGCAGACACTTCTAGCAGCCAGTGAGTGGGCAGCTCATTTCTCTCTAATTGACTCATAATAATTTTCTTTGTGGGAACCCAGAGTGCATAAAGTAATTCAAAGAACTACATAAACTGTGATTGAATTGTATGGAAAGCATAAAAACTTACAGTATTGGTAGCATGTGTGTTTACTTTTGAAATATGTGTAGATATAGGTAAACACATCCTATTGTAAGTAGATACAGCTGGTATTTATCTTTCATGTAAAATACTTCTTGCTAAACAGTTTGTTAAATGTCAAAGAGCCATCCAACTTTACTCAAGCACAGAGGCACATAAAACTGAAATACGATCTAATTTAATTTATAATGTCCTACTGCAAAAAGTAAGGACTATCTACAAGTTCATACAAAGCTTTTGAGGTGAACATTCACATTTAAAAATCTGTCACGAGTATGGGGCTAGTGATCAGACACAGAGAACAGGAAACAAATGGAATGAAAGTTACTTATTGAAGGGTGAGGCAGAACAGGAAAAGGAGCCGATGAAGGTTTCATGTGATATATGAAAGTTACATAAAAACTCACTGTCCTGTGTTGGACCTCCATTCGATGATCTTAAATACCGTGCTGTTCTCAACTGTTGTCCTGCTCCAACAATCAAAAACAGAACACGTTTTACTGTGAGCCTCAGCCTCTGCTTTGATCTGCTGCTGGATGGAGCTACACTTAAGCAGCTGATGGCCAGCTCAGTCTTCACGTGGGTCCCCTAGCAGCTGGGGCGAGCTCTGTCACTGAGTTCAAAGCACTTGGCTGCAAGTCCAATAACACTTGCCTACCATTGGGTCACTTTCCCCCAGCAGGCAGCCATGTCTGTCCGCAGTGGAAGAGGATCCACTTGGACCTGATGTGACGTGAAGTGGAGGGATGGGATGGCATTTGGTGGCGGGGGGGGGGGACTCCCTTCTCTGAGAAGAAGGGGTATGGGGAGTGGGGGAAGCCCGTGGGAGAGGAAGGAGAGGAGGGAGAAGGCTGTGATCACTATGCGAAGTGAATAGATAATTTTAAATAAAACAACAACAACAAAAGAGCAAATTTTGACACTCTGCTGCAGGGAATATTATGCTATTCAGAATAGAGCATACACATTAGGATGTAGCCCACTCAGTTGAGTACTTCTTAGCCAGCACACATAAGGCCTTGTATGTGATGCCCAGCACTACCTAAAACTGTGCTGGCACACATCTGTAATACCAGCTCTCAGGAGGCAGAGGAAGAGTAGCAGAAGTTCAGTGTCATCTGTGGCTATAGGCTATATAGTGAGTTCAAGGCCACCCTGGGCTGCCTGAGATCTGTCACAACAAAAGGAGAAGAGAATGCCTCGGTGGTTAAAATTATTTATGGCGCCAGCACAAAAACCTGAGTTCAGATCCCAAGCACTCATGTAAATGCTGGGCATGAAGAGGGTGTAGGAAAGAGTCTGTAACAACAGCATTGGAAGGTGGTGACAGGGAGATCTAAGACGCTTACGGCCATGAAGTCTAACATGAATAGTGAGCTTCAAGTTCAGTGAGATTCAGAGAGAGAGAGAGAGAGATAGTCAGAGATTCAGAGAATCAATTGAGTAAGGTACCCCAATGTCATACTCTGGTCTGCACATGAACCTGTACAGGTGAGCACACATATGTGTACCCCTATATATACACTACGCGCGCACACACACACACACACACACACACACACACACACACACACGGAGAAGGTAGAAATAAAAAGAGTTGGGGGAGGGATAGAAGGACCCTGAGGGGACAGGAGCCCTACAAGAAGAACAACAGAGCCAAGTAACCTGGGCTCAGGGGAGCTCGCAGAGAATGAAGCACCAACCAAAGACCATGCATGGACTGGCTCCTAGCCTCCTACACATATGTACCCGATGGGCAGGTTGGTCTTCATATGGGTTACCTAGTAAGTGGAGTAGGGGCTGTCTTTGGACTCTATTTCCTGCTTTTTTTTTTTCACATTCCTCTGGCAGGGCTGCCTTGACCATAAGAGAGGATGCGCTCAGTCCTGATGTGACTTGATTTGCTGGGATGGGTTGGAGAGCTCCCCTTTTCTAAGGGGTAGGAGAGAAGGGATAGGGAGAAGAGGACGTGAGACTGGGGCCAGGAGGAGAGGAGGGAAGAGGCTACAATTGGGATGTAAAGTGAATAAATAAATTAATTTAAAGAGAGAGAGAAATGTTTCTTCCATGTAACAGGGCCTCTTCGGAAGAAAAAGCCTTCAAGACCCTGACCCCAACCTATAGCTGGCTTTGCCAACCATGTTCCTGGTTTTAGAAAAGGAACTATATTCTGTCTCCAGACATCAGGACCTGAGAGAAATCCTTGGTTCAGCCCAGCCCTCAACAGATGTGCCTGAGAAAATATCACATTTTATATTCATATCTAGAAACTGGACCCAAGCCTAGCTATTTACCATATCACAAGCCAAGTGAGGCAAGGGAAAAGTTGAGGCAAGGAAACTGATTTTTTCTTTTAAAGTAAACTAACTGAGAAAACGAACTCTTGTCAAGTTCTTGGTTGGAGACTGATTGAGAGGTGGATTATACGGAAGATAGGTGATGGGAAACTGGCAAGGACTTTCTCACAAGTCAGAGTTTGTGGCCAGATGCTGCACATCTGATCCTAACGTCTAGTTATGAAGATGTTTCAGCTACGTGGATCTGAAGACAAAGTGTCATTTCTTCCTCGGGCTACTCTTCTGGCTGGTTATTTTTCCTATATACACATGCAGTTCCTGACATGTTACACAAAAGCAGAAAAGCAAATGTCAGAAGTTGAAT
This sequence comes from Psammomys obesus, assembly GCF_907164565.1. Classification (NCBI taxonomy): domain Eukaryota; kingdom Metazoa; phylum Chordata; class Mammalia; order Rodentia; family Muridae; genus Psammomys; species Psammomys obesus. Next base: position 8,850,020 of record NW_026596085.1, read on the forward strand.
AGGAAGCATGGTGGTTTGAATAAAAATGGCCCCCATAGGCCTGTAGGGAGTGGCACTATGAGGAGGTGTGGCCTTGTTGGAGGAGCAGTGGCTTTGTTAGAGGAGGTGTATCACTGAGGTCTCAGATGCTCAAGCCAGGCCTAGTGTGGCACTCTGAGAAAAATGATGTAGCAGTCTCCAATAACTAGCTCTCCAACACCACCTCTGCCTACACATCACCATGCTTCCCCCGGATGATGAGTATAGACTAAACCTCTGAACTATAAGCCACCCCCAAATAAATGTTTTTCTTTTTCATGTCTTCCTTTTAAATGTTTTCCTTTATAAGAGCTGTGGTCATGGTGCTTCCTCATAGCAGTAGAAACCCTAAGCAAGACAGGGAGTCAACATAAAACACGGTCTCAACATTTGCCTTCCATCTTATTTTGCACTCTTCCTCCTAAACACATTACTCTAGACATTCTACAGTTAGGGATAATATTAATAAGCTCTTTGCATGACTTACTCCAGTTTGATGAGCCTATAAATCATTACTCCAGGTTCCAATTCATAGTCTCTCTCTCTCTCCTCTCCCTTCCTTACTTTCTTTTTTTAATCTTTCTTTCTACCTTCCTTTTAAAGTAACACTGAAGATAATTTTAGTATACTAATTTTCTATCACATGTGTTTAAAAAAATAATAGAAAGTGCATTGAACTAATTTTCAGGGTACCTTTTTCAGTTAAGTAGGGTAAAATTTTTTGTCATTTATGTAAAGTTCTAGGTTCCTTTTAAGTTTTTTTAACATAGAAGATAAATTTAGAATGTGAAATCTTTTCTTTCTAACATCCTCTCCAAATTTATTAGCCTCAAAATTCATTTATATAAATGCTGTGTCAACAGTAATTAAATAACTGTCTTGCATCTTTGCTGAAGTGTTTCTCATACGTTAGAATCAAGTTGTCAAGGAATGGGAAATTGTTACAAATATTAGGATTTGGCAGTATACATTTTTAAAAGATATGTGTTTCAAAGGTAGTGCACATGGGTCTATTTGCCAGCATATAATCTCACTGTGGAGGCTGTTGCCTGTCCGCCCCAGACTATCTACCTGAATGCTGGCTTTGTTTTTTTATTTCTTTTTTTATTTTATTGTTTTTATTTCCTTCCCAGATCATCCATTATTTTTAATTTATTTATTTGTTTAATCGCTTTACAGCCTGATCACAGCCCCCTTCTTCCTTTCCTCCCAGTTCTATCCTCACATCCATCTCCCTCATTCCTTCTTCTTAGAGAAGGGGAGGCCCCCAAGTGGTACTAACCCACCCTGGCACCTCAAGTCTCAGAAGGACTAAGCTCATCATCTCTCATTGAGGCCTGACAAGGCATCCCAGCTAAAAGAAACCTATCTTAAAACAGGCAACAAAGTCAGAGACAGCCCCTACTCCCATTGCTCTGCTACATATGTGTAGGGGGTCTAGGTCTTCAGACTGGTTGATGGTTCAGTTTCTGTGAGCCCCCATGGGCTCAGGTTTGTTTACTCTGTAGATCTTCTTGTGGTGTCCTTGACTCCTTCAGCTCCCTCAATCCTTCCTTCCACTTCTCAACTCCCAAGTTTGTCCTATTGTTTGGCTGTGGATCTCTGCACCTGTTTCCATCAGTTGCTAAATGAAGCCTTTCAGAAAACAGATATGCTTTGTTCCTCTCTGCAAACATAGCAGAGTGTCATTAATAGTGTCAGGGGATGGGTCTCAAGTGGGACCAGTCATTGGCAGGGAATGTGGGTGGTAGTGTGGAGGGTGATGTGGAAATGAGGGACACACCAGAACGTAATTGGGGGGTATTTCTGGCACAAGGAGGCTCTTGAGAGTCTATGGGGGTGACCCTAGCTGAGACTCCTAACAGCCTGAAGTTGCCACCTCCTCTAGCCAGGTGGGACTTCCAGTGAAGGGAGGAGGACACCAACCCACCGATAAAACCTTTGATCCAAAACTTGTCTTCACTACAATAAGTGTAAGGGTAAAGAAGAAGCACATCATTTTATCACACTCTTCTAGCTTCAGATATGAATGGGAACCAGGTCGTTTTACGATATCAATGTTCACAAATGCAATGAAGTCAATTGAAGCAACTTATATGGGGTACTGTGTAGAGTTTCGGTTTCTGGTTCAAGTATGTGACATAGCAGATTATCATGGAAGCAAAGCAATACCTCAGTGTGCAGACACTGAGATTCTCCCTTTCTACCCTTGAAGTCAAGTGTTTGAAAGACTCTGGTCTCTCTGGGTAAGGTGTTGTTGTCAAGGGAACAACACCAGGATGCTCACCTTGTCCCTGTCTCCGCTTGGAACTCTGTATTCAGAAAGCAAGCCCTTGTCGTGGAAGCCTCCTGCCTATGCTTCAAAGTCAAGAGTAAGCACTCTCTAATGTCCTGAAAGCTCAGCAGAACCGAGTGTAGCATCTAAGAAGCACCCACATCTCACACTGTTACAGAAGCAATGGCTGGGCCAATGAAAACAATGGAGAAAAGAGTTTCTACTCATTCTGAGTTGGAAATTTTCAAATTTTATTGTTTTGCTTCCGTCTCCAGGAAGCATTTGTTTTCATATTCATTCTCAAACTATACATGGCTGAGGAAGAAGAGAAAGAAAACATATTGGAAATATGATAATGGGGAAAGATGACCTTGTAAAGCTTGTAGGCATAAGGTTATTGTATAACTCAAATGCTGATTTCTGTGCCCCTCTCCCCATATCTGGTTACAAACCTTGTTTTGAGAATCTTTTGTCTCAGTGTTATGTAAACACTGCTCCCCAACTGTCTCCTGGAATGCCAATAAAGCAGCTTACAGCCAGTTGCTGTGCAGGGGAGAGAATGGAGCTGGATTTTTCTGCCAGCCAAGGGAGGAAGAGTTAGGGAAAAGGAAGTAGGGGATTCAGCCATAGGCAGATATCCATGAGGGGCCAGGAGAAAGAACTCAGCAGGGAAGCTACAAAGTGCAACTATCTCTGGGATACACACTGGGGAGAAAGCAGATTAGCTTAGAGGGTTAAGAATAGAGTACTAACTGCTCAGCTCTAGAAGCTTATTATTAAACAAGTATAAAAGAGTCTCAATTATTACTGTGATAGCCGGGTTAAGAGGGAAACTTGGAAACAAACGTAAGTTTTATAAAAATAGCTTTAACAGAAGCTAGGTGCCAACTCTCCTTGATATCTGAAAATTTCATTTTCCTGATGAAAAATAATTGGCTCTGTGTGTGTATGTGTGTACACATGTGTGTGTGTGTAGGCCAGAGGCCAATTGTCACTCCTCAGGTGAAGTCACCTTTCTGTTTTTGAGACATTGAGACAACTTTGCTCCTTGGCCTGGAGCTCTTTGGGCACTGAGTAAGCTCTAGGATCCCATCTGCCTCCCCGTTGGCAGTTCTGCCATCACAAGCATGTGACACTGTGTTGAGAATTTTTGTGGGTTCTGGTTTCCTGTGGAACTCAGGTCTCCCTGCTTGTAAGGCAAAACATTTTTATCTTCCCACTCCCAGCCTTTTGGCTAGAAAGTAGTTTATACACAATCAGGATAGTGTTGGCCAAAATTAGATTCAGAGAGGCTATTTTTCATTTCTTTAATTAAAAATTGTTACATGCAGAAAACATTTTTATTAGATAAGTTGTTAATGGTTTTTAATGTTTTGATAATGATAAGCAGTTTTCTTTAAGGTCTACATTGGTCCCTTAAAAAATATTATTTTTGTTTTAGTATTTGAGCAACTATTTGCATTATAGAAAATGGAATTTAAGTGGCTCCTTAAATTCCCAAGAGAAAGTTCTGCTTATACCTTCCTGCATGTATTACCCACACATGGCTGAACCCAGAACTCCATATGAGTTAGATGGAGACTTATTTGTGAGAAGAATCACTATTGCATGAGTTCACATTCGTATGTGTTTATACATAAGTACGCAATGCTTTTACATATTTTTTGTATCTACCTGGTTACAAAAATGCTCGCACAGAGAAACGATAAGAGTCTCATCATTAATAAATTCATTGTGACTGAATTGGTTGTTAATTGTTTAATGAAGTTAGTGTATGTCTTAGTCAGGGTTTCTATTGCTGCAACAAAACACCATGACCAAAAAGCGAGTTAAGAAAAGTTAAGGAAAGGGTTTTTTTTTTTTTTTTTTTGGCTTACCATCCATGTTCATCAGGAACTCAAGCGGGTCTGGAACCTGGAGGCAGGAGCTGATACAGAGGCCATGGAGGGGTGCTGCTTACTGGCTTGCTTCCCCTGGCTTGCTCAGCCTGATTTCTTATAGAACCCAGGACCACCAATCCAGGGACAACCCTACCTACAATGGGCTGGGCCCTTCCCCATCGATCACTAATTGAGAAAGTACCTTACAGCTGGATCTCTTCGAGTCATTTCCTCAACTCAGGTCCTTCCTCTCCATGACTCTAGCTGTGTCAAGTTGACACACAAAACCAGCCAGTACAATATGGCACCATGAAAAGCAGAAATTCTTTCTAGGTTAAAATTTTGATTAATCTTAACAGAAAGAATTTTAAAGTATTTCATAGCTAAAGCTCTAGCTAATTTTGTTTGTTATCCTATAATGGGGAGCTGCTTGAAATAGTGAGTATCAGTCATGGTCAGTGGCCTTACCACAAATGTTTTTCCTAAAGTGCAAATGTTTGTCAAGTTATTACATAATACATACATAATAATACTGATGGTGCAAACTCTTCTAATCGGATGGGACTAATTTGAATGAGCAACTATTTTTGCCCAACTGAGCTAAAATTCCTTCTTCAACAAACTGAAGAATAAGCTGTATATTTGTCTCCATGGTTTGGTGGTAACTGTAGAATTATGAAATTCTGATAGTAAGATTATAATTATGTATGTATCACATATGTTACAAAATATGTAGGGAAAATGTAAGTAGATGCATTAAAGCAAAGTCAGGCAGTAAGTAGCTGAAGGTGTATCTTACTACTGAGAATCACAAACAGTACCTTGGGCCAGAGCCAAGAAGTTGCTAAGCAAGTACTGTCATGCTGAGCCTGACCGCTTGAGTCCAATCTCTGGCATCCACATGGTAGAAGGACACAGCCCAGTCTTGCAAGTACTCCTGACCTCCATGTGTGCACATGGCACACAAGTATGCATCTATGACACAAACAAATAAGTGAAAAAGGCTAAAACATACCACATGAAAAAATGAGCACTGTAGTTACACGAATTATATCAATTTTAGGGTATCTACATTTAAAAGTGGAGTAAAGAGAGAGAGAGAGACAGAGACAGAGACAGAGAGTAATGCTCAGACATGAGTCCTCTGTCTTTTGAACAGTTTTCATGAAGTTCCCTATTGAGTCTTGGACACAAGGCCTTTGCCCACATACTATGTGGCATCTTGTGGCCAATTTTAATGAAATCTTCTTTTAGGTGAAATGGTGTTGGATGCAGTTTCTATCCACACCCAAGTTAATTCTTGTCCTAAGAAAAATCTTTATTAGTGAAAACATGACAGTTTACAGTTGTGATGATAATACACTTAAAAACAAGATATGAAAGAATCTGTTACATGGGAAGCTACTCACATATTTTCTGTCTACTTTGCAGAATCCATCGATAACAATCAAGCTGTGTCTTAAGCAACAATTTAAAATATACTCTATCTTTATAATGCATAGCAAAAACATATTGCCTTAATGGTTTTAATATAAATACTGAAACTCAATGTTTTGTAGATTTATTTTGATTAGCCCATCACATTAGTTAAGGAAGATAGAAAATATAGTACTAAATTAAATAGTTCTTTAAAACATGTCTGCTGATAAATACTTTTACATGTATTAAATTAAACATAAAACATACACATTCCTTCATATACATATGAGCTTTTCAAAGAATAGACATACTCTTTTCAATGTAAATATTTAAAAATATAGTTTGTTTTTTTTTAATGGACCATTTTACAGTGCAATGGTGAGTCTGTCTGATGTCCTAGTCAACAGCCGTTCTCCGCATTTTATCAGCTAGTTCTGTCCTTACTTCAATGTGCTTTTCTAAATTTTGCACTTCGTGTGGAAGATTAATGTCCCAAATAAACAAGCAAGATTGTATCTCTGTAATGAAAAAAAAAGAAACAATATTTCAAAGATCTAGTATAAAACATTTTTATTAATTTATATTTACATGTTCTGAACAAATGTATAGACATAAATTCATGTACTAAAGTTATCACTATTACAAAACAAGTTACCCCTGGAATTGTTAATCACATACTAAGAAGCTCTTGAATTTAAGAAGTGCATTTTATAACCTAGTATTTCATTTACTGAAAGAAATAGAGTTATTTCAAATATTGTTCAATGTTGGACATCATAGAAATATTCTTATAAAAATATACCATAAGGAAAAATATTGCACTTAATTTAAACTTTGATTGAGTTCTCAGTTTACAGAAGCTGTTATCACTAGCACTTCAGGAAGAAACAAAGGAACATTAACACTCCTAATGCTAAAATTCAATTTTGAAAATGTCTGAGTTGTTTACATTTTAAAGCACGAATTGCAATTGCTGATGGGAGCCAATGATGGAAAAGTGTTCTCTGCAAAGCCTGAAGATGCGAGTAAGAACTCTGGGACCGACATGGTGGAAAAATGGAGCCCACTCTTTCATGTTGTCCTCTGACCTTCACACACGCGCTGTAACATGCATGCACGCAAACACACGGTGCTGAACGTAGAATGTGCGAGGCGCTAACGGCTCACTGTGCACAGTGCACTTCCATCTCACGCCAGGCGCCCTTCAGCGTACAGCGCAATGTTAAGTGTTACCTTTTTGTTCTTCAGTACCGTCTGCAGTCTTCCGCTTGTACCCCAAAACCAGCACGACATTTTTAAGGCTTCCTGTACCAAAACAAAACATAGAAGATGTCTGTTTAAAAAAAAAATAATGCCTTAACTTCAACTTTTAAAAGTTCAGCTGTCCACATCTTAAACAAAAGGACACTGGCCCTGAGTTGACGCGGCTGTTCTTCAGGGCACACTTCAGTGATGCACAAGAACCTCTCCAACAGATCAGCAGTTTTTAAAGAAAACGCAGGATAGTTATAGGAATGTGAGGCAACTGTTTACTCTTTTTTTTAAACTTTTATTAATTACACTTTATTCACTTTGTATCCCTCCCTAAAAGCCCCTCCCTCCTCCCTTCCTAATTCCACCTTCCCTCCCCCTTCTTTACGCATGCCCTTCCCCAAGTCCACTGATAGGGGAGGTCCTTCTCTCCTTCCTTCTGATCTTAGTCTATCAGATCACATCAGGAGTGGCTGCATTGTCCTCCTCTGTGGCCTGGTAAGGCTGCTCCCCCCTCAGGGGGAGGTGATCAAAGAGCAGGCCAATCCCTTTATGTCAGAGGCAGTCCCTCTTCCCATTACTATGTAACCCACTTGGACACTGAACTGCCATGGGCTACATCTGTGCAGGGGTTCTAGGTTATCTCCACGCATGGTACTTGATTGGACTGTTTACTCTTTCTTACACTTAATTCCTACCCAGAGTTAAAACATTAGATGAGAGGAAACTTGGGAAAGTGTGTTCATCAAATCCAGGCACAAACATGAGGCGCCTGGAAAGCAAGGTGTTGTAAATACTGGGTCTTTGGCAGGGTCTTAAAAATACTTTACAGATGAAAACCCTCCCAATCTATGTGGGGTTTATGCTCTAATAAAAATGTGGTCCTTAATGGAAAAATCATAATTGCTCAATGTTATGCCAGTGGTGGTATTCAAAAGCCAAAAGAAGGAATTCAATTTAACCACCACCACCACCACCACCACAGCGGTCGAGATTTAACACATGCGCTACTGCATCAGAAAGCAGGGCCAGACAGACTGACTTAACCCAAGTAAGCAAAGAAAGAACCACTCCTTCTAATTCTTCAGGCAGGATAGAGCCCTGTGGGAAAAAAGTACAAAGAAAAGTGCCCAGCCATGGAGACAGACAGGTAACTACGCACCAGTGAACAATGGGTGTTTCAACTCACCCTGTCTTTAAGATCAGTCATAACCCACTCCACTGACCATATCTGTAGCAGGGGCCAACCACTCAGACACAAAAGGGCGAAAAACCAAAGGCGTGACGTTAACAGCTGGTAGAAAGTGGCTGAGTATCTCCCTCCCTGGCTGTTTGACACATATAAGGCGGTTCAGAATCCCAAACACGCCTAATTCTAGCTCACACTGGCAGCTCTGATATCCATAGGTGAAATGTCCCCACGGGACAGGGGAAACTTCTGTTAGTGCCACGTTTATTGTTCATTTAACAAGCGCTTCCCTTTCCACTTGCTAATGTTCATAAGCCTTGCTTTGGAGGCTACTGTGATATTTTGTCATTGGGTTTGCATACAAGGGACAATTATTCTCTCCTAAATAAAATGACTCATCAAAGGAAGATACTGAAAAATTCTTTTGTGAAAAGTATATTCCACATGGTATCCTAATTTATTTATGTTTAAGTGAGGGAAAAAAAACTAACAAGATTATAAACAAAAGCTTGGATAAAAGTTAAAGTTATCAAAGTTTATGGAGCTCCATTTGCATTGTTCTAAGAATGAAAATTTATTTAAAGAATAAAACACAAGCAGGAATCTGGCAAGGGTGGAAAACTTAAGCTAAGCTTAAAATGAACATTTGTTGGACTTATTTGGTGAAAAGTGAAATCTACACATGTGCTTGCCCTTTTGCCTTAGATTTAAAGAAAAAGTGTCTATCCCCTTCAGTGTTAACTGGCCATATCCGGAGGGTATCTCAGTGCTGGTCTCACTGTGGGACCCCCTAAAGCGTTTCAAGTGGCAGCAGGAAGTCATATCAAAGAGAAGATTTTATTTTTAAAAATTGGCACATTTTGTCATCATAAAGGAAATGGACTTGCCTAATTGTGCTGTGGCCATGGCTCTCACAGAATCACAGAAGTTTTGAATGGTGCGTATGACTCGGCGAGTAGAGAGATCCAGGAGTAAGATGTGGCCTCCCCCAGTTCCGATCCAGAGAGCCGTGTTCTTCTGCAGGCAGAGAGCTTTCACCCTCCCGGAGTAGGACAGCTTGTGTTTGGATTCCTTGTTTGTTTTTACCATCACCTCCCTAGAACCATAAAGAATATATTTATGCCTAGCTTTACCAGCCTTGGGAGACTTAGGAGATTTGCCTATGCATGCACAGCTTACTAAAATTTTAAACTGCGAACATGGCAATAAAGTCATCTCTTGGAATTTTGGACTAAGGTTTCCTGGCTTTAGTTAGTCATAGGCATTCTAATTCTTTCTTTGAGACAACATAGCATTTCCACGAAGCTTGCATACATCCTACCCTCAATTTATTATTATTATACAATTTATTCAATTTGTACCCCGGTTGTAGCTCTCTCTTTCATTTCCTACCAGTCCCACCCCCCTTCCCTCTTCCTCCCGTATCCCTCTTCTTTAGTCCACTGATAGAGGAGGTCCTCCTCCCCTACTATCTCACCCTAGCCTCTCAGGTCTCATTAGGACTGCCTGGATCTTCTTTTTCTGTGGGCTGGCCTGGTCGCCCCACCAAGGGGAAGGGATCAAAGAACAGGCAACCCAGTTCATGTCAGAGATTGGCCCTGATCCCCTTACTAGGAAATCCACATGGAGACTGAGCTGTCTATGGGCTACATCTGAGCAAAGGGCCTAGGTTCTCTCTATGCATAGTCCTCAGATGATTCATTAGTCTCTGCAGGACCCCCTGGGCCCAGATTTTTTGCTTTGTTTTTCTCCTTGTGAAGCTCCTGTACTCTCCAGGTCTTTCTTATGGCCTTTCTGCCATAAGACTCCCTGTGCTCTGCCCAGTGTTTGGCTGTGAGACTCTATATCTGCTTCAATCCCCTGCTGGGACTGAAGACACTCATGGTATATACATACTTATAAGCAGATGTTAGACATATAATATAGGATAAACATACTAAAATCTACAGACCTAAAGAAGCTAAATAACAAGGAGGACTCTAGGGAAGATGCTTAATTCTCACTCAGAAGGGCAAATAAGGAGAGACAGCAGAAGTAGTAGAAGGAAGGGAACAGGATGGGAGCCTACCACAGATGTCCTCTGAAAGGCTCCACCCAACTCCAGATGAGCTCTAAATGACTCATTGTACTTCTGTAATGTAAATGCTGTGTAAATAGCTCTTATGCTGTATTGTTTAAGGAATAATGACTGGAATGGAGCCTGCACATACAAAGTCAGTAAACATGCAAGCATCAGGATTCTGTTTTGGAAGCAAAACCTGGGAAAATGGAGGGCTGGCTGCATGCTCTGAGTACCATTAAAGTCTGCAGAGCCAAATTGTTTAACACAGAAAGCACATTCCTTTACTTGGAGTTGTCAGAGATAAGGGCTATTGTGTTAACTTCTCAACTTTAAAAAATCCTCAAATGAATAAGGTGGATGTCAATTTTTGTACTGAATATTATACAATATAATTATTTACTATAAATATGATGATTTTTCCCAGCATCAGTGTAAAGGAGTTAGCTTCAATGCTCCCTATGAAGTCCAACAATTACAAAGAAAAATAAGTCGCTTACATTCAAATATATATATATATATTTGAATATATATATGTATATATATATATACACATATGTATATATGAATATGTGTATATATACATACATATCTTTATATATATATGTATATATATGTGTATATATGTAAGGTATATATGTATATATATTTATTTAAGATATATATGTGTGTATACAGGTATGTAAGATATCTGTATATACACATATATCAATAAATTTTTGCCTAGATTCAATGAATGGTCTAATAATATGTATCAAAAATAAGTCACTGAGATAAAACAGAATGCTAAAACTTCTGGAACTTCTCTAACCAAGGGAGTCTACCAGGCAGAACTGTCATCCCTTTTGACCTCGTCTCCTCAAAATCCAGAGGGAAAGCTTCAAAAGTGACTTTGGGAAGGTGAACTGTAAAGTCTTGTTTCAGGAGCGTGATGGGTCATCTGTCACATTCTCCAAAGTATAAAAGCTCATGCAGTCAGATAAGAATAGAGCGGAGTGAAGTGATTGGACAGGGGTTGGGCTGTGGCTCAGCTTCTCTAGAGTGGTGGATGGACCCTGCCCGCTGACCTGCCTGGTCTCAAGTCTGCATCTCATCCCTGCCTCCAAGTCCAGGAGGGCTGCACCCCACACCTCCTTTTATTTTGTGACTTTTTTTTTCTTTAGAGTGCCGTATTCTTGAACCTCTAATTTAATTGTAAGTATTATTATTTGATACTGTGTCAAAGATCTCTAGGTAGCAGTGAATGTGGTATGCATTTATTTCTTTCTCATATATTACATCCTGACCACAGCCTATCTTTTCATTAGGAATATATTCTATATAATTCCACGAACAAATTGTTCAATCCCTGCCATTCTATTTTCCCAAAATTTAATGTAAAGAATTCTAAAGGATGTGCTAACAAAGAATTAGCAACTTCCTTTGCTTTTTTTTTTTTTCTTTTGAACAGTTTCCCTAAAAGAGAGGGATAAAGAAAAGGAAGGCACAATTCTTTTCTCTGTGACCCTGGCTTATAAAAACAGGGGTAAAATAACCAATGCATTTACTTTAAGAAGTGCACACAGTCTATTAATTCACAGAGCTTTTCAGTCTTCTTGTCCCACACCTCAACCACAGGGCTGTTTTTCTTGGCAACATAGAGAGCCGCGTCCACTGCCACTGCTATGATGTTAGAATCACTGAAGGCCGCATAGGAAAACCTAGGGAGGAGAAAGTTTTAAGAAATTATACAGAAAGTTAACAGTATTTTCAAACCAAACAAGCTGCACTATTCTAATTATCACGTATTCTCCTTAAGGATTTTGAATGGCCTGGCTGCTTAACCTGTTTTGGCTAAGTGATGTTGGCTGCACTTGACCATAGAATTCATTTCTGGGTGGATTTTGAAATCAGGTCTGTCTGGTTCTGTATGGAATTTTATATTGCATCTTGAATTCTTTAAGAAATATAGTGTTTGTAAATTTTAGTTATTCCAACAGAATCCTTGTTGTCATGAGTGTTTGGAAAACTGAGAATTAGCCATTTTTTTATTTCATGTAAGTTTTTTTATTTAAATTTTTTTATTAGTTACACTTTATTTACTTTGTATCCTTCCTGTAGTTCCCTCGTCCTCCTCTCTCAATTACTCCCTTCCTCCTCCTTTTCCACACATGCCCCTCCCCAAGTCCACTGGTAGGGGAGGACTTCTTTTCCTTCCTTCTGATCTTAGTCTGTTAGGTCTCCTCAGGAGTGGCTGCATTGTCTTCCTCTGTGGCCTGGTAAGGCTGCTCCCTCCTCAGGGGGAGGTGATCAAAGAGCAGGCCAATCAGTTCATGTCAGAGATAGTCCCTGTTCCCATTACTATGGAACCTACTAGGAGACTGAACTGTCATGGGCTACATCTGTGCAGGGGTTCTGGGTTATCTCCATGCATGGTACTTGCTTGGACTATTGGTCTCAGGGAAGACCCATGTGCCCAGATGTTTTGGATCTGTTGCTCTCCTTGTGGAGCTCCTGTCCCCTCCAGGTCTTACTAACTCCCACTTCTTTCATAAGATTCCCTGCAATCTCCTCAAAGGTTGGCCATAAGTCTCAGCATCTGCTTTGATAGTCTGCAGGACAGAGCCTTTCAGAGGTCCTCTGTGGCAGGGTCCTAACTTGTTTCCTGTTTTGTCCTTCTTCTGATGTCCATCCTCTTTGCCTTTCTGGATGGGGATTGAGAATTTTAGCCAGAATTCTCCCTCTTGATTGGTTTCTTTAGGTGTACAGATTTTAGTAGGTTTATCCTATGTTATATATCTATATGAGTGAGTATATACCATGTGTGTCTTTCTGCTTCTGGAATAGCTCACTCAGGATGAATGGAATACTACTCAGCAATGAAAAACAAGGAAATCATGAAATTTGCAGGTAAATGATGGGAACTGGAAAAGATCATCCTGAGAATTAGCAACTTTTAACCTAGATTTTTTTAAATGTAGAAATAAATTATAACCGCAATGTCTCTAAACTTAAGATAAGCCCACAGCTGTTAAGTGTAAATAATCAAATACGAAAAAAGAAAAAAATAAAAGAATTTCCACATAGATTCAAATGAGTACAATGTTTATAGAGCCTTGGAATTTAGAGACTTTATATTTATTGTCTTTGAAAAGAAAACAGGAAGAATTCTCAAATATTTCTCTTCTAACCTTAGACCCTGGTGCCATATAGCTCACAAAGAGATTGGAGACTGTGGGCTCTGCCAGTTTACCAAGCTCCATTTTCATTTTTCAGGTCTCACTTAAATGTCAGCTTCTCTGGAATTCCTTCCTGACTCCTGGTAAAGAATAGGCCAGCCATTTCCTTTCCCCCTACTTGCACGGCTGTAATCTGATAGTCCTACTAAACATAAAGTCTTACTTATTAGTGTCCTTCTCACACTAGACTCTCAATATAACTTCCTAGAAACAAATACCATATCTTTCCTATAGCGAACCAACAGTTCAGTACAGCTTTATCATACATAGCTAAATAGCTTTGCTGCGCTAGGCAATTTGTTCAGTTAGTAGTCAGAGGGATGAATAAACAAAGAGTGAGCTATTGAGGTGAAAGGACATCCAGAAAAAGTGAAAAGCTTCAAAGTTGTAATCAACTTGCACAGGCTATATAAAAAATGTCATGGGAAAAAAAACACTAATATTTCTTATAATAGGCAGGATTTTCCCCTCCATTTTTCTCTGTTCTTTAAAGAATATGAAAATAGCATCTCCTGCCAGAGTGTCATTGTCTTCGGTGACTTTTGCTGAGGTATTTGCTGTACCTAATAAAAATAGTTCCATGAGCATGAACATTTACACAGGGTTTTAGAACTATAAATCAGTTTTGAGTGGTGTCTAGTTTGATCCTTAACCATAAAATTGCAGACCTACAGACATAACTTAGTGACAGAGAAGTTGCCTACCTAGAATTCACAAGGCCCCGTGTTCTGTCCTAGCACAATAAATACAAACAGATTTATAAAAGCTGATAAATCTCAATGCCTGCAAACACAAAAATGAAGTCTTACAAATGGTAAACAATTTACCCCAGGCCACATGACTGACATGTTGTAAAATCAAAATGCAAATCAAATCCCCTGGGCTCTAAAAGTAGACATCTCTCAGTCACAAATGTGCCTTCCCGTCAAGGAATGCATCACCAACTCTAAGTGTAGTGATGATAAGGCTCTCCCCGGTTAGTGCTCTGGCCTGTGTGTGTGGCAAAGAGGCCAGAGCAGCAGGAATAAGGTGACTGTTCCCCGCGCCTTACGTATGTGATGCCCTGTCTCTCTGGGAAAATGTACCCCTGGGTAAGATGGATCTTCTTATGTGGGTAAAACACCCACATAAGGTGCCAACATATGCCCACAGTGCCATCAGGTGCTCAATATCAAATGATGTCTCTGCTTCTAAAAATAGTTAAGGATTGTATAGTTGTATAAAAAGTAAAAATTACAGGAACAGGAGGCTTTCCAAATACCTACACATGCTAATGGACACATCTGTAAATATAGAAAAAAAACATCCCTCATCTGTGCTGATTTGTAATATTCTGTGGTATATCTTAATGCTAGTTACCTTTTAGAATCATCCGATAGCTTTACAAAATAAAGCATGGAAACTGAAGCCAGACCCCTCTTACTTGTCCTGATTTCAAGGCATGTAGTATGGCCTGGGCATGAGATTGGCATGGCTACCAAGTAGGTTTTTTATCAAAGCTCATAGAGAACCACTGTGAACAATAGGATTAAGATTTTACAATAAAAAACAATAGGGGAGCCGCTATAAAGAAAAATGCCAGGGGCAGTGAAAACACAAACAGAAGGCATCTAACTTACATGCATCAGAGCAGAGCGGCCACAAAGGAGGCAGCATTTGGACTGAAGCAGGCAGAGCAAGAGCTCACAGCAGGGATGCAGACAGAGCTCAAGCGTATGGAAAGGCTGCGGACAACCAGTCTGGGCCATGAAGTTCAAGGGTTTGAGAAACAGTCAGGGAAGCCAAATCACTATGAGAGCAAAGCACAACGCTCTCATGGGTTAGCACCAGTTTCAATACTGAAGAACCAGACACACACAAAACTAGTAAACTCCCTGCTAAACAGATTTGTGACCAAGAGCTGGTAGCTATCACAATCACAGTTAATGTATTTGAGAGCTCACCAGGTACTAAGCATGACATCCTTACACGAATTTTGTTTAACCTTCTAAATAGCCGTTTGGGATGAAGAATAGGACAATATTCAAGTAAGAGTAGAAGGGATACCAATAGGTTATTGTCCAAGTTAACAAAACCAATACAGAGCAAAGCCACTCTCTGACTTGTAGTTTTTGCTTTTGCCTCCATCCTATGCTGCCTGATACTCAGGAAAACAACAAAAAGGAAAAAAAAAATAGATTTGGTTAAAATCCAGTTTAAAACGGAAATCATTCACTGGAGCCTGAAGGACAACTCAGGGACAATCAGAAATGTCCCTGAGAAATGTCCCTGCAGAAAATGACTGACATTCCAAAAAACCTGCCTGTAGCTCAGTGGGTATAGGCCCAGTCCCATGGGCCCCTCCCTAATCGAGAGTAGACTGTTGATGAGCCCAGCCTTGTGTAGGCCTACAGGAGGCAATCAGAGCTGCTATGAGGCTGGGACTAAATTGCACTGTCTTTGCCTTACTCAGCGCTCAGTGTTTCAACTATGACCCTGAGCGTAAATGTCTTGTTTAGGACTAAACGCTCAACCATCACTTATTCTCAGAACCCCATTGTCACACAGATAATCCTGGTTAAACTCAGTGGGTGGAAAGAGACAGAGACAGAGACAGAGACAGAGAGACAGAGCTGAATATCTGATAGGGAATTGTAGGGGAAATGGTAATTACTAGTGTGGAAGGGAGATTTGAGAAAATGAAGTGACAGTAATCAGAACTTACTTTATACATATGTAAAATTATCAGGGAACAGATTAAAAAGAAAAGATTTTAAAAATTTGAAAAACATAGTATTTCAAGGCTTATATATTTTATTCTTTTCTGAAACTGGTGTCACTAAATTGGTTGCAATTTTAATAACCAATTATTAAATTTGTAAATTATCATCCTAAAATCCAAGTTTTCTATAATTAGTACTTAAGATAATTGTAAATAACTGAATGTATAAAATCCACAGCTTTACGTATATACACGTCAATTGCCTCCTAATTACAAATTTCTAATTTTAACAATAATTAAATGATATTTTAATGCCACTGAGATGACTAGAACTTGCTAAATGTTCTATCAAGGATGTTTCACCATAAGAGACAAATATTCCATTTCAAATGATATTTTTGTATCAATGTGGTTTATGCGTAGTTTTATTACTATTATTCTAAAGAGAAAAACATGAGTAAATCGTAAAGTGGCTCTACAGAATGAGAATGACTTACAGCTGGTTCGTTCTCGTCTCGATGAGTTTCTGAATGGTGAAATCGCTGGAAAAGGAGAAGACCTTTGTGCCACACCCTCCCCATGTGATGTGTCTTTCGGATGAGCTCAGGGACTCACTCAAGCACATCAGGGGTGTACTGACATCGCCTATGTGCAGTGTCTTCAAGGGGGCAGCTCCTTTACACTGCAGAGAGCGAGAAGGCAGACTGAGCGTGCAGCGCAATGCTGGACACTTTTTCACTCTACAGAAATGCTTTCCATTTTAGGTGACTCGCAAATAAGAATTTTAGACACCCTTTCTACCAAGACAGGATTTAGTTAAACTGGCATTCCGGTTATAATCCTCATGATCAAGCTCTTTCCTACGCAAAGGCTGTCCAGGAAACAGCCTGCTCATCAGAGCTGCTTACCTTACTCTCCAGAGCACTGGTTCTCAACCTTTCTGATGCTGTTACACTTTGATACAGTTCCTCATGTTGTGGCGACCCCACACCAGACAAGTAGTTTCCTGCAACTTCATAACTGTAATTTTGCTACTGTCATGAATCCTAATATACACATCTGACGTGCAATTCACAAGGACTCCCAGCCCACAGACTGAAAGCCGCTGCTGTAGATAATTAAAATTTGTGTTGAGAGGTGGAAGCTAATTGAATAGATGGTGAATTGATGAAGGAATAAAAATTGTAATGACTAAGGGAGTCTCAAGAACAGGAAGTTGAGTGATGTCTCCACTGCTGAAGAAATGTTTCTTTTGTGTGTGGGAGGAGGAGGCAAGAAAAGGGAGGAAGGGGAGTCAGGCTGAGGAATGAACCCAAGCCATCCTGGATGTTCACTGTGTTCTGAGCTGTGCCTCCAGCCCCTAGTAAGTGAAAATTCAGTGTCTGGGTTTTTTGTTTTGTTCTGTTTTTTTTTTTTTTTTCTGGAATAGTTTTATAAGAAAGCTCTTCATTCATACAGATTGCACTATCTCCATTTCTATCATTTCAAATAGGATTTAATTTCTTGTTACGTTCATTTCACTCATGTAAATGATTTGCTCATGCAGTAAGTATTTTCAGAGAATCTATTATATGCTAAAATGTATGGAACAAAAAAAAATAGATAACAGGAAAAATATATGTTGCTTGTTATCAGGGATCTGATAATCATATATGGAAAGATACATAAAACAATGTCTTTAAAATTTTTTTATGTAAAATAATTCAATATTTACCTTAACGGTCTTATCTTCAAATATCATTAAGTTACCATCAGCGGTTCCCACCAAAAGAAAATTACTTTGCTTGCTGAAAGGAAAAATGCCAAAATTATTACAAAATAATATTGTTTGATTAACCTGTCATCTAAGCTCTCCCATCTTGGCAAAACTTGTGACAGATGTCTTCCTGACCACCCCTTCGGCCTTCTCTCGTGGGAGCACAGAGAAGAGCACCCATTTCCCAGTCTCTGGGAGAGAGCAGGGAGCTTCCTTCAATAAAAGACAATTAGCAAAGACAGATGGTGAATTCACGTGAAGAGCACTCCGCCACTGTCCACAATAGCCTCCAATATTTTCCACAACTGTAATGCATCCCTGTACCTAATGCTCCCCCACCTTCCTTTCAGTGAAATCGAGTTTGGTATCTTCCTCTTACTATGACAGCTTCAAATAAAATCTTCTTTGCTTTTTAACTCAATCCAATTAAAGTTTTCTTCAACCACATCCAAATAATTTCAACTCCAATATTTGCAGTACAGGTTCACATGTCAGGCCCCCAAAGCTTCATGTTTTATATTACTTTTTCTAGTGTTGGCTTACAACAAAGAAATGTATCAAGTATAATGCTAATGGCCATGGATATGACCCTGTCTTCCATAATACAGCTCCCAACCTATGACTCATGCCTAAAATCTGGAACGTAGAAATGTTGATTATGGTCTATATACAGTTGAATAGTAAAGCAATTGCCTGGGCATTTACATCTCTTTGGAGTATGGTCTCTATAAGTGATAAAAAATAAGAGATATGTTTACATACATTACCTATTAACAGCTTACAATTTTGTTACAATTTATTTTAGCGTGGTAAATGTGGGGTGCACAGTGGTCATGATATGGGTATGGTGGACAGAGGACAACCTGTAAGTCCTCCCCTTCTATCATGTGGGTCCCAGGTATTGAACTCATGACTTCAGAGTTGAGAGCAAGCATCATTAACTGCCCAAGTCACCTCAAAAGCACTCTTAAGAGGAGCTTTGCATTTTATAAATGCTGTACATTGTTTTGCAAAGCTGATAACTACTGTTTCGGTGTTGCTCATACTAAGTTGGTGCTATATTGATGTCTGCATTCAAGGAAAAATAAACGTTCAGCTTTCACATGACACTCCACATGCACACACACACACACACACACACACACCAAGGCAAGCTGACCAGAGGGAAAATGTTAGTATAGCCAGAGCTGAACATGAAAAATAGTTGACATATTTTTATCTGCCTCAGCTATATCTTCATATAGAAAAGTCACAAGTATCACTGTGGTTCCCTCATGATTCTCTTTAAAAGAAGCAAACCAGTGGCAAGCAGTGAAGGTCAAACACACTTTAACCAATGTAGTAATTTTGCAGATGATTAAAGCACCTGAGATTTCTACAATTTCCTTCAACTGGTGATAGCCGTACCTCTGCTTGGCAAAGGAATTGCAGTACAAACAAGTGACAGAGTCAGTCATCCTTTCAAGGGTGTGCCTCTTTGTCTCGTCTTCCACGTTGATGACCAGCAGAACCCCAGACTGTGTCCCACACACAATCCAGCTCTCTTTCTCAGCAGCAAGATGCACCAAAGCCAAGCACAGTATTCTACTATCAGTAACTTCCTGTTAAAAAGAGAAGAAAATCCAGGAGACAGATCTTACTTAAGCTACCAGATCTTGTGTAGAATGAAAGTATCCTGCTACCAACATACTTAAATGTGGCTACCTTTGTGCACTTGCTTTTACAGCCAGTGCCTATTTTATTCAGTGTGCAACAATACTTGATATATATGTTAAAGATGTTTTCCTATCTAGTTTCAGAATGTATCTGAATCTGAAATTAAAAATTGAAAATCATTCTTTTTTTTTCAGAATTGATTCTTACTTCATTAAGTTCAAGGTTCTTTAACCTTGAGCATAATTTTTGGAACAGTATTTCAAGACAATAGGCAAAATATCAAGCTGCATTTTTAACTCTCTAAAGTTATCCCTTTCCAGTCTATCGCTCTAGCTTGTGAGAGTCAGATACAGGTTTCTTTTGCTCATTCCCCTAATACTGGGAGTGTGGGCTGCCACAAGACCCTGAAATGTGTTATTACACAGCCAAACTTCTAAGCAGATGACCATTAATGACCAACTGACATTGGAGAATGAATGTCTTATCTTATATGTAGACACCTGAAGACTGTGTAACCTTAGTGCAGCCCTTTATGACCATCTGATCCCTGTTGTAGACAGACCCAAAAGGCCACAAGGCCCTTTTGTGTGGACCTTCAAAGAACATCTGGCCTTTGTGTAAGGGCACCTGATGACCATCTCATTCTTTATGAAGGGATACCTGATGATAGTCTGGCACTTGTATGTGGATAATTGAGTATCTGGACACTCCACAGTGATGGTCACACTCCAGAGTCCCTGAGAGAAGAGACTGGGGCTCTGCTTTCTTAGAAACCACGTTTTTTTATTTTTTAAAATTTTTACTAATTACACTTTATTCACTTTGTATCCCCATAAACCCCTCTGTCCTCCCCTCCCGATCTCACCCTCCCACCCCCTTCTTCATGAATGCCCCTCCCCAAGTCCACTGATAGGGGAGGTCCTCCTCTCCTTCCTTCTGATCTTAGTTTATCAGATCTCATCAGGAGTAGCTGCACTGTCTTCTGTGGCCTGGTTAAGGCTGCTCCCCCCTCAGGGAGAGGTGATCAAAGAGCAGGCCAATCACAAGGAGCGCAACAGAACCAGAAATTTGAACACAGGGGTCTTCCCAGAGACTCATACTCCAACCAAGTACCATGCATGGAGATAACCTAGAACCCCTGCACAGATGTAGCCCATGGCAGTTTAGTGTCCAAGTGGGTTACATAGTAATGGGAAGAGGGACTGCCTCTGACATAATCTGATTGGCCTGCTCTTTGAAACCACATTTTTTGAGCTGCTTATTCTGTTTCAGCTTTGTTTATCTCCTGTCAAGTTTGTCACTCTTTAAGTCATATTAACAAGATGGCTGTTATCCTGACATATATGAGTATGTGTGTACATATGTGTATGTATAAACATATATATGGATATATGTATGTATATATAGTATATACATATATGTATATAGATGTACATGTATATATATGTATATACATACACATATCCATCTATCCATCTATCTATCTATCTATCCATCCATATCTATCTATCTATCTATCTATCTATCTATCTATCTATCTATCTATCTATCTATCTATCTATCT
>NW_026596085.1:8871015-8883264 GCF_907164565.1 Psammomys obesus
TCTATCTATCTATCTATCTATCTATCTATCTATCTATCTATCTATCTCTGATGTAAAAACCAAAATGACCTGATTCCATAGGCACTCACTTGTTCTAAAGGAAAGTTAGTTCCACTTCTTCACTGGCTCTTTTTTTTTTTACTTCCTCCAAAGTAAGTTTCAACAGATATAGGCTTTAAGTTATTTTAAAGTATTATTTTTAGTTTAAAAAGGCTGCATATTTACCTCATAGCTGTATCTTTCCGTGTTTAAGTCAAAGACGGAGAGCTGTCCTTTTTCAGTGTTCCCACAGCCCAACCAAAGAGTAGCGCTCTTGCTATTGGGATTTGTAGCAACCATGCATTCAACAATAATGTTCTTAGGTATTAAAATGTGCCGCATGAGACAAATTAATTCAGCCGAATTCAAAATGTCAAAGACCTGAGAAAGTTTAAAAATGACAGAACAGCATTCATCAAGTTCACATTTCCTTCTTGGAGACCACATATGTCCTACAGCTGTGTCAAACAAAACCTATCCAGTACAATAGTCCAGATTACAGATTAAATTATACTGAAAAAAAAACAAAATATATAATTTATTAATGGGTGCTGTGGCATTTCTTTTAACATGGAAAGTTCAAAGCGTCAATGGAACCAAATTTATATACAGAATTCTATTTTTTCAGAGCTACATTGATGGAAAAGAAAAAAAAAATCATGCCAGAAACAAAGTGCAACATCCATCAGTTAAAAGAAGTGAAAAATCCATTATTTGTTAACAATCAGGAAACATCTTTAGATGCTAAATTTAAGTTTTCCTTCTAGCACTAAGAATAAAGAACAGTGAGCATACTACAAGCAAATGGAACCAAGAGCCAGGATGCTAGAAGAGAACTGGGGGAGCCTCCTTACTTACCACACACATACATTAGTCCATGTCTTTTTATCGGGAGAACTGAGACTATTAAAATTGAGAGTTAATCAAGAGCAGTGTTGTTGTTTTTTTTTTAATTGTTTTTGTTTTATTTTTATGATGACAAATAAGTTTCAAGTTTATTTCCTTTTTTGTTTATTTAAATACAAAGCTAAGCCACAAACAGATACAACCAAGACATTTTTATCTCACAGTTACACCCTCTGGTCGGGTTCTCCTCTAAGTCTGGCAGCTGACCAGGCTAGCAAGCAGTGACTTTCTTAGGTAGCACCATCATGAGGATGGGGGATGGGGGAAGGTGTTGGGGACAAGGAAAGCTTCTCATTCCTGGAAAAGCAGTGTTTATTAACCTTCATTATGTTTTGGTGCTGTGGCCTCCCCCTGCCTCTTTTGATTAACTGTTCTGAAATTATTTGTTCGTTGTATCATCCTGGGTACAGTTAATCTTCTCTTTAGGCTGAATTTTTCATTGTAGTGCCTTCTATGAAACTGAATTGCTTAAATTTGTCCTAAATAAAAACGTTTTTCTTTCTCTGTCAATCGTGATAGTTTTGCTGGATATAGTAACCTGGGTTGACATTTGTAAACTCTTTTAAAACCTGTAGAATATTTGTTTAGGCTCTTCTAATGAAGAGTTTAAGTTAGCCTGGGTATAACTCCATTGTGAAATAAAGAGCCATCTTGACTGGGAGCTGAATTCAGGTACCAGGAAATATCACAGAATGTGCACTTGGCAGACAACAAAGTTAACTCTCCTAGTAACAGCCTCCAGGAAATATCACAGAATAAATACTTCATAGAAAATAGAGACAAATCTCTCTGGCAATAATAAATGAGAATCAGTTGGGAATCAGCTGGGAAAATTCTCCCCAATGTTTCAGGTATAGTTTAGAAGAACAGCAATTGTGATTATATGCCTCAGGCAGTAGTGATTATGTGCCTCAGAGAAGGTCACCTCACCTTTCTTACTTTCACCTAATCCTGTAATGTAAAGGCATGTGCCCCACCCCCCACTTGCTGTCATGGAAACATGTGCCCCCTGTTTGCTGTCATGGAAACCCCCTGCTCACAGACTTTCCCTTTAAAAACCCTGTTCACTCAGAGCTCGAGGTCCCATTTTTCTACTGCTACGTCAGTGAGACTTGAGTCCCGAGTTTGATCGCTCTTGTATTAAAGCATCGAGTCATCTCCTGGTGGTCTCTGAGGGTCCTGCGATCCTGGCATTACACTAACTTTCAGAGATTCCATTGAGAACTCAGGTGTTATTCCAATGGATTTGGCTTTAAATGTGATTTGCTATTTTTCCTTTGAATATTTTAATATCTTTTCTTTGTTCTTATATTAGTTTTTGATTATGTGTTGCAGAAAAGCTCCCCCCTCCCCCGTCCTGTCTTTTTAGTGTTCTGTATGCTTCTTGTACCTCTTCTGGTTGGGGAAATGTTTTCTATGATGTTGTTAAAAATATTTTCTGTGCCTTTGACATGGGTTTATTTTCTCCCTCTATCCCTATTATTTCTAGATTTGATATTTTCATAGTATCCCAGATTTTCTGTGTTTTGTAACTGGATTTTTTAATTTAACAGTTTCTTTAACTGAGTGTTCCATTTAATCTACCTTGTCTTCAAAACCTGCAGTTCTCTCTTTCCCATCTTTTCATCTATTGGTTAGCCTCACCTTGGAGGCTTTTATTTGACATCCTCAGTTTTTTATTTCCAGTTTCATTACAGTTTGGGTTTTCTTTAGTGATTCTATTTCTTTGTTAATTTCTTGAATTAGTTTTTATTGTTTCATTATATTGTTTGTATTTTCACAGTATTTATTGAAATATTTAACCATATCTTACGTAATGGTCTTGAACATATTTATTATTGTTATTTTGAAGTACTTGTCTTGTGCTTTAGCTAAACTGTTTTTCTCAGGGCATAACACAATATAGTTGCTTGCCTCTGTAAGAGGCATATTGTCTTAGTTGTTTGTGTTTGTTTATTTGTTTTTTTTTTGTGCTGGGATCTAGGCATCTGGAGTCATGATGTTTGAGGTATTTCTGGCTATACCTATCTTATCTTCGTTGGGTAGGTATTCCATTTTGTGGATGGTGTTGCCCAATCTGAGTTGAGCCAACTATGATGGCTGTAGGATCTCCAAGTTCCAGCCAAGTACGCTGGGTATGGATTCCCTGGTAGAGGGCTGGTCTGTAGGTCTGTAGGAAGTCACAAAACACAGGTACTGAGCTATAAAGAAAGGGTGAGCAAGGCAGTGTGGGAGAATCAAGGGGACCCTGGTACCAATAGGCAAGCGCCTAGGGTATAGGGGTAGAAATGGAATAGAGGTTCCTCAGGCTGCAGAATGACAAAGCATAAGTCTGGAGAAACCAGAGCAGAGGACCAGAAGGAAGATGAAGGTCCCCCATCTGAGTCCCAGGCTAGGGTGGCAGCTTTGAATCCCTGATAGAGGGTATGTGGGTCAGTGGCTACACAAAGGACTGGAGATAGCTGAAAGGAAAGACTGAGGGGGGGCTTCTAGGAAGAATTAGGAAATATCTTGTTCCTCACAAAGAGGCCAAGTCCTTTGGAGATGGGAATAAGCTTAAACTAAAAAAAAAAAAAAAAAAAAAAAAAAAAAAAAAAAAAAAAAAAAAAAACCCTAGGTAAATATTTGTTGTAACCTGATGGGAAAGATTTTTTTTTTTAAATATGACCTGAAAAGAAACAAGGATTAAAATATGTTAAACATGTCCTTCTTAAAATGGAGACACTATGTTCATGAAGATGCCCAAAGAGAAATGATAAAGAAAGTCACAGAGAATCAAAAAAGAAATCTTTACTCTAGATATCCAAGAGAGAAGTAATAATATATATGAAAAAATGTCTTTCTCACATGCAATTTGTAGGCAGATAACTGAGTAGGAAAATGGGCACAGCAATAAACATACATTTCATAAGAGTATATATATACATATATACACACACACAAACGCATGTGTGTAACTGTATGTGTCAGCAATGATACATACACAAAGAAGTGTGTGTATATCTATACATATCATCAATGATGGTGGTTTCTAGGTGTTAGGGTGAGTGTGTGTGTCAGAGCGACAGAGAGTATAGAAATTATATAGTTATAACTAACATTTTAAATATAACATATAACATAAATAGAGCATTATAACATTCTCACTGTACATATGTGTATGTTAATTTGTGTTTGAATCCATATTTGAAAACTATATATGCATACATATATAACTGTACACAAGTATATTATGTGTGACACAAAATATTAAAACCTTTTAGCATGAATATACCTGGGCAGAAGTGGGCCTTTCTTGAGGATTCTCTCTCAAACACTTTTTAATTAACTTCTCAACCATAGGCCATGGGGCACAGCCATATTCTTTAACTGGATCTGAAACATGAAGAAGATCATTCCAGCCCACTAAACAAATCAAAGTTATGTGCTTATTATCCACACATATAAGGCGAAACAGTGCAATGGGAACTATGATCTCCATAATTCTACGTGTACTATGACATGGCTGCTTTTGTTGACTTCGGTAGACCTGTCACAAATGTTGCGTTTTTGTAATTCCGCCAGTTAGGAGATAGAAGAAGGGTGATCTGAAATTCCAGGCTACTGTCAGCTACAGAGCAAGACTGAAATCAGCTACGTGGCGCCCTTTCGCCACCACTACCCCAAACAGGCAAATGAAAGCTGTCTTGACTTTTTATGGTACAAAAAGAGATTAAAAAAAAAAAACAAAAAACGCATGAATTAATGACATTTTTATTTGATATTTGAACATAGACCTTGAAAACACATTTATTCATATATTAAATAGCTTCTGTGAAAACACTTTTACTTTAACAGTCTGAGTGAGCAAGCCTCTGAAGCTCACATATCTGTAGTTGGTTTGTGCTCGTTTAATGTTTTCCCCTAAGAAGGCCATTCCCCAGGGGGGGGTGCAGAGCCAGGACCAGGGCGTTTGTACTGGGAAGCTAACAGGTAAGATACTGATGGGTGACCAAGTGGCATCTGAGTTTGGTTTGGCAACTCCCAGAGTCTTTAAAGGTCACCCAAGAGTAGTTGATGCCATAGTGCCCATAACAGCCCCGAGTGCACACTCTGAAGTAAATTACTCTGAGGTACATTTTAAAGGAGAAGGAAGTATTAGAAATAGCTACATAATTTTGTATTAGCAGATGAAGTAATAATCAAGAATGGATGACAGGTCATAGAATTTTGGAGCCCCAAGATATCCATTTAAAACGAAGCTTCTCTTATTAAGTACTCATTTACCAATTTTCATTAATATTTATAGCAAGGAATGTTACATATAATTAAAAATTTCCTCATGAATATGAATTATTTTTCTCCAACAAATGAGAACATCCCAGGGATTCCACAACTGTTATCAGAATTATAAGCACAAGCCTGAGTCTAACAGTAATTTTCCTTTGCAAGCATCCTCCCAATGCAATTCCACACTTACCAATACTTGGTTTGGATTTTATTAAGCCTAAAACAGCTAGTGTTTTCATGTGATCTTTATTATTTTATTAAAAATTTAAGAATATCTATGGATTGAGCCAAAGCCATCAAATTGGAAATGACAATGTTGACATTAAGAAAAAAAAATTGTAGATAAAACAACTTACCTGGCAATTTCCCTTGTATTGCAAATTCATCAAACTCATTTGGAAACCTCAAACCCTCTACAATTCTACCCCCAGTTGTCCAAATATCATACAGCAGCAACCCAAATGAATAAACATCAGCCTGCTGGTTATAAATGACATTTCCTCTGGCAACTTCAGGTGCCCGGAACCCTAAAAGGAAAGAGATACAGCAATAAATATACCTAACACCAGGTCCCACACTTGGGCCAACTGTTAAGAAAGAGGCCCAGGAGATGAGGTCTAAGTCAGGCTGTATCATCTCTAAGATACTTGGAAAAATCAGTGAGTGGGCCTGTCCCAGGTGGCATGTCATGGGTGATCCTCAAAAGCAGATCTTTATATAAAATCTTACACTCCTACCATATCTTAGTCTTATAAGATTACTCTGAAGGATAATATAGATAAACACCGAATAATAAATTATTAAGTAAAGACTAACAATCAAAGAAATAAAACTCCAAAGGAAAACAAAAATCCTTTATCATTTTTTCTTTGCTTAATACAAATGCAAAGAGATTTATGAAGAAGGAAGTAAGGCATTTTCTAGGCCCCACTTTAACTCATCTGAAATTCCAGTGGTTCTAGAACTTAGGATTCCATTCCACCCAATGAAATTCAAAACTAAATAATCAGAGTGGAAGACCAGCTTGAGGAATGGAAGATACCCTGGATTTCATCCTTGTTACCACAAAATCAATTAGTCTGTTGAGTAAGATAAATCAAAGTTCTTTCAGGCTTATGCCTAAAATTCTTTGTTCCTATGTCTCTGTGTGTGTGTTTTCTTTCATGCCCTTCTTTTGGTTTTTGGTTCAGGGTCTCTCTCAGTGAGCTTGCTGATTCAGCCAGGTGGATCTTTCCAGCACTGGGGCTGGAGATGATCCTGTCGTATGGGTGCTAGGAATCCATTCTCTGGTCCCGTTGCTTCTGCAGCAGGAACTCAGAGCCATCTTTTAAAAAAGGGACTAAACCTTTCACTCCACAAAGAAGATAAATGGCTTTTAGTACATCAGGATAAAATGAATGTGTCAACATTGTCGATAATGTCAAAAAATATTGATCATCTAAACAAACACAAGAATAAATATACAATTGTTCAATAACAAATACTATGCAGCAAACTTTTAAAATGGTGTTCTGTAGCAAAATGAAAAGAAAAGATGGGCTCTGATGTTGCATGACCAGCTAGCAAAATGTAGAAAATTAAATTAATTTTCATAAGTATGATAGCTTGTTATTAATATATGAATAACCTCCTTCTAGGGAAATGCATGTGAATATACCTTGTGAATACAGCCGGTTGTCTGCAACTTCATCTCAAAACTTCTGACTCAGAAAGAAAAGAACAAGGCAGGCAAAAGGTAATGAATGCCGAATCTGCGTGTAAGACATATGGGGCTACCATCTGACTATTCTTTCAATTTTCAGGAGGCTTACATGTTTTCAAAATAAAACTTGGTGGGAAACACAGGAAGCCTTGAAAGAACCATGTCAAAACATGGTAATGGCATATGTTCCATTTCCTTTTTTATACTTGAAGAGCTTTAGCATCCTATGTGAATTCTATAGTAACGAAAATAGGCTGCCACAGGAATTCAACAATGTACGATAAGTCCATGGCATTCAAGGAATGGTTCTAAAAGGCTGAATGGAAGTCTCAGCCATTTTTCAGTAGGTTGGAATTGCATGAAGAATGAAAACGATGGAAAAAAACAAATGAGAACATGACGGCTCCTAGTTTACTAATGACTACAATCTGGCCCCTTGGTTCACAATATCATATGGATCTGTGGAACTAAAGGTGGAGATCATGAAAGTCTAAAAACAAGAAAAGAGTGTGTCTGTGTTTGCACATGCACGCACACTTATGGACTCTATATAGGGCTTCCTGCTTAACATTTCATTTTTCTTTTGTTTTCTGAGACAGGTTTGGTGAGCCAGGAAAGCACCAGGAATAACTCTGTCTCTGCCTCTCTGGACCTGAGATTACAGGTGTGCACCCGGCTTTATTATGTGTGTGCTGGAGATCTAAACTCTTGTGTGGCAAAGCAAGCATTTTACGGCAGGAGACATCATCACAATCCCCAGGAAAAGATTTCTGACCTTACACATACCAAAACCGATTTCAAAAGCAACAAGAGGCTCATCATGCAGACAGAGGCAATTACTGGTGTTGCATTATGGGACATTACAGCCCTGGTTCTGAGCACACAGCATGCATAGCTCACTGCTCGTGCCCCACAATGCCAGCATGCTCTGCTGCCCAAAACACCTCTGCTCCATTCAACATTATTAGACACTGTGAGTTGCATTGTTGTGTAACGCATCCAATGGCTTCCACTCTTCTGGAAGCGTAATGGTTTAATTGAAGAAAACAAAGATGTCATGGTTTCCACCTCCGTTCTTCAGCATGGATGAAGTTACTATCTTATTTGTTTTAGACAAACAAGCAAAGCACATATTCATCTCATTAGTATGCAAGTGTGCCATCATCTGTAATAAATTATAAGATTATATGCTTACTAAAGATTGTTTAAAACTTTAATTGTTTATGATTAGTATCAGGAAATATTTGATTTCTATAACATTTTTATGTGCCTATATGTCCTGGGTCACATAAAAATCTCTAGAATGAAGGCATCATGAATGGAAAGTTTAAGAAGCATTGCTTTAGATATTATATAGACGTAAGTGTTTTAATATGTCATATTATAGATATATATTTCTAAGATATTATGTATTTCTTTAAGACAGGGGTATTTTTTCTATTGCTGTTGTTCGGCTATGAGTTTCCACTGAAAGGTTCATGAGTTGACAACATGGTTCTTAATGCAGCAAGTCATACGCTTTCTTAAATCCACAGATATAGTGAAAGTCAAGAGTCCTTAAAATCACAAGCTACCCACATAGCTAATTCACTAATAATCATTGTGCTTACATTTGTAGAATTTAAAAAAGGATTTGGGTGGCTGTTTAAAATATTTTCAAATTGTTACTATTTAGAAGGCCCAGTAATTGCGTATTTATTACGCCAACCTCCTATCTGTAAACTGTCCACTATTAAACTATTAAACACTATTTTCCGTGTCTTGATATAACCTTCAACCACAGGATAATAAATTAGAAGGAGACCTGAGATGCTGTTTAGGTTCATGTATACATTCTCATCAAGTGGGCACCAATTTAGTTAGAGCTGCCCAGAACTTTGGAAGATTTTTCAGTCATAGACAGTGATAATCAAGCAGGAGATATAGAGAATTTTTCAGAGTGCTGGTATAGTGTTCATAAAGCCATGGATTTGATTTCCAGTACCATGCACAATTATAATTCCAGCATTGGGAGTTCAAGCAAGAGGATCAGAAGTTCAAGGTCCTTCTGAGCTACAGACAGAGTTCCTGTCCAGCCTGGGCTACATGATATGAGAGCCCTTCTCAACAAAGAAAGGAGTAAAGATAAAGAGGGAGGGAGAAAGTAAGGGAAGAGAGGAGAGATGAAGAAAAGGAAGGAGAAAGAGAGGAGGGGAGGCTAAGAAAATCATGAATATAAAAGAATAAAAGAAAGAAATATTTATGGATATGCTTTTCATTTTTATCTTCACCATTCCAGAATCAATATCTTTAGTCATATGATCCCAGTATAGTAGCATAATGCCATTTGTTTATTTAAGGGGTACTTGAGCTATAAAACCGTTGAAATGCTTCTTGAAATTTCCCAGTGAGTTTTTAGTTAGCTTGCAACGTGATGTAAGTTCAATGTTGAGTCTGCCATGTGAGTGAATAGCTAGAGAACATTTACTTTGCCCTGTGACTATTTTATTTGTATAGATGTTGACAGACTTGAAGCCATCAGTCACCATTCACTTCAGTCAATTCTGCAACTGTCATAGAACACAGAATGAATTGTCATCTTCAACAGGAAACCCACGATGGAGTTGAGGGTGGAACCGTCTCATATTTACTCTTCCCAAAGTAGACAATGTCACATGGCAATGCTGTCCCTGTCAGTGAGTGAGCTCTTTCTCTCTTTGACCTTGGGCTGAGCTAGTGCTGGAGTGATCTTAGGTTGCCTGGTTTGCATCTGTTCTCCTCTATAGCCATTGTTAGCATTCCCTCAGACCTCACTCCATGAGTTGAGGATGACAAATAGCAATGGGACTTATATCAAGTCAGTCTTGCAAATTGTTAAGCATTAGCCCCCATCATTGCTCAGGCACTGAAAAGGTCTGCACTTCTTACTGTGCTGTAGAGACATAGCTCTCACATACACGGGAGCACCCACAGTGAAGGTACTGCATTCAGCATTAGCGTAAAATGCAACCACACATGTAAAATGTTTCATGAATACGTGATTCTCTGTCTTTTATTGAAAGTTTCCACAATAAAAGGTATAACATGAATGGGAAAAAATCAACAAAGAGAAAACATGGATCAAATCCTATGTGAAGGGACTATTTTCTCCTCCAGATTATTGCTTTGGGGACAAAAAGTCAGGTATTGGCAGCAATTGTACTGACAGATTTTTTTTTTTTCAAATTTGGGTCAGAGTTTAGGGCTGTGATAATTAGAAGTGCTATAGTGATAATAATTGTAATAAAAATAATAGCAAAAAGAAGTTTTGGGGTACAGAAAGATAATGGAGCCACAATATTGGAATGACCTGGGAGAGCAATGAGTAGCAGAAAACAGATGAGGTAAGTTTGTTTTGCTGAGAGTTTCCTCCTTATTTATGTCACTAAAACCCAACAGTGGGGATTATAAGGGCTCAGGATTCAGTAGTTGTCTTGGTACAATGAATTGGGTGGCAATAAAGTTTAGACTAGTTTTGATGAAAACTAGGAAAATTAGCAAAATTAAAAGGCTCCAAATATGAAGCAAGTTGAACTGCTGTTGGCTATTCTTTGGCCTAAACTAGTGGTTGGTTACTCTGGTAGCAGAACCCAAGTCCAGAAGCACATAATAGATCCCATAAGTAGACCAAGCTTCAGTAATATATCTCTTTGTTGAATCTTTTTTCCACCCAAGAGAAAAAAAAGAAAGAACTTCAAGCCCCACCTAAATGGCCCAGTCCACCTGGCATCATATGAGATGGGAGGTCCCAAAGAGACCCAGGACAAGTCTCGCTGGTACCTGTGGCTCTTCCCAGCACTGCTAACCCCGCCCCCACCCTAATCCTTTCCAGCTCAGAGCCCGGGCTTTTCCTCCCTTTCCCCAGCTTCTTATTTAATCCTTCCTTTTTTTTTTTTTTTTTTTTTTTTTTTGTCTACATGCTCTCTTGGTTCCCATGCATTCTTTTGGTTCCCTTGGTGCCCTTTCTCCTCTTTCCTCTCTCCTCTCTTCCTTGCTCATTCTTCCCCTCTCTCTCCCCTCATAGCCTAGTCTATCCTGCTGGTCATGTTCAGTTTGAACTCTTCCAGATGCCCCTTCCTGTTCTCTTCCTCATATCTACAATAAAACCCTTCTCTCCTCAACCACACTTAAGAGCAGTCATGTCCTCCTTTTCATTCATCTCCCAAGTCTCTTTGGGACCTCATACACACTATTTAGTAATAGTGGCCTACAGGACACTATTTGCATTCATTTTTCATACATGAAAATATTATTTTTTCTAACCTTTCAATGAACAATCTTTGCTATGCAAAGTTCTGTTGTTTTTGCTTTTCTACTTTAGACACTAAGATTGGACAGTTAAGTCTTTTCAAGCATACATTAATACAGTATGTGGTCAAGGAGACAGCCGGAGAGTTGAAAGCCAGATAACTTGCATCTCACTGAATTAATTGAATTACACCTTGGGTACTTAATGTAAGATAAAAACTTACTCAGCCTCAGTGTTCCCTTGCACAAACAGGAAATTAATACCAACCTTACAGACTCAGTACGAAGATAAGAAACATGTCTCTGATGCACCTGCCTTAGAGCCTGGCACACAGCAGGTACTAAAGAAACAGTGGCTATTTCCATTGTGATTAGGCAGCCCAGAGACTCTCAGATGCAATGTGTACTCTGACATGCTTCAGAAAATGTATACCCACTCGAAAATACAGGCAAATAAGCTAAAAGGGAGAGCATTTATTTTGGGAAAAAATGCAACAGGCATTGGTATTTGGAAAAATCCAGATTTAAAAAAAAGTATAATGACATGAAATACCTTCTCCTTTTAACTCAATTTTTGCCTTAGAAAATTGCCAGTTGATTTTGTATTATTGTTGTTCTAGAAAATAGGATGGTGAAAACGCCAAAGCCATGGTCATCACTTTTCAGACAATAAATATCTGCTCACTCTGTGGTAGGCTACACCTGCTTAGAGTCTCCTACACCCACATCTGATGACCCTGGTTGTCCATTGCACAAAGGGAGACTTCATCTCCTACCTGGGGTGCCCTCTGATGTCTTTATTCCCATTCTACAGCAGTACTGTGCAATCCCATAGTCCGCAATCTTCGCAATGATGGCAGCGTTGGGATAGAGGGTAAAAAGCAACACGTTGTGGGGTTTCAGATCACGGTAAATAATCATGGCTGAGTGGAGGTATCTGCCAGAAAACACACAGGAAGTCTTAGCAAAAGTTGATCATATTATATTTATTTGATCATAGTTTTTTCAATTGTTATATTCTTTTTTTTTTTTTACTTTTGACTTATTTTTAATTGATTTGTTATTTA
>NW_026596085.1:8883274-8903689 GCF_907164565.1 Psammomys obesus
TTTTTTTTTTTTTACTTTTGACTTATTTTTAATTGATTTGTTATTTATTACAATTTATTTACTTTGTATCCTGGCTGTAGCCTCCTCCCTCATCTCCTCCCATTCCCACCCTCCCTCCCTCTTCTCCCCCTGTGCTCCTCTCTTAGTCCATTGATAGGAGAGGTCCTCCTCAGGGGAGGAGGGTGATCAAAGAGTCAGCCACTGAGTCCATGTCAGAGACAGCCCCTGCTCTCCTTACTAGGGCACGCACATGGACACTGAGCTGCCTATGGTCTACATCTGAGCATGGGGTCTAGGTCCTCTCCATGCACGGTCCTTTGAAGGGCAAACTGCATAGACAACAGAAGCAGGAAAAGACAGGAAACAGGACAGAAGCCCACCACAGAGGGCCTCTGAAAGAATCTATCCAGCAGGGTATCTAAGCAGATGCTGAGAGTCATAGGCAAACTTTGGACAGAGTGTAGAGAATTTTACATAAGAAGTGGGAGATAGAAAGACCTGGAGGGGACAGGAGCTCCACAAGGAGAACAACAGAGCCAAAAAAATATTGTGTTCTTCATTCAAAACATCATCAGAAGTGCTATATTAATTTTGTCCCTGGAAGTTGAAATATATAACTGCAAACAGGCTTAAAACATGAAAATCAAATACTAAAAGCAAGGTGATATTTCTTCCCCAAAACAAAAAACATCAAGACTAGCAGGCGACTTGAGCTTTAACATGTAGCCATGTACACAGATGCTGAACACTTTCTCTTTCTACTTTAACAACTGCTGACTGAAAATGGATTCTGAATTCACTCACCAAGCAAAGGTGATTTTTAATCTAAAAAGTGGAATATGTTAACTAGTCTGGTGATGCCTGTAATCTTAGCACTCAGAGATAGACGCAAGATGGCTGAATGCTCAGGGCCAGCCAGGCCTGCCCAAAAGATAGAAACAAAGAATGTTAAATAAGGGTAAACAGATTTTAGCTGCATGCTTAATTTTTGTTATTTCATTCATGTGCTTTGATGTTCTTCAAGTTATGTAGAAATGAGTTTCTTTCGCTTTTAGAATTATATCACTTATCTTTGTT
Organism: Psammomys obesus; assembly: GCF_907164565.1. Taxonomy (NCBI): domain Eukaryota; kingdom Metazoa; phylum Chordata; class Mammalia; order Rodentia; family Muridae; genus Psammomys; species Psammomys obesus. The sequence goes on from NW_026596085.1 coordinate 8,884,352, forward strand.
GTTTACTTTTTATTACTTTTCTTCCTACTGTTTTTAAGAATATTTTCTTCTTTTCAATAAAAGCAAATCTAATTGTAAACTTTTCCCTAACCACTATCCTCCAACTCCCATGATATAACCCACTGAAAAGCTAATCTGTTATGTGTTAAGGTTAATAAACAGCATCTGGACAGAGAGGATAGCAGGAACCGTCACAGGTGGTACAGCATCTGAGTGTGAGATGGAGCCCAAAAGTACCTGGATTGGGGCATTTTGAACAAAAATAAAAATTGCTTAATATGAAGCACAACATTTTAATTTCAGCCAGTTATTATCCATTCTGCAAACATGATGGAGGAACTCACAGATTCCCAAATACTAAGATAACTAACTTTAAATTTCTGATTTTCCCTGTCCACTAACATCACAGGTATATTATGACCTTCTCTGAAAGGACAATTTTTCACAGGACTTAATGGAGAATTGTTATAATCCTTTATTTATGGTTTGGAATTTGATTAAGGTTGTATTAAAAACATTTACTTCATTACCTTGTACCAATCATTAGGAACAGAGATCTGTGACACCTGAAACATTCTACTGCAGGATAACCTAGAGAGAATGCGTCATTTGACCCCATCAACTACTGGGGTTGACGTTCTCTTCCAGGATGTACTTACGCCATGACACTGGATCTGTTTATTTCAGGATATACAGTCTTGGCTGATCAATAACGTAAATACACTAATGAAGTTGACCTTAACAATGGCAATTGGCTTGAAAGAAAAATTTACTAAGGACTTACTGAAAGGCCAATAGCTGTTCTTGAGAAAAGCCAGGAGATTAAGAATTAAAAAAGTTAAATAGCTTAAATATAGGTCACCAAATAGCATCTCAAACCTTCCTAACACATCCCTCTGTCAGGGACAGATAGAACACAGGCTTTCTCAGAATACTTTTCTAGGACTAAAAGATAGTCAATTTAAAATCATATCATTTGGAGATCAAAATTATCTGGTTTAATTATAATATTTAATTATAGAATTTAATCTTAAAAGTGCAATTATAATATCCTGTAATAGAAAAGAAAAAGCTTTTGAAAATTGTAATAAGCACAAATCATTTTTTCAGTGACAATAATTTAGACAAATGAATCGAAGCATTGTATGGGAATAAGTATTGTCAAATATTTCATTAACAGACTACACTCAGTTAACCTGTCTTTAATCATCATTTTTATAAGTATCACCAAGTAGTCCCAATCTTTATAATTTAAAGTCACCTTTATCTTATCCTGAATATATTATTCTAAAAATAGAATGCATTCAGTTCTTAACCAATGTGCATTAGGTATCTGTGAGGGTCACTCACCAGTGGACACAAAGCCACTTTGTACCTCTGCTTTTAAGAGGGTCAGAATCTAGGGAAAGATGGGTTCTCAGCTACAATAAGATGGCAGACGTGTGCGAGTGTCAAATGCTGAGGAAGCAGCAAGGGAAAAGGCACAGATACAGGCAGCACAGCTGACTCTCCCTCCATACAGAGTCTCTAACCTCAGCCACACAATCATCCCTACCTGTCCTCCTTCAATACCTGATACGAAGTCGTACATGTGGTAAGTCCAAGAATCACAAGTGAACCGAGGACGCTGAGGCAGAAAAATGAAGAGCTTAAGAAGCTGCAACGTGAATCTGTGACTCATAAAAAGTAAGCCAAGTGAGTAAATACAAATACATGTAAGAAAGGCTCACTCTCCTTGAAGAAATTGAGCTTTATGGTAGGAATGGAATGGTAGGAAATCCTTAGAGAAGTGAGTTCTCCCCGAAACAACATTGTGAGAAGAAAGGTAAAAGGAAGTCAGCCTGGCTAGCCTGTGGCCTGGAAAAGTGGCACAGGGTGAGACTGAAAAGGAAACCAAGAAACACACACCAAGAGCTTCCATGCTGTGTCGCCACAGAGCTGAAATGTACATTGCAGGTAACTGGAAACACCAGGGAATCTCAAGTGCAATTCTATATTGTTTTTAATTCAGAGGAAATGTTCTGATAATTCCCTATAGATACTGAATCAAAATAGAAGTGGTAGCATAAAAATAAAAGAATTGATAAAATAAAATTAATTCAAAGATCTGGCAGATATATGGAGAAATAAAAGGGCAGATACATAAATGATAGATGATAGGTAGATAGATAGATAGATAGATAGATAGATAGATAGATAGATAGATAGATAAGATAGATGATAGGCGGGTAAATACATATAGATGAATATATACTTAGTTAATAAATATAGAGAAATAAATATTGATTGAAAGACCGATATTGAGACAAGGTTTCACTGTGTAACCTAGGCTAGGGGTGAACTTATGAGGATCACTAGCTGTAGCTGGGGAGCACAGTGGTCTTCTGTGAATATATTGATCTTGGCCTGACAAAGGAGGAATTTAGGAGGAAGAGATAGCAAGGAGAATAAACCCAAGTTTGAGCACCCTGAAACACATGAAGCATTACAAACTATTGAGAATTCTAAGGAAGAGCTGAAAGGAGGAGACCAAATCAAAACAGATCTTGAGAAAAGGATTTTTTTAAAGTGAATAAATTTCTTATTTGTTATTCTAAATAGCCTATTACCTAAGAAACCCTAAAGAACATGCTTTTTCACTTGTTTCTATCCCTTTAGTTATAGCCATTAACAATTATTTGAACCTACTATAATCTGTACATCTAAAGAGAGAGGACCCTGACTAAAACGCTCAATCCCTATCCTGAAAAGCAAAGAGGATGGACATCAGAAGAAGAAGAAAACAGGAAACAAGTTAGAAACCTGCCACAGAGGGCCTCTGAAAGGCTCTGCCCTGCAGACTATCAAAGCAGATGCTGAGACTTCTGGCCAACTGTTGGGCAGAGTGCATGGAATCTTATGAAAGAAGTGGGAAATAGTAAGATCTGGAGAGGACAGGAACTCCACAAGGAGAACAACAGAACCAGAACAACAGAACAATTTGAACACAGGGGTCTTTCCAGAGACTCATATTCCAACCAAGTACCATGCATGGAGATAACCTAGAACCCCTGCACAGATGTAGCCCATGGCAGTTTAGTGTCCAAGTGGGTTCCATAGTAATGGGAAGAGGGACTGTCTCTGACATAAACAGATTGGCCTGCTCTTTGATCACCTCCCCCTGAGGGGGGAGCAGCCTTACCAGGCCACAGAAGATGACAATGCAGCCACTCCTGATGAGACCTAATAGACTAGGATCAGAAGGAAGGAAAAGGTGACCTCCCCTAACAGTGGACTTGGGGAGGGGCATGCATGAAGAAGGGGGAGGGAGGGAGGGATTGAGAGGGGAGGAGGGAGGGATACAAAGGGATCCTACGGGGGGATACAAAGTGAATAAAGTATAGTTAATAAAAGTTAAAAAAAATGAAAAAAAAAACAAAAAACAATTATTTGAAATAACAATTTTAATATGTACATATTTATTTTCTTTTATTGAAGAGAGATTTTTTAATTAAAATTTTAACATTTCATTTAGTTCTACTAGAAGATTAACAGCTACTGATGCCTACCAGCCTCCTGTGGAACCAGATCTAGACTTCATCCTGAATTTATACTAATAACAAATGAGGCAAAGGACTGGAAGCATGTGATCAACCTCCATTTGCTTCATAAAAATAAAATAAAATAAAATAAAATAAAATAAAATAAAATAAAATAAATAAAATGTGAAATTTGTTATTTGAAATAAAGGCCAGAGAGATGGAGGCTCCAGTGACATAGACTTGAAACTTAAGTGTTAAATACAAACAACAAGTCTTCAGTTTATAAACAAACACTTTAGGAGTACATGGAAAAAAAATTGAGAAAAATCTGACATCCAGAATCAGTTAAATCAAGAAACTGATTGTGATAGCCCTTTACTGAGCTCAGCTTACTGTGGGGCTCCCCCTGGTGTTCAAAATCCGACATGCCAACCCAAATCCAAATGCCTGCTTGTTGGTACATTTCAAAACCTGCAGGGCCTTCACGTAGTTCTGGAAAAGATAATTGCCTATTTTTTCTTCTTGCCCACGTACTTTCTAAGTGCTGCCTGAAAAAACAAAAACCTATTCACAGGAGTTCAGAACAGGGGGAAATTTTGTGCCTGCCACTTGGAAAAATGTGGTGTCCTCTCCTGTCCTGTCCTGTCCCTGCGTTCCTGTTTGTTCCTATGCACCCCCTACTCCCAACATGAATTTTCAAGGGCTCCCTGCTCTGGGGACTGGACAGAGAATAACAGGACAAAACTACATGAAATGACAAGGCAAAGGAATACTCAGGAGTTAGTCATCGCTCGTTAGCCAGGCAGTAGGTATGAAACCTCGGCACGTTCAGGAAGCTCAGAAAGGAACATGGCTGAGTGTGGCAACTAGGAAGCAAGGGAAGAGATAGTCCATAACAGGACAAAGACCTGATCCAACGGACCTGTTCTTTACACAGGCTGTGCAGGGGCGATGGCAAATGATGGGGGCTAAAGAGGTTGAGGAGGGACTCTGTGAGAGTAGATGCATGAAATGCTAGAAACATTTATTGATGATTATGTGTGAGATCAGAGAGACAGAAGAAATGAAGGATAGCTACAAAGCAAAACCACTGAATGAAAGAAAATGCAGAACAATGGGAAGGACACCAAGAATTGAATTTGGGGGCCTATAGTTACCACAGCAGTCTTCAGCATTACTCGTTTTCAGGCCAAAACTTGGGTATGGGTTAGAAAGAAAAAAAATGACAATTTCTAAATATGTGCAAGGTCTTTTGTCTTCAGAGATAGTGTTCCTACTCTGGGCTGCTGCCTCTCAAAGACTACATCTAGCTAGCATCCAGCCACAGGGCTGGCCATGACGCCAAGTCACATGACATATCCATGGAGAATACATTAGTTACTCTGATCTGCTTCAGGAGTATGGAATAATTTTTTTTATGGTTAAAATTTCTCTACTTCATACTTCTCTTGATGTTTGGGGGCCTAATATAGTTATCTTCACAAGGTATATATATATCTGAAGTCCAGATAATGAGATCCAGAGCACAAATACTTGGTTTAAGTGCTACTACCACCAGCTATGAAATTCTGGGCTCTCTCACTATCATGTTATAAGATTACAAAACTGCATGAAGGAACATCTAATTTTCCACAAACTTGCTGGCAGTGTCCGACAAGGGAGTGGTGTTCTTAGAGCCTGGGAGTGAATTCAGCGTTACTCTACCCGTGCATGAAACAGAGAGATTCTCAGCCCGTTACCTCAGGCCGTCAGCCACATGCAGTGCAATCCTGTGTTGGAGGGTTCTCGTGAGGCTGGCCTTGTCCTGCTGCAGCAGGCGGTCCAAGGAACCCTTGGAGGCCAACTCCATGACCAACATCCGAGGACGGATCCCAGCCGCCAGCAACAGTATCAAGCTGGGGTGGTGGAGGTGGCAAAGTACCACCAACTCCTGCAAGAGTCCAAAATCGCATGAGTCTCATGTCATCAAGGATCCATCACCTCTATTTTTCCTTTTGCTCTGCCTTTATGAGACCACTTAATGTGAGAATGGCATGCACAGGTCACGCTAACAGTAGTGTTCCCCTAGCCTCCATACAGTAGTTAACCCCAGAATCTATCTCAGCTGTGGGCCTTGAGCAGGCACTGTGGATTCAGCCTCAGCTCATGTGAGGAGTAAACCGTAGTCTTTGGTTTCAAAACCACAAAGTTTGATAAAGACACATGGTCAGGTCCACAGGAATAAATGATGTCCCCCTGCATGAAAGCTCTAATGGCTTCCTACCACTCTTAAATTAAAATCTCATGTAAGAGGCTGGAGAGATGACTCAGAGTTAAAAATTCTTACTGCTATTCCTGAGGTCCCAAGTTCCATCCCCAGCACCTACATAACATTGGATGACTCACAATCATCTATAACTCCAGCTCCAAGGGACCCTACACTCTTCCATAGACCCATGGGCATCCGCACACATATGGCATATGAAAACACTTATACAAATAAATAAAAATAAATATTTGTAAAACCCTATTTTTTCCATGTCCCCATAGCCTGATCTGATCTAAGTCTATATTGCCTCCTACATCCTACTTTCTTTCATCCTCTTCTGGATTCACCATCCTTCATCCACATGAGGATCCTTCAATCCCAAGCACATACCAGCTCCTCTCAGCTTGGATCTTTGCCTATGCTAACACTTCAGCTTTGAGGCTTTGAGACCCCCCACCCTTCCCAGGGCTGAGAGCCTTTCACACTCAGATATCAGCCAAACACTACTACTTCCTTAAATGTCCTGTCTTGGTCCACCTTCTTCCAGCCATCCCTAAGCTGCAACAATGAGCAGAGATGTTACTGTAGCTTTGACAGCCCTTTCTTTAGATCACATCCTGGGAAGCTCTACACTCTCCTTAATGACATCACTGTGTGTGAAGTTCACATCCAATTGTATTCTCCACATGCACCATTATCCCAAAAGCGATTCTACACATTCTTGTAGACTACTTCTATACCTTAAAAAACTACTTTCCAGTTTTTGAGGGGCTGTTTCTCAGTTCTATGCACTCCTTCTTTCTTCTATTCTTTATTCTGACATCATACTTTACTTAAAATTTTCATTGTATGTGATGTTAAGCTGACTTGTGTTTTATGCTGTGATAATAGAAGATCTGCTCCCTAACAAGGGGCTTCAAAGCTGTGGAGTATTCATGTTCCAGGAAGATGAAGTCTTCAGAACTCTGAAAGCTAACAGAGAGGGGTTGGCTATCTCAAGAGAAGACCTTTCCAAGAAAACAAGCTTGATACCAAAGTCGTATTTGTTCAGTAGATAAAAACCTTTTCTTACCATGTCTGATTAGCTCAGTTTGTTAAACCTGATATAGTTAAGCCCCGTTACTTCTAGTTAGCTTCAGACACAATCAGAGGACCAAGACAGATTTTCTATATGGGAAAAGCAGTGTTGACTACAATGAGAAAGGAGAAAAAAACGGGTAATAGCAATCTTCCAGCTCACAGGCAGGAGCCATAGTAGGCAATAGGTCATTCTCAGGTTGAGGCCCATGGCAGAGCCACCCTCTAAATGCAACTCCAAATGAAAAAAAAATTATTTTCTTCTTCTTCTTTTTTTTTAAGAATTATGTACACTCTGCATTTTGAGTTTCTTCCATCACACCTTCAGTGCACCCCAGTGCTGATACACTGACCACCTCTGCAGGCATCAGTAGGGCTTTTCTTTCTCCAAACTTATTCTAGAAAATTTGAAATATGTATATATCAATGAAAAAGCCTGAAAAATCAATTTACTTGACAAATTACTATTTGATTGGTAGAGATTTTCCAGATTTAGTTTAAAGACTAGCTACAGCTCAGAAGAGGTTTCATTTCATTTCTGTAACTACAGTGTGACTTTTGCTACTACCAATAAAAAATTTCTCAGCATGCTTTGCACGAATAGGGCTTTTTTCATTATTCAGACTAAAATTTTATACTATAATGTTCAAAGTTTGCCAGATTTATTTCCGTTCAGCCACAAACGGTATTTTGAATAAGTCAAGCAAAACTTTGAGGATAGATTCAAAATAAGAGTTCTACTAAAAGACAGCAGAATTAACAGTGAGTTTCCTTTTCTCCAAATCTGTCTCTCCTTATTCCATATGAGCAGAAAAAGGGAGTAGCTCCTATCAATCCCCAAACAAGGACTAGAGAACTGCTTCCAGCTCCGCATCCCCTTTTCCTGATAGAGTATCTGAATTTCTGCTCAGGTATCTAATCTTCACCTATGCAATTCAGGGTGCTCTGACATCAATCCTAACCACAAACTAAAGTGATGGGACTCTTCAAAACAATCTAACCCTTGTTGCCACAGTGATTGGCTCATTGCCACTGAGTTCCACCAATGACCACACAGCATAGCCCAGGGCAAAAATGCTTGTCAAGATAATGACAGCCAAGAGCTGTCCTATTTTTCACTTAATGGGCTAATAGTTAGGTAGGGTTTTTTGGCTCTTCTGAAACAAAGGACTTCACATGTCTAAACCTACATGTCTATGGCATGTACCTGCCCAGGCTGGAACCAGTTCATCATATTAGGAAAGGCCACATTGAGAAAATGAAATCAGCCTAGGAAGGTTAAGGGAATTATGAAGACCGACTAGGCTGTATCAGCAATGTAGTGAGAAGGTCCTGTAATTTTATTTTCTAAGGCTGGAGGTGCAGGAAATGACCTGATGAAACTGGCTGTGGACAGCTTCCGAGCTAGTAAGAGACTTGCAACAGAGCACTAAGTATCTGTCTCCAACAAATTAAGAAGGAACAACAGTGCGGGGTGATGCAGGGAGAGAAAAGCCTCCCTAACTGTGGGAGCCACTACAGCCTCGGCTCTCTGAGTGTTCTGCTCATGTAACCTAAACTGGAAGGGCATATATATATAATAGTGCCCAGCCTATAAAAGCTCCACAGAGAGAGCAGTGGCCCAAGCAAACAACCCTGTAGGACACAAGGATGCATTTTCTCATCTCTAATCATTGATAGCATCTTTTAATAGCTTGCACATCCTATGTCCACTAAAATGTCAATATCTTTGTGGCACAGGAAATGAAGAGAAAATTGTCTGTAGAAAACACTGCAAAAACTCCAGGACTTTCCAGACTTCAACTGCTGAAGCAAACAGAAGTAGGTGAAGGTCTGACTACTGTGGTGCACAAAGAACAAAAGACTCCATGACAGTCCTCAGGGTGCTAGGTTCAGACAATACTGGCGAATGTCCTCTAGCTGGCCCCAGGGTGCATACTCTGAATGCCGAAGCTGACAAGTGACAGAGGAAATGTGAATCTTTCCCCAGTTTTACCTGAGACTTAAGTACCAAAGTTAGAAGAGTTTTCAAAATACTTGCTTTGTCATCTAGCAGAAGAAACAAAAGTTTCAGCTCCTTAAAGAAGGAAGAAGTGGGAATTCAGGCTTTTCATGGTCCTTATTTTATATTTTGACAGATGTATGCAAAATGAGAATTTCCAAGGAAAAAGCATCGTATGATTTAATTTAATAACATCATGGGGTTTCTTACTTGTCTTAACAGCCTAAGTGATGTGTGTTTATTAAAAATCTTCACGGCCACTTCCTCCCCTTCGTAGGCGGCTCGATAAACCGATCCAAAACTTCCATCGCCTGTTGGGAAGAAAATAGGAATAATTTTATCTTCCCAAGCAGAGAATCAAAACCATCCTGTGTGGTCTAATCGTACCTGTTGTATATTCAGAAAAATCCGAGCTCTTGTTTAAAGAATCAGCCGCTTTGAATACTTGCCTTTCCCCTTTCAGTCAATTAGCCACAGTCACATTGACCGCGGATCTGGCGCCCAGCCCTCCTGTCTTCCCTCTGTAAAGAACCTAGGAAAACACATCACCACTCCTCTGACTTTGCGTCTTCATATGTAGATAGAGTTTGCACACTTTCACCATCAACACACGCCACTGTCTAAACACCGTCTCATATGCTTCCCCAAAACTCAGTTACAGCTCACTGAAAACATGCTGGGTTTGGTTTTTTTTTTTTTTTTTTTTGCCTCCAACTCATTTTTAGTCCACTTTCTGTACATCTGATAAAAAATAAAATGAGATGTTTTCAATATCATTCTGAATTAAAAAAAAAAATCCAAAGAGGAAGGGAGAAGAAACACATGTTTAGAAGATGTGCCCACATTTCAGGTGGGTTGTAGAAATTTCCGGTTTTGTAGTACTCTCCCCCTATTTGAGAATAGTTGTCATAGGAATGTGGAGTATAAACTGTCATGCTCTGTGAATGACTAACAAAAAATAAAGCTGAGGACTGCTATGTGTATATTTATGATACCCAAGAAGGAGAGAAAATTAAAAGCAAGGAGTTCTCTCCACTCACATCAAACCAGACTATTGAAGTACCTATTTGTGCTAGCTTGCTAGAAAAATAATCTTTTGAGGATGAAATATGCCCAACTCTTAACACATAAAAGTCTACAGAAATATACCAAAAACCATATTCACAAAATTAGGTACATAACATACTTACCGTGCTGAATGTTTTTTGTTTGTTTGTTTTTTTTTTGTTTGTTTTGTTTTGTTTTTGTCATCTTGACATGAACCAGCTTCATTTAGGAAGAGGGAACCTCAACTGAGAAAATGTCTCCATCAGATTGGCCTGTAGCAAGTCTGTGGGGCATTTTTTGTTTGGATTGATGACTGATGTCGGGAAGCCCAGCCGGCTGTGGGTGCTGCTACCCCTGGGCAGGTGGTCCTGGGCTGTGTTAGAGAACGGCCTGAGCCAGCCATAAAGAGTGAGCCAGTAAGCAGTGTTGTTTTACGGCTTCTGCTTTAGCTCCTGCTTCCAGGCTGTTGCCTTGAGGTCCCTCTCTCACCTGCCTCCATGATGAATTTTTATGTTATAAAATGAAATAAAGTCTTTGTCTCGAGTTTGTTTTGGCCACAGTGTTTATCAAACACTCACTGTGTAATAGTTAAACCTCTCCCTGGGAAGGAAAATGTGAAGAGAAACCCCAAACTCAACTAGTTTCCTAAAATGAACAAAGAGATACACAAAACCGTTGGGGTGAGGATCAACATTTTTCCCAAATTATTCTAGTATCAATATGATAAGAATCTCTATCTGTAAAAAGGTTTTAAAAATAGATTTTAAAAACATTGCTCAACCTCAACTTTTGGGGTCTTGTAACTTCAACAGATGTTATAATCATCACACATGGGCTAGGGAACAGGTAAGAGTCATCACGTGGTAGGAACAAGGGATTCTGACAATTGCCCTACCAGACAAGTCAGACCTCAAATGATCCTGAAACGACAATGACAATTGCACAAACATGGTGAAGATTTGCTTTAGACGGCTTTCTATAACGACACATGGAGTGTACAGGCTTTCAGGCACTATGGAAGGGACAGCAGCAAGAGAAACATTTTCTGTCTAGTGAGATACAAACATGGGAACATTCCTAAAAAACTGCTCAAAAACTTTCCACTAAGCTGAAAAACACTGAAATCAGGATGAATATTGTAGCCAACTGTGTCTGGCAGCTCGAGGCCAATCAGAGAAAGAGCACTCTGTCTGCTGCTTGCCTATACTCAGCAATTAGCGACTTGGCAATTTCACTATTCTAAGTGTATTCATTGTCATAGTTCCAGGGTATTGATATTCATACCAAACTATCCATCACTGTGAACACAAATGGTTAAAGATAATCCCAGATTCTAAAAACACAAACATCAGGTTATAGGAATATAACTAATAATATATCCTGTTTCATTTTCCTCCTACTAGGCAATATTGTTATATCATATCAGATCCTAGGGAATTCTTAATGGTAACTAAGTTAAAACTGAATGTATTCATACACAGTACTAACAATCACCTCATCCAGCATAATAAAATTGTCTTGAAACATTTTAGATTAAATCCATCGAATGCTTCTTGTCTTCCCAATGACTTCCAGAGAGATTTTGAATGTGAGAACATCACCCTATTGTTAGCAGTATCATACTGAATCTAGAAAATTGCTAAAAGACCAAGTTTTAAGTATTCCCCAGAAATGATTATCGTAGGAGACTACACATAGTTCAAACAGTTCCATAGGGTTCCACAATATATACATATAATAGGTTATGTTTATTGTACTAATATATACCATTTCACTTGCCAATTAAAAAGTAACTGAAATGAGATGACCAGAGTGCTGAGTTCCTCATGGAACTAAAGACATTTCAAGAGCATCAGCTCTTGTCCTGCAGGAGCCACGTGAGCATTCTGGAGAATACTATCGCATGCCATGTGTTGGCGATGTCTCTCAGGAAGCGGTTTCAAGTTGTAAGCTTTGTAAACTTAACTTTATATAAAGCATAGTTCAAAGTATCTTTTAAGCATCAGGATGAGTATACAAGCAATGAGAATATTTAGGTAACGGCTGGAGATGCTACGTGAATCTGGTGATTTTCATCAAGCCGTGTGGAAAGCCTCTGATTGAATTCATGGGCTCAGCCAATGACCAGGAACTGCTCAACACACCCAAAACAGAACAACCACAAAATGCCAGAAGTAGAGTATATTACCAACTTAATGCTTCTGATTTTTTTCCACATTTAAAAAATTTTTATATTAATTATAGTTTATTCACTTTGTATCCCAGCTGTAGCTACTTCCTTCATTCCCTCCCAATCCCACCTACCTTCCCTCATCTCCTCCCATGCTCCTCTCCAAGTCCACTAATAGAGGAGGTCCTTCTCCCATTCCATCTGACACTAGCCTATCAGGTCTCATCAGGACTGGCTGCATTCTCTTCCACTGTGGCCTGGTAAAGCTGCTCCTCCCTCAGGGGGAGGTGATCAAAGAGCCAGCCACTGAGGTCATGTCAGAGATGGTCCCTGTTCCTCTTACTAGGGAACCCACTTGGACACTGAGATGTCATGAGCTACATCTGAGCAGGGGTTCAAACTAACTAAAAGGCAGAGAGTAACTATACAAATCAGCAAAATCATAAATGAAAAGGGGGATATAACAACAGACACTGAGGAAATCCAAACAATGCTTCTGATTTTTAATCCCCAAATTTTATGACTATTGGTAAGAGTTTCATTATGAGCTTCTCCACAGTGACTGCACAAACATGTTCTTCCTCTGCTTATTCTCCTTGGGGTGAGAAATGGTTATTTCATGTCAATCATCTGAAGCCCTCCCTCCTGCCACCTCATTGCTTATGAGCAAGGCAATCTCAAGGACAGATTTCATAAATGCCTATGCTTTCTGCTAGGCCTGTCTTCATCGCCTAGTCTACAAGCCTGTACACAAAGCAAATTCCACATCTGCAACATAACGCCATTTTAAAGTACATCATTGTGACGGAAAAGTATCAGATCAAATATATAAAACCATTATAGATTCACAAAGATATGACTATAATGTTTTCTAAATCAAGAGGAGAAAATTGTATCCTATTCGTTTTGTTGTTGTTTTGTTTTTAATATAACAAAGATAGTTACCTAAGAGAAACTCAGGTGCTTCTTCAAATTCCAACTCATCATTGTTCAACATAATATTTCTAGGCAGGTCAGCCAAAATCAAGTCAGGAGCAATCTGAGATATTGGAACAGTGAGCCGTGGTTGATCTGGATTTATTAGCAAGTCTCCTAAGAAGTAAGTAAAAGATTATTTTTTAAATGTAAGGGCAAACACAATAGACATTAGAAGCAGGAGATAACAGGGAACAGGACAGGAGCTTACCACAGACGGTCTCTGAAAGACTCTACTGATTGAGGTAGTGAAGCAGAGGCTGAGACTCATAGCCAAACTTTGGGTAGAGTACAGGGAATTTTATGAAAGAAGAGGGAGATAGAAAGACCTGGAGGGGACAGTTGCTCCAAAAGGAGACCAACAGAGCCAAAAAAAACTGAGCCCTGGAGGCTTTGCAGAGACTGATACCCCAACCAAGGAACAAGCATGGAGAGGACCTAAAAACCCCTGTTTAGATGTAGTCCATAGACTCAGTGTCCTAGTGGGGTCCCCAGGAGGGGGAGCAGGCACTTTCTCTGGAATGAACTCAATGACAGGCTCTCTGATCACCTCCCCTTGAGGGGTACAGCCTTGCTAGACCACAGAGGAAGACAGTGTAACCAGTCCTGATGAGACCTAATAGGCTAGGGTCATATAGAAAGGGAGGAGGTCCTCTCGTATCAGTGGACTAGGGGAAGGGCATAGGGGGAGAAGAGGGAGAGAAAGTGAGATTGAGAGGAGACAAGGAAGGGGTTTACAGCCGGGATACAGATTGAATAAATTTTAATAAATGATAAAAAATAAAATAAAATAAATATAAGGGAATATAAAAATTTGTGGTCCTGGCTTACAGAAAACAGATCTTTAGAGTTTCCAACCAGCCCTAGATTAATTTTTAAACACACACTCCTATGCACTCCTATGTCTAGTCACTATGAAGTAGAATTGCAGCCTGACTTAGAACAGATGGCCCCCGACTAACACACTCTCTGTCTCTGTTTCTGCCACATCTATGTGGGCAATGCATGGCGAGAATGCTGCTATCTACAAATGATGGCCTTCCATCTTCCTAACAGTTCTGTAACATGAGTTTGCTTAGTACTTCTACTTCAAAGATCAGATTACTGTGGTGTTTAGAATGAGGGTGTCCTTTAGAAGTCTCAAGTATTTGAGTATTTGGTCCTCAGTTGTTGATGGCTGTTTGGGAGGTTTTGAAAGTGTGAACTTGCTGGAGGAAGGTGTGTAGCTGGGGCAGGATTTGAGTTTTCAAAAGCCATATTCCATCCCCACTGGCTCTTCTTTGTTTCCTATCTGCAACTTGAGATAGGAGCTCTCAGCTTCCATCTTTAGTTGCTTGGTTGCTTCCTGCTGTCCATATCATTATGAACCCTGACCCTCTGGAACCTGAAGCCACAAATAGGCTCTTTCTTTTATGATTTGCCTGGTCATGATGTTTTATTACAGCAATAAAAATAGCCATCACAGTTATGATACCCAAGCATTCAGCATTTAAGCCTAAAATCAAAATTTTGAGAAAACAAAATACAAACTCTTATTGACAGAGAGTAAACTCCACTTTTCTGAAGCTGTCAGTATAATCAAATGCATCATTTGATTCAACCCCGTGGATAAGAATATTTTTTATGTATTAAAGTCATTTAGAATAGCGAGGGTACCATAAAAACATCTGTAAACTGTGTCAACACCTACCTTCTTCTGCTTTCTTCATCAAGTCATCCAGTAAGATCTTCTGATGTTCTTCACCATCGTTAAAACTGTACAATGCCCATTTTTTCAGCAGAGTTTCCCCTTCCCCACAAATGTCAATCTCCAGTAACCCAGGAAACCATTCTTCCATGAGTGAGTCAATGTGATCCACAACTTGGCCCAAGAGAATACAACCTATGGGATTCAAAACAGAGACTTCCAGGTAAGAGGGAAGATTAGAAGCTACTCCCATGTTCTATTCCAAAGAAAGGAAGAAAAGCTTCATAAATATATAAAAGAGAAGATGGTGAGGCAAGATAGAAAGGCAAGTGAAACTATGAGACAGGGGAAGGAAGAGGACTCCCTCACTCTGGAATCTGGTTCAAGCCAGATTCCCACCATCAGGTGAAAGCCAAGACTCTCACCATTACTAACATTTCCCTTATACAGAAAATATTTATTTTACATGAAAATAGTTTTAGGAGCTGAGCAGCATCTCTGTGACAAGGGCCTGAGTTCATATTCCCAATACCAATGTAGGAGTCAGGCATGGATGTACACTCTTGCAAGGCCCCCATCCCAGCACATGGGGAACATATGAATGGAGACATACAGATCCCCAGGACTCATGGCCAATCTAATCTAAGCTGAAATATGAGCTCAGGGTTCAATTAAATCCTGTCTTAAAGAATACGGTGTTAAGAAATAGAATGTTCTCAATTCTGACTTCTAGCCTTTATGTACCCAAGCATGAGCAAAAAAAGCTGTGCACACATTCACACACAAACACACACACACACACACACACACACCTAAAAGAAAATAAAAAGAAATATTTTCACATAAGAATGTTAAAATAGCAATAATCCGACTTATAGCCTGTGTGCCGATGAGTTTAACGGAGCCTCCACCAACCCTCAGATATTCTCTGGGAGACTCACAGACAAAACACAGTGCCTTTGTTGACATATTCTAACCCCCTCTGTGCCATGGGCTCTACAGTGTTACTCTATCAACTGCCATGAAGTCAAGCAGACCTCAGGAACCACCTGTGATCTTACTTAAATTCCTTATCAAGCTTTGAAGCTATCTCCAGAAAAGACTAAAATCCTACATGACTATTGTAAAGTAATCGCAATTCACCTCTGAGAAGCCCACACTCAAGCTCTGGAGTGTGCCTCGTTCTCTTCTAATGCCTTTCTCTGTTGAGCCTTGTGTTTAAGATGGATGTTAACAATGGCATTGAGTAAACTCCAGTTCTGTTTCACATTGGCTTATCCTGAAATCGTGGTCCCTGATGGAACCAAGAACCTGGCTTTCTCAGATGGGTGCTCCTAAAGGATAAGTGTTCTTGTCAGAGGACCTGGTTCTTCACCTCTGCCCTACTGACAGTAAGGCAGCTGAAGCTGGGTAGAACCAGAAGGGCAGCAGGAAAAAGAAATTAGCCAAGCTGGACTCTTTTGGAGACAAGGTTTCTCTGTGCATCCTTGGCTAACCTGGACTCACTTTTAGACCAGGCTGGCTGTGAACTCACAAGGATCCACCTGCCTCTGTCTCCCAGAGTGCTGGGATTACATGTGTGTGCCACCACGCGTGGCAATTTTTATGGTTTTTTTTATTCCCTTCTTACATGTATATAATGTTTTTACAATTTTTCATTATTGCTCAATCTTTTGTCTTTATTTTTAATCATACCTTTTCTCATCTCCTTCACAACACTCTTCTCCACTCTTGCTCATTTCCACTCTTTGTTGAACCTTACTTCCCCTCTACTTTTCCTCTTTCCAATCTTCTTCCTTCATTTCATTCACAATGTCTGCATTTGCCCTATATAATTTTGTATTCCCTCAAAGTCTCCACATTCATTTTGTCATTTTTATCCTAAAGTTATCTGTGACATATTAGTGGTCTTTCCCCAAATGTAAGTGTGTTTATGTATTATGCTGGCTTATTGTTACAGCTGTAAGGGTTTTGCTCACTAAAAACCTAAAAGATATACCTAAACCAATGGATTAAAAAATATAGGAAACATGATAAAGAAAGGCAATAGACTCCTTTAAAATATCATAATTCCTCAGCAAAGACATGGGTAAACTTCCAGATACAGATTTGTAGTGGTTTACTAGCAATAGTGATTAATAACTCCAAAGAGAATGATTTAATAGAAAAAAAATAGATCTTTGATTGGGAGAAGAAAGATATAACATAAAGAAAAAAATCAGTAAGATAAATGTGAAAGAAATCTAGAAAGAAAATGAAATTTTGATGGAAAAAACAAACGTGTTGAAAATAATCTCATGACTCAAATAAAAATAAACAGAGTGAGACAGCACTGATAGAAACAACCACGAGAAAGAAAGATTATCAGGAATCCAGGATAAGATCACTTTCAAACATCAATCGGTCAATCTATAAGCATCCCCACAATGCCTAAGAGCTCTGGATCAAGAGACTAAACTTAAGAATCCATGGGTAATTACTACCATGAGGAAGTGAGCAAAAAACTAATGACTGAGAACATGTATTCAATGAAAGCAGAGCAGAAAAGTCCTCATAGCTATAGAAAGAACTGAGCTTGGAAACACCGAGGCATTTAGAACCTCAATATACCAGAGAAGATCTTCATAACATACTATAGTCAGGATCTCAAAGATACAAAGCAAACTACTGATACTAAAATCTATAAAGGAAAAATTCCAACTTGCTTACAAAACAAAAACATTAGAATAACATCAGACCTCTCCCAGCAACCATAAAATCAGGAAAGCACATAATAATGCAATTCAGCAAAGGTACTATTTAAAATTGACTGAGAAGTAAGAACATATGGGGATAAACAAAACTAAGGCATCTTATGACCACCAAGCCAGCACTGCAGTAAAACCTATAGCAATGCTATATCCAAAAAAAAAAAAGGGAACTTCTTTGACCTGAAATTTACCTTGCCTACAAGTGTCTGAGGAAGGTTCAACTGTGTTTTCAAATGCTGATTTCAGTGCTTTGAGATCAATGCCTTGGGCATTGTTAGGAATGCTGAACTATCTCCTGTACCCATGTGATGATATGAAATGTTCCCCAATTATCCCTGATTGGCTAAATAAAGATACTGAAGTCTATGGTTGGGTAGAAGAGAGGGAAGCGGAGTTTTAGGGCTTGTGTTTGATAGGGGAAGAGAGAGAGGAAGCAGAAGAGGCAACAGGAGAAGAAGAGGTAGGAGGAGGAGAGGAAGCAAGAGAAAGGAGTCACCACGAAGCAAGATGGACAATGAATATGTGACTGTAAAGACAAATTAATAGAGCAGAAACTGTCCCTGGAGTCATCAGACTGGCAAGTGACTGGCTTATATGTGGGTTTTAAAGGTATTAGAACTAGAGTAGCTAAGAATTGCCCAGCATAATGCTTAAAGCTTAATAATAAACCATAGTATTTCTGTTTTAGGCCTTGGGGAACTAGCTCATTAAAAAAAAAAATAGAAAAACTGTTACCATAATAATTTACTACATTATTTTAACATAGAAAGAGTAATTTATCTTTCTATGTATAAAATGTGCAGCAATAAAAACAGACGAGAGATGGAGGGACTGTCCAACCAATGCTTGGCCTAATGTGAGACCAACCCTATGGGAGGCAGCCAGCCACTGACACTATCAATGACACTCTGCTCTGCTTACAGATGGGAGTCCAGCATAGCTGTCTTCTGAGAGGCTCCACCCAGCAGCAGCTCAAAGCAGATGCTGAGACTCAAAGCCAAACATTGGGCAGAGTGCAGGGAGTCCTATGGAAGAAGAGAGGGGTAGGAAGAGAGAGACATGGAGAGAACCAGAGCCCCACAAGGAGACCAACAAAGCTAAAGGATCTGAGCCCAGAGGGTCCTGCAGAGAGTGATGCACCAACTAAGGACCATGCATGGAGGGGACCTAGACCCCCTGCTCAGATGTGGCCTGTGGCAGCTCAGCCTCCATGTAGAACTCCAAGTGAAGGGAGCAGGGACTGACTCTTTCATTTTTGATCACTCGCCCCCTGGTGATGGGCCTTGCCAGGCCACAGAGGAAGAGGACCCAGGCAGTCCTGCTGAGACTTGATAAGCTATGGGGAGATGGCAGGGGAAGAGAATGCCCCCTTTCAATGGATTAGAGGAAGGGGATGGGGGAAGACGGAGGAATTGTGGGATTGGGAGGAGTTGAGGGAGGAGGCTTCAATCAGACTATGTAATGAATAATTTGTGGAAAAAAATGAAAAAAAGAAAAAAGACCTCCAGGAGGAAAAAGATTTAAAAACTGGTTCAGTATCCGCCGTCAGAGAAATACTAATTAAAGCTCTTTCGGGGACTTCATCATAGCCCAGTCAAAATGATTAACATCAACAAAACAATGAAAAAATAATACTGACAAGAAGTGGGGATAGAGGAGCCCTATTCTTCCCTGCTGGTGGGAATGCAAACTGGTGCCGCCAGTTTGGAAATCAGCATGGAGGTTACATGACAAGACTAAAAATAATATCAAATGATCACACAACGCCAGTGTAAATGCCTGAAGGCATCTTATAGAGAGATGGATGATAGATAGATAGATAGATAGATAGATAGATAGATAGATAGATAGATAGATAGAT
>NW_026596085.1:8903699-8924958 GCF_907164565.1 Psammomys obesus
GATAGATAGATAGATAGATAGATAGAT
Organism: Psammomys obesus; assembly: GCF_907164565.1. Lineage (NCBI taxonomy): Eukaryota > Metazoa > Chordata > Mammalia > Rodentia > Muridae > Psammomys > Psammomys obesus. The sequence continues at coordinate 8,903,727 of NW_026596085.1, forward strand.
AGATAGATAGATAGATAGATGGCATGCATACATACATACATACATACATACATGCATTCATATATACATACATACACCTGCACATTTGTGCGGTGAAAGCAAAAGGGAACTTCTTGGTGGAAGGCAGCAATGCACAGAAGAAAGGCACATGAGGATGGTAGGAAGGATAACAATACACACGTGTGTGAAAATGTCAAGATGAAACCCATTATTTTTACACAGATAGTACTGGCTACTTTCCCAGAGGACCCAGATTCTATTCCCATCTCACTCATAATTCCAGTTCCAGGAAATCCAATGCCTTCTTCCGGTCTATTCAGGAACCAGGTTTGCAAGTGGTGCACAGCGATACATGCAGGCAAAACACCCGTATGTACAAAATGAAATATTTAGTCAGGTATAGTGGTCCACACCTTTAGTCCCAGCACTTGAGAGGCAGAGACAGGCAGATCTGTGAGTTCAAGGCCATCATGGTTTATTCAGCAAGTTCTGGACCAGCCAGAGTGAGGCCTTGTCTGTACTGCCCACCACCCAATCCGTTTAATGTAATCACTTAAAATAAATAATCCAAATAAAACAAAAACAAAAAAGTGCTCACTGCTCTTTCAACTGTCACAAAGCTGGAGAAGAGAAAGGGGGAATTTGTTGGATTTGAGGAGGCAGAGCTGTGTTGAATTCCCAGACTCCATGTCCTCCCGCAGCCTCCCAAGTAGCTGGTGAAAGGTAATCCTTACATCTGAGGGTCTGGGGTTAGGAGGGCCGGGAGGGGCACATTTGACTAATATCCTCACCTTTTCTACAAGATGGAACTGTAATTTTTAAGAAACTCTCGGGGCGATTGTCTAAGACTTCGGATCCTACCAGACAATACGCTTCTGGAGACCAGTTCAAGTAGATGCCTTGCCGCCAGTACATTCTGTTCGGACGTAGCGCTCTCTCTGAAAGTTTAAATAGATTTGTATGCATCCGTTAATTACGAACTACGTCATTAACTAAAGTGGGAAAACCGCCACTCACACCTTAAGTAACAGCAATACACAATTGTTTTGAGATGAGCATTGATTGATTTAATTATGAGACCTTTTTCAAAGGAACATACAATTTTCCTTTAAGATTTCAATCACATAAGTTAAATGCTTTGCATACTACCTAATATGATATTAGGTATCATAGTCTAAGCTCGTGATATGGTTAATATACAAATAAACATAAGTAAGTTTTCTTGTAAACAATAAACTCTCATATTAACACCATTCTTGAACTTTTAAATGTATTTTAGCTACTTTTATATTCATTGAGAGCAAGAAAGACGAGATTTTCTTTTTCAGAAACCAGTAAGACTTGCAATTACTTTTGTCCAAACACCTTGATATTTCCCCGTGGTGTTACAATGCCTCTTACTTTGGAATGAAAGCTTTCCATGGAAACATAGTTCTGTCCCTTTTTCTGAGTCCCTGGGGGACGGATGGGCAGGAGAAGAGCTCCTCTGTCAGAAAGCTCTGACCTGTTATGCTTGCTGATGAAAGCCCCTCATTACGTCTTGGTTATTTCCATACTATTCTTTGTTGATTTGTATGTGTGTGTGGTGGGGGCGTGTACGTGCGTCCATGTGTGTGACTGTGCATGTGGGTATGTGTGTGAGTGTGCTCATTTATGTGGATGTGAGTGTGTGTATGAGTGTGTAAGAGAGTGTATGTGTGCATTTAAACTGATGACTCCCATTAAGCCCCGCCTTTTAAAGCTATTCTTTCCTGTCTGCTAAGTTTCGGGAAGTCCCACACTCACAGCTGAGGGAAATGTATCTCCTGTAAGAACTGAGGCATTTCCCACCCAGGGAATTGTGTAAGTTGGCCCATGTTCATGTGTTGACCACACCTGTTTTCCAAACAGGTAGACTCTGAGAAATGCAATGCTCCTGTTAACATTTCTTTCTAGTTTGTCTAAATAGTAAGCTTTGGTGAATACCTACCTCTTCCAGAAAGCATGAAAGGTGAGATTTCAAGTAATCGATTAATCAGTCTTGACCAAAATCCCATTGGAAAGTATGGCATTTCGTAGAGCCGGATGATGATCTCAGAGTTCTCACAGTGCGGGAGCTCTATCACAGGCCTGTGGTCAGATAAGCTGCAAAAGGCAGACTGTCAGAAACCGAGAACGGTGACCTGAGAATGGCAGCCCGAGCATGGGGACCCGAGCACGGGGGCCCGAGCACGGCGGCAGGAACATGAAGACCTGAGCTTCTCACTACTTCAAACCCAGAGAAATAACTGCTCCAAATGACTGCATTTTTAGGAGTCTCTTGTCACATGCTCTCCCTCATTGAGAATTTGGAGGTCACTTAATCAATTCAAATGCATGCTCTGATGGAGTAGATGGAAAAAAAAATGAACAATCCTATGTGCACTAATAAATTCGTACAATTAGTGCAAAGTTAGGTCTTAGGAGTACAGAAAACCTGAAAAAGTTGGCTGTATCCATGAATCTAAATTACACTCTCAACATGTTGGAGCATTTCTCACTTACTTTCAAAGCAATATGAGAATTTTCTACAATACAGTCCTCCACCAGGATTCCCAATTCTTTTCAAACTTTCTTGGAAACTCATTATCTCCCTTAAACATCACTAACTTAATATATTTGTTAAAATGCCAAGTAAAGATGGACGCACATGTGCAAACACTGCTTCACTATTGATCTTCCTTAAATTTTTTGAGTGTTGTTAAGCCAAATAGTGATTATATGCAGAAAACAGTTCATTTCTTTAAAGTATTAATCAAATGAGCCTTTTTATTTTAAAAGAGAGGCTATGCATTGCCATCAAGTTTAGCAAAAATTAAAAATGAAAAAAAAAGTAGTGTATCTATTACAGAGAAAAATTACTTTGTCAACCACAATAATGTAATCTGGTAAATTTCTGTGGAATTTTTAAGGTTTGTCTCACCTGCTTGGAACCAGCAGATATTCTTCTCCGATTGGTAAGGCAATCTGAAATTTTTCTAACAGTTTAAAGTACTGTGCCATGTAGTTCTTCGGGAATCGCTTTTTCTTTGAAAGGAATTTTTCCACGTCTCTCCGTGAAATGATGCCCTTAGGATGTTTCACACAGCCTTCCACCTTCACCGTCAAAATCTGAAAGAGCCCAACTCACATCACTAGATTCACTTTCTGAGATGTTTCCAGCTTTAGCTGCTTTGCATCCTTTTGCTAGATGCAGATAAGGAGAGAAGTTACAACACTAAGGCAAGATCACATTTCTGCAGCAGCCAGATACCCTGCAAGCCCAGTGGGGTATCTGGTTAGAAGCCTTTGGGAATCTAAGGGAGGAGAATTCAGACATTCAGGATTTCCTTGGTCCCGCTCCCTACCATTCATTCTGCAGCCTCATCACTGACATGTTCCTCTACATTCCCAGACAGTAGCTTCTAAATATCCATCCCACAGGTTGGCTATATAGATGGACATTTCCAGGATAGGAGGCAGCTGCCACCAATGAAAAAAGCAGAAGTGTGATCATTCCCCGTTACAGGAGTCTTCTGGTCAAGCATGCTCAGTAAATCTGGAGAGGGGCAGGGGAATCTTCCCTTTAACATGCCTCCTGGGTGATTCCAGCATATTTGAGACATAGATGGTATCATGCCAGTCAGAATATAAATGTGGATCTGCAGAACCTAAGTCCAGATTCAGGCTCTGCTACTAGCTGTGGGACTTTGGGAAAGGTATCTTGTTTTGTTTGTTGTTTTGTTTTAAGATCGTTTCCTGCTCTGAAAATGAGATAATAAAGATAGTCATGTCTTAGATTGCTATAGGGATAAAGGTATTGCAAAGCTTAATAAGAGTACATGATAATTTTAAGCATAAACTAAGCCCCTATGTTAGCCATAATTTCATATTAGTGGACTTTAGATGAATTTTTCTTTTTTTCCTTAACCCCTGCTTTTTTAATTTATTACAATTTATTCACTTTGTTTCCCAGCTGTAGCCCCTTCCCTTGTCACCTCCCAGTCCCACCCTCCTTCTCTCAGTCCACTGATAGGGGAGGTCCTCCTCCCCTTCTATCTGACCCTAGCCTATAAGGTCTCATCAGGACTGACTGCATTGTCTTCCTCTGTGACCTGGTAAGGCTGACCCCCTACCCCCTACCCTCAGGGGGAGGTGATCAAAGAGCCAGCCACTGAGTTCATGTCAGAGACAGCCTCTGTTCCCCTTACTAGGAAACCCATTTGGAGACTGAGTTGCCATGGGCTACATCTGTACAGGAGTTCTAGGTTATCTCCATGCACGGTCCTAAATCATGAAATTTGCAGACAAATAGTGGGAACTAGAATTTTTTTTTCAAACAGATGTTTAAGCTTAATCTTCCTCTATACCTCTGTAGTTCTCTAGGCTAGCCTGCACTACAGAAGGAGACCCTATCTCCCTGACCCCAAATCCACTTAGATTAGCATCATAACATTCTACCTAGGGTAATAAGAATTCCCATGAAGTTTCAAATTAAGATCTTAAGATCTTAATATGATCTCCATAAGATCTTAAGAAGTCTTCCAGTGGTCACAGAAGAATCCTACTTTGGTTTGGTTTGGGTTTGGGTTTGGGTTTGGTTTGTGGGAATTTTGTCTGCTGGGTTTTTTTTCCCCATTGGGCGTTTTGTTTGTTTGCTTTTGCTTTTGTTTTCTTTGTTGTTAAAAAGAAAAACTGATGCAAACCTCTTCCTTACTCTATGAGACACTCCTACCCTCTAATAACATTCATTACCTATGTGTGTTAAGTCACACAGAATCACTGTGGGAGCAGCCCTATCCTTCTATCGTTTATATAGAGTTTCTGTCTGCCTTGGTGCTCCACTTACAAAACAAAACCCTCAGGGTGAATGTGACACTCTCTTAAATAATGCATTCACCTACATGTATTTTCTTTTTGACTCCATATTTGGCATGCTTCCCTTTGTATCTCGTTTTGTCTTGAAGTTAGTTTTAAATTTCCAAAAAATAGCATGCCTTAAAGTATCAGACAGGTCTAATCATTACTTGCTATAAAATTATCACTTACCTTTCACTTACACTAAATTAGGGAAGCAAAACACAAGAAAACACAACTCCATATTTAAGTGAAGACACAAGGGCTTGAGACAGGAAGAACCAAGAGGAAATTGTTCATGTATAGAAGAGATGTGAACCCAAGAGATGCTCACTCCAGAGAAAGTGCCCAGAAGCACAGGACACCACTGACTCCATTCCATACATAGCAACTTCATGCCATCTGTGGCATTTGGGCAGAAATGTGGAAAGCAATTTGAATACATCTACTGTTAGAACAGAATTAAATGCCAATTGTACCAACCCTGAAACATTCTCTGCAGTGCCAGGGTATAGGATTTAGTCTCAACTGAGCTCCCTCTTCAAAATATCTCCCTTTTTATCTTCAAATAGATTTAAGCAGTACTATTCAAGATTGCTCAAAGAAATTCAATTAGCATGATGGCTTAATTGAGAGAGAGATTTCCAGTGTGAAAATGGGTAATCATATTAGCGACATGCAGAACCACATGTAAAGCTATAAATAATGTTCATAAATGAAATAATTGCCAATGACTGTGTGAGCTAGGAGCATTATCCCCGAGTTCTTCTCAGCCAGGAATAGTCAAGCACAGTGGCCCTTAGCTACAGCAGTCCCGCCCTGCCCTCCTCAGCACTATTCAGAAATGTCCAGACAAATTTTCACGGAGAGGGCACAGCTATAATCTAGAAGTGGGAGACAAAGGGATGCTACAAAAATAAGACACACTATAAATAAAAGCAATGAATAGTGTGCTCACTTGAGTAGTTTACTGTGGAAAGTCTACAGGTGTTTTTTTTTTTTTTTTTTTTTTTTTGGTTGGTTGGTTGGTTTCTGTAATTGCTCTACATAAACTCACTGGTAATATACTATTATTAAGAGGAAAAAATCTTTTCTTTGTGAAACATGAATAGAAAAATTATAATCGCCAATATAGTTTTCAGAAGTATAAATATCTGGAGCTCAAAAATATCTTCCATGGCCTTTAAATTTTTGTGTGGGGTGTGTGTGTGTGTGTGTGTGTGTGTGTGTGTGTGTGTGTATTGAAGATAGGGCTGCATGTGTCCCAGGCTGGTCTGGAGCTCTCTACACATCTTAAGATGACTTTGAATGTCTGTTCATCCTCCTGCCTCCATCTTCCAAGTATTGACATTATAAGCACACAGACTCGCATGCATGCCTTTCCTGCATACTTTCTAGATACATTTCATGGCCTTGTCAACCCAGTTTCCTCTTATGCATCTGCCCTAAGGATTTTCACAATGCTTTTATTCATTGAATAATGTCAGTTACCAAACTTACCATTGAGGCTTCAAAGGCCTGTGAACTTTAAGATGCTTGTTCAGTCCAGGAAGCCCCTTTATCAGCCTTTATCACCCTGACAGGTGATCTATACTCTCTATATTTACAGGCTTCTCTCAACACAAACACTAAAATGCTAAATGCCCTGGGTGTCTCTCCACTCTCCTCTTCAATCACAACCTCTATCCCCCCAAATATAAAACACCAACCTGTGCCATGACTTTACAAAGCCATTTTGGTTCCACAAAATACAGGTCGCTTAACTGCAGAGCGGGGTCTTGAAAATGCAGGAGGACTCCTGCAGAGAAAATTAATCAAACAGTGAAAAATGTGATCCAGAGTGATACAGAGCCCCAGAGACTCCAGGGTAGCTGTGGCTACAATGAGGGTCTCACAGCAAAGAACTCTGGAGGCCCTGCACATGCTGCTCCTCCACTCTAAAGCCCCAACAGTGTAAAGGAAGGATTTTGGAGCATATGGCTTGTTCATACATAAGTATATTCAAAATACCAGTATGCACTAGAAAGTATATATCAATAAATGCAAATTTACACTATTCCTTTGAACCTTCTACATGAAAGTATGCATGTTTGCTTTCCATGTAGATAGGAAACAACACATATTTCAGCATATCTGATTTAAGGATCATGGAGGAAGGGACTCGCAGAGGTATTTTCCATACGAGGATGGAAGAATACAAGGATGAAAACGGTTCCTGGTCATTTACTCGGGGACGGCAACCCAACTCACCTGTCCTGCAAGCTTACAGCATGGCGTGGGGCTGCAGCGGGCTGAGACAGTCTCTGTGAGAATGAAGTCTAAGCAGCACGGCCACCCCACATCCCACAACCTCCAATTGCTGGAAGTGGTCCAGTGAACCACAGCGGTAATAATTCTTCTCATTATTTTTCACAAAAATGTGATACTATGAACGGACATAGTTACTTTGACGATTCAGGGTCTCATCATAGCAAAACTGGGTGCCAGAAGCCATGTGTTTTCTCTCATTCCTGCTCAGGGATCTTTTCTTACTTTGTCCTTAGATAATTTCTAAGTACTCTCTTGGGATATGTATGTGATTTGATGCTCATAGGTATGGTCTTCCAAAAGATAAAAATCCAACAGTGACTTGTTTAAAACTTTTCTAGCATAATTGTCCTGTGAGGTTACACTCAGCAACGGATCAAAGCAGATGGTAAGACCCACAGCCAAACATTAGGAGGAACTCAGGAAGTCTTATGGAAGAGTAGGGGAAAGGATACAGGGACCTGGAGGGAACAAGAAACCCACAAGAAGACCAACAAAGTCAACCAACCTAGACCCATGGTGGCTCACAGAGACTGAACCACCAACCAAAGAGCAGGCATGGACTGGACTTTGTCCTCTACACAAATGTAGCTCATGAGTAACTCAATCTTCATGGGAGTCTCCTAGCAATTAGAGAGGGGAATTGTCTGACATGGACTCTGTTTCCTGCTTTTTTGTATCACGTTCCCCTGGCTGAACTGTCTTGCTGGTCCTCATTGGAAGAGGATACACATAGACCTGATGCAACTTGATGTGTTGGGGTAGGTTGGCAGAGGGAGAAGGGGACTCCATTTTTTTGAGGAGAATAGGAGTGGGGAATGGGGGAAGAGGGTCATAGGGTGGGAGCAAGAGGAGAGGAAGGAGGGGCTGCTATCAGGATGTAAAGTGAATAAATAAATTAATTAATGAGAAAAAATAATTTTCAAAGTAAGTATATTGGCTACAAATTCTTTCCAAATATGTGTTTAAACTCAATAAAATAAAAGCAAAATAATAAAAAATAATCTTATTGGCATTCTTTGAACTTTTGAAAATGGATTATATACAAGATTCAGACATCTCTTCAAAGCATTATGACTTAAAACCAGAATCCCGAACAAGCATACAAACCTGACTCATTTAGGAAATGAACAGCATGTGGGAGCTCATTCTCATCCAGCTGCAGCTGATGTTCTTTCACTAGTTGTAATAAACGTTTCCGGTTAATTACAGGAAACTCAATTGGCACAGCTTTACGCTCTGATAAAATGATTTTCTCCAGTTCTACATAGCAATCTGGAATTAGCTGCCCGACTACAGGCTGATCTCGAATCTATGAAATTACAAATGACAAGGTGTAAAAATCTATTTAAATCACAGATGTGTCATATGGTAAATTCAGCCATAACAGTTTTTACACAGCAAATGAGTTTTTAATAAAATTTAAACATGATGTGAAGCCTCTCTAAGTGGTAATGAATAAAAGATGAAATTAAAGTAAGAAAAGTATGGACACAGAGTTAATTTGGAGAAAAACTGCAAATAAAATAGCATGGAAATAGTTATCTATTAATACAGCAATTCTATTTCGAAAACAAAGGCAAATAACTGACCAAGAAAGAATGATCTTATTTTCCAATGCACCAACGTTATGTGCAATACACAGGCAGGGTTAACACATTAGTCTGGTATGAGAGCTTTGGGATATGTCTTAGGAGACAAAAATATACCCACAATTATTGGGCTAGTGGACTGTAGAGATCAAGAGTTAGACCTCGAGACATGATATCTCCTCACCAAGGTTTTCTCATGGAACTTTAAACTCTGGAAGAAATGGGATTTGTTTAAATGCCTATGATTCCAACCCGAAAGAAAGCTCAGTGTCTGAAACGGTCTCTGAGAGATAGAGAGTGATATTTTCAAATGAGGGTCTTGAGATAATATTTTCTATCTTTTGTAAAAGCATTTGGACAATCTATTTTTAATGAGAAAGGCAACTCTAAAAATAGCAACCAAATGTCTCTCAGAGCCACCAGGGGGCAACCTCTCCCTATGTCTGGATCCACAAGATGTCCCATCTGAATTTCTACTCAAATTCTTAGGCTCTTGTGCTATCTGCCCATAGCTTACCAAGTCTCACCAGGACTGCCTGGATCCTCTTCCTCTGTGGCCTGACAAGATGGCATCACCAGGAGTAAGTGATCAAAGAGGCAGCCCCTGCTCCCCTTACTGGAAACCCACATGGAGACTGAGGTACCTATGGGCTACATCTGAGCAGGGGGTTGAGGTCCTCTCCATGCATGGAGAACTCCCTCTTTCAGTGGACTATGTAAAGGGGATGGGGGGGGGGAGAAAGAAGGAGGGACGGTGGCACTGGGAGGAGCTTCAATCAGGATATATAATGAATAAATTGTGAAAAAAATAAAAGAAAAAAGAAAAGCAGAGCCAACAAACAAACAAAAAAAAATTCTTAGGCTCTAGAAACTGGACCTTTCCAACACACATAAGTGCAAAATTGTGTCTCAGTCCTCCATAATTGTTTCTAGTACCCAGAGCTACTACTACCATATTTTTCTACAAACACTCATTCCGGAATATATAACCCTTACCCTGGAAAACAATATATAATCCTGCTAATCATCTTATGTTTCTCTTTGCTATTCACAAATTAAGAGAACATACAACTTTAATTTCAAGATTGTATTTTCAGCTGAGCAAGGAACAGGCCTACAGAGACAAGTGAATGTCTCACAGGAAGCAAATCAAGCAAGAGGAAGAGCATTGAAGGGCAAGTTCGAGGCAGCAAGAAAATGTCTGCTCTGGTGACAGGTTGGAAAGAATTGAAAGGGATGTGCGTCACACTGACTGAGGTTCTGTCTGTCATCTAAGACAGATGAAAACACCGATATTTGCATTATGATTCATAAAGATAGCAACACCGCAATTATGAAGTAGTAATGAAAATAATTTTGTGGTTGGGGGTCACCACAACCTGAGAAACTGTATTAAAGGGTCACAGCATCGGGAAGGTTGGGGACCACTCTGCTAAAGGAACAGGTGCCAGAGAGGGGAGGAGACCCAGGTCCCACGTTCACATTTAGCCTCTAGATGGAAGCCCTGGAGAGCAAGCTGGGAGAGCAGGCATCTGGATGATTGTCTCAGTGTCCTGGAAACATTCTCCTAGTTCTTCTCAGGACACTCTAGCTATTTTCATTCCCATATCTATGAATTATAAATGAAGTGTGGTATAAATAAATAATTTTAAAATGAAAGTACTTTCATAGTTCTGAGCTATGAAAAAAAAAAAAAAAAGGAAAGAAAGAAAGCCTCCAATTTCCAGATAATTGTTCTTTCCTCAAGGTTTCCGGCATTTCTAAGCCGTAGCATAATGTGACAAAGAGCAAGGCATATTTATCCAGCAGCCTGCAGGAGACACACATCCTCCCACCTTGAAATTCAGACTCTCGTTGATGATGGTCTTCCGAAGCTTTGCCAGGGCGTCCGACTCCTCGGTGGCATTCACGAAGTGGTAGTCCCGGATGGTGGGGAATCCTCTCTTATTTAGAAGTTCCTTGGTGATTTTGCTTATGCAGGCTTTGCGCTGCTTCTCGTCAGAAACATCCGAATGTGTGCCCACCAGAATCACTGGGGATGAAGAGGCACGAGCCTAGGGGAACGGAGACAAGTTAAGCTGTATGAAATGCTTAGCTCACAAGGCCTGAGGAGCCCAAGGAACAGACTGATTCTGTCAGCACACGAAAGGATACCGGGCAAAGAGTAAGTTGGGTCCTCTCTGCTTCCTTCTGCTTTTAGGCATGTGCACTATTGCCCTTCCACCTTCCCAGGGTAGAGAAATGGCTCAGTGGTTAAGAGCATTATCTGCTCTTCTAGCGGTCCTGAGTTCAACTACCGGCAACCACATGGTGGCTCACAGCCATCTTTACTATGATATGGTGCCCTCTTCTGGCGTGCAGGTGTACATGCAGATGGAGCACTCATATACATAAAACAAAGAAATCTTAAAAAAAAAAAATTAAATTAAAATTAAAAGAATGGCCTTGCTGCTTCCAGCCCCGAGGTCCTAGACTTCCCTCCCTCCAGAACTGTAAAAGAGAAATCTCTGTAGTTTGTAAACTACTCAGGCTAGATATGCTGTTACAGTAGCAAATGGCAACTGAGACATCTCCTTAAACCCCAAACAAGGTGATAATCACACAAAAAAATTTAAAGCTATTATTATATCTTTTGGGTCCAATTCTTAGTGCCTTTTGAGCTCCCCTACGTGGCCATAGTAGTGTAGTTTTCCTTTTTTTTTTTTTTAACATTTGCTTAAAGCAGTTTTTTTTTCAAGCTGTGCTTCTAAATAAAATGAGCTTCCATAAATTCCAAAATACATAAAAGCAGCACAACCATTTCCAGTTTCCTTCTTTAGCTGTGAATTTTATACCCTGGATTCACTTTAAAGTCATTCAAATTGAAGAAGGGAAGACAAAAACCACAGACGTGAGCCTTACAGTCGCTGAAGTATTTGCCTAAGCTGCTGTTTGTAAACTATAACAAACCCAAGAAAAGAAATGCTTAAGAAAAATCAAAATTATTGGATACATCCATGAGCTACCAAATTCTGTGCCTAGATGTCCTCTTGCAAACCTCCCTGAGGATCTCATTCCCAGAAGAGCTTCCTGAGGCAACAGACAGCTAGCATGTGTATTCTTATTATAATCTCAACTCAAAAAGCTATATTAGCTAGAGGAAGAGCCATCAGCAGGGAAAGAGATAGACAGTATAGAAATATCAAAATAGAGAAACCACAAGTAGAAGCCAAAGAGTCTCAGGCCATTAGCAGGGCCGAATCTTCAGGCTTCATAGTAAAAGGTCACTAAAAATATGCTAGCAATGTGCTATGTGTTTGGTATATTTCATTTTAAGTTGAGAACACTTGTATGTCTCTTATCAAAATCAGCTGTGTATCTGTGATTTCAGATTTTATAGCATAAAGGGATTTCAGAGACTGCTGACACACAACGTGGGATGCCACACTTCCATCAAGATCTGAGTGCTTCTAACTTAAAACTAAGACAGAGAGAAATAAAAAGATGAAAGAGAAATTGAGAGGGGAGGAGGAGAAGGAAGGGGGAGAGAGGACGGGAAAGAGAACATAAGAAAGAGAGTAAGAAAGAAAGAGGACATTCAAAACAATTGAAGAAACTTTTTTTTCTTTTTAGATATGTCACCTTATAAACACATTAAAAAAAAACAACAGAATGTAGATGGGCATGGGAGTGCACACCTTTAGTCTGAACACTTAGAAATTAGAAGTAGTCAGATCTTTGTAAATTCAAGTCCGTCCTGATCCTTCATAGAGAGTTCCAGGCCAGCCAGGGTTACACAGTGATATTCAGTCTCACAAACACAAACACAAACAAACAAAAACAAACCAGAAAAAGAACATAAATGGAGAGCAAGGGCCATGCTCTATTTCTCTGTGATTAGAAGAGATCACCTTGATGTTGAAGAGCCAGGGCTTCATGGCGTCCACCTCTGCCTGTCCCTTGCTGAGATCATAGACAGCGAGGTACAGAGCTCTCTGGGTCATGAAGTGGGGGTGAGTGCTGTAGAATTCCTCACGACCTAAAAGAAGATGTCAGAGGGTGTAGTCTTCCACATAACAGGCAAGAACCACTGTGAAAGTTATATAGAGGAGAGCAGGGAGTGCTTGAGAGGAGAGCCATTGACAGGCAACTTTCACAGGGCAGCTTTGACATGCCTATTAGCTGCCGACCAAGCGATTACTCTACACTCCTCTGCTGGGTGCTGACATTTCTTTCCCTGTAATGTCCATTCTGATGACTAGGGCAAAGTCAGTAGCTAACAAGCTTGGGATAATCTCATAGGATCCACAGGTTCTTTTTCCACTGGATCAGGAAACGTGGTTTCAAACTTCTTACTCAAAATGATAGCTAAAATGATGCCTTAAGTACCTGCAAAGTCCCACACGTTCAGAACAAGGTCCCGTTTCCTTTTGCCTCGTATCTGGATAGGCCAGTCTCTCACGTCAATGCCAACTGTAGCACCCTGAATGCCGAGTTCTGACTTCTTCGTTTTCATGAGTTGCTGCAGTAAAGTGGTCTTGCCACTCCCAGTATTTCCCACAAGCATGAGCTTCATTCGGTTGTAGGGCACAGCCTTTTTCAGTCTTTGTTGTAGAAACCTGGTATGATAAAGAGAAGCAATGGAACAGCCTGCCGGGCAGCGTGCCGGGCCCCGCCCTTGTCTAAGTTGTCTTGCAGTGAATACATGAACTGAAGCCTGCAAAACTGTAAGGGTCATAGAACCAACAAGACACATGCCATCTGGCTTGCAATCAGAGCGTGCATGCTATTACTGATTTCAGAGCAGTCAATGGCATTTGGCATCACTGGTAATGTGGAATGCCACATTATCCCCTCACCAGAAATAGCCAACATCCATTTTCAATACCTATTAAAATGCAATGTGTACATACACGTGTGTACAAGGTATGTGTGGGAGGTTGTTTAAACACGAACAAGTAGTCTTAATCATTATAAAGTTTACAATGGAATAGAACTAATGAAATGTATTACCCAATACCAGTTTTAATGAAAGTTTGATAATGAGGCCACCTTGATTATGTTACAGATTCATCTATATATTGTATATATTGTTCATATATTGTAAGTATAATACAGAATGGATATTTATATGTATGATTCATAGATATATTTTCATGCATAAATGTCATCTATAGAAGAATACAAGGTATTTATTTGTTCATTATAACTGTATAAACTATTATACTATCAAATATTTTCAACATTTAAATTAAGTAAACTTAATTTAAAATTAATTGAAAATAATATTAAATTACTAGATGCTCAAGAAAAATAACTTAAATTTTATACATACAAGTTGTTTTGAATATATAATGGACATAGAAAAATACATTTGAAACTATGCTATGTATTGCTACATTTTTAATATCTTTATTTTTTGAGATTATAATATAATTACATCATTTCCTCCTTCTTTTTCCAAACCTTCCCATACACCTCTCCATGGCCTCTTTTTAAATTAGAAACCAAACTGCGTCATGAGGGAACTTTAGGAAATATGGTCTAATCCATGCCAACAGCAGACATCTGGACAGCTCCCCTTCTGGTGTGATCAAAAGGAAAAATTAGGGATCAGGGAGATGCTCAGGGGATATGTGACTTTTCTCTATGAGGGCCAGCATTGAGGAGCACAGTAACCACTCTTTCTATGTGGCAGTCTGTCTGCACTCCCAGTCTTCAGGAGACAGAGATTGGACATCTCCAGGGAAATCTGGCTAGATCCAGGCTCAGAAAGAGACCCTGCCTCAGTAAATGAAATGAAGCATGGTCAAAGGTTAATATTGATCAAGCGTGGAGCATGATAGAGGAAGACACCTGACATCAACCTCTGGAGGATGAGGAAGAGAAGACATTGTCTTACTATTACCTGGACTATAAGGAATTACAAAAACCTTTGCATATAAACCCTTTCATTAAATGAAAAATATGTGGAGCATACATATTAAATAGTACTATTCATTATCTTTAAAGTGTAACTGTACAACCATCAAAATCACCGATGGGAAGGAAAGGTGAAACATATTTACCAAAGAGCAAAGAGTATGAAGTCACCTGACCTTATGATATCTTTGGCTTTGCATCCTACATGTTTAAAGTCGAAATTCAGATGCAGTCCATCCAAAGGAAGATCCCATATTTTGCTTAATTTCCCCATTTCATTTGGAAAAGACCTCAGTTCCACGTTGTAACTGACATCAAGAGATGTCAGATTTTCAAGACATCCAATTTCAGGAGGGATCTTAACAAAATAGAAAAAGATAAAACCTTTTTATCTTACGGAGCCAGTAAGCATAGCTAGGACACAAAACAACAGTGATCAAGAACCTAAGTCCCTTCGATCCCACAAGGCCTTGCACAGCCTTCACACACAGTTAAGTATTCTCAAAAACCTTGCCATTCGTTTGCAGAATGCATGCTTTAAAACAAATGAAAACAAAATAAAAAATTTACCCCACCTAGGTGAGTTCCTCACCACTTTATTATACCGTAGACTTATTTGAAGGGTGGGCGCATGTGTGTGCACATGTTTGAAAGGCGTGTGTGCTTGCTCGGAGGAACTGGCTCTCTCTCTCTACCATGTGAGACCTGGAGAGGACGCTCGGCTTGTCAGAAATGGCATCTAGCACCTGATGAGCCATCTAGCTGCTCCTATTGAGAACTTTAAAAAAATCTCTCTTAACAATAAACTCCATCATCCACAATTCTGAAAAATAAGTTATTTGTATTTGTCTAAATCTGTTATTTGTAGTTCCATTCTGCTTTCTTATATTGCCTGTGTTCTTTAGTAAATCATAAAGATATAATTATTACAAATTACTAAATACTTGCACTTTAGGTGTCAGCCTAACCAAAATGGTTTCATTTTCTGTTCCAATTATTATTTCTTTTTTTAGTAGGATGTACTGAACCTTGTGTATGCTAGGTGTCATAATTCCAAGACCACTACTGAAAGGTTTTAGGCCAACTATAATACACTTATAATAGAAAACATTCATTTGCTGGGAAAAAAAATATACAGGTACCAAAAATATCCAGCTGTGCTAAACGTCAAACTATCAGACCTTTAATAGCTCTTTACGTAGGCAACAGCTTGAGCTTGACAAGAAAATATTTTTCTTACACATGTAAATAAAAGGAGGTTGAATCATTTAGATGAGAGGTGTCACACAGAGGAAGAATGAAACATGTAGGAAAGAAAGAGGGAAAGCACGGGCCAGTTGTCATTCTGTCAAGATGAGAGACTTGGAGTATGTCAGGTTCTGTGAACAGTCAGAGGTCGCAGACAGTGACGCTCTTACTCAAAATTAGATGCACACACTCCTATGTAACAGTTCTTTAAAAATACAAAACAATACTATTTGGGGTTTTCTTGTTGCTTTATCTATATCCACTTACCACAGATTACAATCACATCTTATTCACAGAGTAAGCGATATGAGCCACAAATTTTAAAATCACTGTGATAACATGGAAAATAATTGTGACAACAACTGAACTCTGTTGTCAAGTATCTGATAACTTAAAGCAAAGATAGCCTCTCACCTCTTTCAGTTTATTATGAGAGAGATGCAGTTTCTCGACTCTCGACCACACATGCGGCTTTTCACTCAAGTCCAAGGTGCTGATCTGATTATTGCTAAAGAAGAGTTCCCGTAAGTTCAGAGACTTCCAATGCGCAGGCCCTGGCAGATGTTCAATGTTGTTGTGGCTCATATCCAAGGACCGCAAGCTGGAACGACGATGACCCATTGAAAGCAAAGTGAGAGTTTTCAAAGAACACAAAGCAACAGCACTGGGAATTTCACCAGGCTGAGAATAAGAAATGATTTTAAAGCTACATCATGAATGAGGGCTTGTATGTTCATACAGTACTTAGAAGAAAAGGTATTTTTCTCTGTAGTGGAGGTGTAAGTGAATAAGGATTATCAGAAACAAAATTGATCATATTGCCTGTTCTGATGACAAAGATGGCCGCAGTGTAGCTCATACTTCTTTAATAGTAAGAGGCGATTTTGGATGTTTTCAAGAAGTAACTACTAATACATTAGCCCCTGAGTCTCACATGACGTTCATACATAAAGCATTGCATGGTACCCGGTACCCATATTAACAATTTACATACGTTCATTAAAGATTTTTTAAAAGAGAGAAAAATGGAAGTCCAGTTTCCCTTTGGACCATAAAACTATCTCTCTCAAAATAAGGAAAAGATAAGTGTTTTACAAATGCTCCCGGGGCATGAGAAAGTATGACTAACAAATATGCACACTGTCCCCGAGAGCCTGCCTCCTCTGCAGGTGTATGACAGTGCAGTCCCCACAAACAGCCCCTGAATGGCTTTCACTCATCTCCAAGGTGTGCTCTGGACTTAATCACTAGAGCGGTGAGCACGCCCTTCTATCAGATCGTCTCAGTGAGTATGGGACACAGCATGAATAAGGCTGCTGTGAAACCTGCTGGCTCTCACAAACCGGTGCTTCTCAAGTTCCCAGGGAACCTCAGTAGTCATGAGTCCATGTGTGTGGAGGCAGCAACGAAGGTGGGCTTTCACACATACTCAGTGGAGCTTAATGAATTAACTCTAAGTTTATACAGCAGTGCCATCTGTCTGACAAGAGTTTGGGTCTACAAAGCAATGTTTGTGTTCTTCTTAAAAATATTCTATGTATTGTTCAAGTTGCCATAGAAAAGTGCCGGAAAACTACAAGAAGAATTTGGCTGTGTTAGTGATTACATTTATCAGTATAACCTGCAAGACATTTGAGAGAAGCAAGAATCACTAGGTTTTCTCAATGCAGTATCTCTTTGTGTGCAATCAGGACTCTAGCTGGACAACTATGTGTTTACTGGTGAAACAAGAGAAGATTTAAAACATAAGCACAAAGGCCGAAGATGTGTGCCTGAGGATAGCGCTGATGAAATCAGGAGCTGGGTCATAGGGTTTGTTCTATAGGAAGGAGTAATCCTTATGTCACATAATAAATAATTTTAAATAATTGGCCTTTATATATTTTCAGGAATATATTTAAAACATGATTCATATTTATTTAATAGAAGCCACTATGGAAGAATTGAGACTCTGAAGTTGAACCCATCAACACAGATGAATTGTGACCTTGGGAAGACATTTCATTTCTCTAGTGAGATTATAAAGACAAAATGATAGCAGAAGTTATCCTATAAAATGATTAGGAAGACTAAAGTGAAGGCCCATGTGGAGCAATTAGTATAGGGAGTGGGGTTTTACAAAGTTAGATTTGCACTAAAGAGTTTGTCTGACATTCTTGGCAGCTGGGTGGTGGTTGCTATTTGCCTATGTATATATACATGCATATACAAAATATGATTGTTTTATGATATATGAACAGAATAGCTCTTAAAATGACAACACACTTGAAACTAAATTAATGCCTGAAGTTTTGGTCTTCAATGAGATTAACAAGTCCCCCAAAGCCCAGCCACTGCACTCTGCCCAAATATAAAACTATACATATTCTCCTAATCTTCACAAAAGATGTCACTGAAACAAATGAAATTTCAAAGTTATTAGTGTTCAGGCAACAAATCAAACCCTGTAAACAGCTAAAGCCCCAAAGAAACCAACAATAATCTGAAAAACATCTAGCCAATCTCATCTTATTTAGTTATAGAATGCAGTAAATAATTAATTATTCAATTATTCCTAATCAAAAGCATAATAAGTTACTGCAAAAGTGAAGGAGTTGTATCTTTTGTCTAGTAAAAATCAAACACTCATATATTATGAAAACATTGAATTTTTCATATGAAATGGACACATGAATGAATAATATATATGTTCACATCAAACCATTGCTTTGCTTCTAAAAGCTATGCCATAGCTCATTGAACTGTAGAAGTGAAATAACAATGAACTTACTGTGGAAGAATGAAAATCACTTCTGGAATGCATGTGAAACAGTTTTGAGATAATTTTAGGCTTGTTATGGAAGAAGGTAAGGCAGGCATTGCAGCTGAAAGAATAAAACGAGATAATGGGTATTTACAATCATCTACGCTAGATTTCTGATCTAGCCAAAACTCTAAGACAGTTTTTAGTAACATCTCACTTGTGTAGTTCACATTTCTACACTAACAGTAAAAAACAATTTTATTAATAAGGTAATAGTATGGTCACTTAGTAACAATATAACATTGTCCATGCTCATAGATTTGCAGAATTAATATTGTGACAATGACCATTCTATCAAAAGCAATTACAGATCCAATGTAATCCTAATCAAGATCCCAGAAAACACAGGGGAAAAAAAATCCTACTATTTGTATGGGACCAGAAAAGAAAGATAACCAAAATAGTCATGAGGGGGAAGATGAAGGAGGGGTTACTATTCTAGATAAAATATATTACAGAGTGATGATTGTTCAAAATTGCATTGTACTAGCTCTTTTTACTGACGCCATAGTTTTACCATTTCCAGGATGTCTTCCATGTGGGAGCAAGCTAGTGTGATCTTCTTTCACTTAAATGCATGTCTACATTTTCCCCCCACATCTTTCCCTGGCTCAATGGCTCATTTCATCATCAGCCCGCCAGCTTGGTTTGAAGAACTGAGGCAGACGCTAACTGAACTATCACACCTTCCCTCCTAAAATGTCTCTATGTGTCTCTTCCTTGATTACCTGCTAAAGGTGAGAACAGCACATGATACTTACTAAGAATATTATTCCGCGCGCTGAAACTCTCCACTTTTGGACAAGCCTCAAGAAAGTCTTCAGGTAGGGATGGAATGTGGTTTTTACTAAGATTTAAAATCTTCAGTTCCTTCAGGCTCAAGGGACAACAAATCCCAGATATTTTATTTCTGGTTGTAAAACATAAAACTGAGGATTAAAATGCACACCGAAGATTAAAATGTGAATGCTAGTATAATTTAAAAGCATGAAATCAATTCGCCCTCCAAGTCCAGCTTCAAGGCACATTTAAGCCTCTTAAAATTAATTGTGAAGATTCCAGCTGACAAAATTGCCTTAATTATTAATTGCTTCCACCTTTTACTCTTTGCTTCAAAGTCATTGCTATGGAAAAATCGCCATGTTTTCTCATCCATGCTAAGTTCCATACAATGTGAGCTTACTGTCTTAATGAATCAGTTCTTACCCTTCCAATAGGAGCTGCTCCAGTTTCTCCACTGCCTGGGCAAGGTTCTCTGGGATGGAAGAGAGCTGGTTGTATGAGAGGTTAAGCTGTTTGAGGCTTGGACACTTCAGCATGGGGTCTAAAACTACTGCTGGTCCAATGTCATTGCGAGAGGCATCTAGGTTGGTGATACACGTCATTTTCAGCAGGAAGGAGGGAAATGATGTGAATTTGTTACTGTGCAAATCCAAATGTGTCAAACACTTCAGAGTCTGGAAAGACAGAATTTAAATATTACATACTGAGTATTTGAGAAATGAGTTCACTAGCATTTCTGTTTTTTTGTACCATGGCTAAGTAGAGCCATCTGGGATTTTTTTTTAAATTGAAAACACAATCCTCAACAGAAGTTCATTATATTTACTGGCCAACAATCCCAGCTATAGTGTGAGTTGAGACAGGAGAAATTCCATAATAGACTGTCAAAAGCACATTCACAAATATAAATTTGAGACCTTGATTCAGCTATTTCTAGAAATTACTTCTTCAGATTACAAGACGTAATCAGGGCTACTGCAATGCTATCCAACAAGCATGGTTGAGCCTATCAGAAGCAAGCTTCTGATTAAAATGTGTAACAATTTCTGAAAGGCAGTATTTAGATAGCTGTGTGAAACCCACAGAAATGGAGATAATTGTTGCCCCAAACCTAAAGGACAGACTTAATATGATGACACATTATTATGAAAAGCTGTCTTACATTCTAAGAGCCTGGAACTTTTGCTGGACCTCACAGCCAGAGGTAATACTACAACGTGAGGTCACTTTAGACTTAGGACTGCTATCCTATCGTGTACTCAGCCTATTTGTTATCAACCTTCCCCATGCTGTGACCCTTTAATACAGTTCCTCATGTTGCGGTGAACCCCGATTTTCATTGCTACTTCCTAACTGTGATTTTGTTATGAATCGTAATGTATGAATCTGATATGCAGGATATCGGATATACAACCCCAAAGGGGTCACAACCAACAGGCTTGATAATTGCTGCTTTAGAAGAACAGTATAATTAACACCCGTACTTGCCTTGGATTCCTCATGAAATCAGCTTTTGCAACCTAAGCTAACACATTGCTGTAATCTTAACTAAATTATGTAGTCTTCCATGCCCTAACCTAACAGTAGGCGTATGTGTATGTATATTATGGTAATGAATGCTGGAAATGGGAAATATGTTAATAAGAAATTTTATAAAACAAACATCAACACTATGGTAGATCAGAAGCTACACAATCTGTGTGTGTGTGTGTGTGTGTGTGTGTGTGTGTGTGTGTGTGTGTGT
>NW_026596085.1:8924968-9024346 GCF_907164565.1 Psammomys obesus
TGTGTGTGTGTGTGTGTGTGTGTGTGTGTGTGTGTGTGTGTGTGTGTTAAAACTGTTTGCAGTGAAGTTTGCAGTACCCTTTGATATCTGGGTCAGGAGGGTCATTTGGAGTCAGTAATGTTCATTCCTTGTAAAATTCTTAAAAGATTTCTGGAAAGTCTTCCTCATTCCTTTCCCCTCTGTGATGCTCCCTGTGCTGTTCAATAAATATGGAGCAAATGCCCTTGGTGACGGAGACTACAGCAGACATGAGGAGAGGAATAGAGGATTCAAATCTGAGCTTGCTCTTGGAAAAACCACGCCAAGAGGGAGTTTTTGATTTCTGCCCTTTATGTGACCTGGACACATTCCAGGCACACCGAGGTTATACAAATTGGTTTACACAGGTATGTTTAACTATGCAAGTTGGATGGCCACATGGTGACCTGATGGGCCGTCCCAGTTACAAGGCAAATGGACCTTACCTCACACAGCTGCTGAGGAAAGCCTGTGAGTGCATTCTGGTGAAGCTCCAGCTTGGTGAGGTGTTCCAGGTGACTACTGAGGCAACACTTCTGGCTCAGGGCATCGATATCTTTCAGTTCATTGGCAGAAAGGTCCAAGGATGTGATGCTCTCTCTCTCAGAAGCCAGGGAAGAAGAGCTCTCTGAGTGCCTCATGTGAGACTGAAGCTTTGATGACCCTTTTTCCAAACAACAAAGGATGGAAATGTCAGCACACAACTGAATTCACCTGCTCGAAGACGGACTGAGAGCCTCTTCTGGTCAGGAGGCAGGCTCTGCGAGAAAAACCAAACTGTGGAGTGGACATTTTCATTATAAGAATGGAGAGCAAATGAAAGTATTTAACCAGGTGAAGTTGATGTGAAAACAAAGTGCAGAAGAAAATCAAGAATGGGACTGGAGGAAATATATATAATTTAGATTTCACAAAACTCATGAAAGATGTGAATCTGATACTAATTACTAAAAGTAACTCTATTTAATTTTTCTGTAGCCTCTGTGACAATTAGGTAAATACATATGAAAGCTTTGTAAGCTCAAATAGGCAGCAAGAAAATTTAAGTAACCAAAGCAAGCAAAAAAGAACAACATATTCTACCCCAAATATCTACTTAAATGAAATTGTTTCCTGATACTTACTGAGAGACTCATCTGAAGACAGTATTTTTCTTTTTCGTCTCAGTAAGTCCTCATGATCAAAAATGGGACCCTATAAAATAAATAATGACTTAAATAAAATTTCATTTTTATTATTTTTGATTTTGAGAAGAGACCTTTTTTATATAGAAGCAACTAAGAAATAAAAGAAAAATAAATGGAGTTTATAATTATTGGGGAAAGAAATAGGCAAGAACATCGTGCTAAAAAAAGGAAGATTAAAAAAAATCACCTGTTCGTTTTACTGTTCAAATTGCCTATGATTGACCTATTCTCCTTTGTTTTATGTATGTATAGAAGGGTTATACACTAAGATCCAGACTGCCCTAGCTCCTGGTACCCTCCAGACTGAGCCTTCCGAGGGCTGGACTTCAGAAGTGTTACCAGACCCTGTCCTTAGGTTTAAGTATAAGGAAAGTGAAGGCAGAATTTCAGGCAGAAAGCTTTACACATTCAATTCCAACAACCAACTGAAGTACATTTGTAATTATTCATGGAAATTATGATTGCCAAATACAAAACACTGTGACCTAATTTATCCTATTTGGCTATAGTCACTCATTGAACTTATCTTCATAAATTCGCTAAGAAAAAAATAACTTGTTTTTTGTTTAATTTTATTTTCAATTGGCACATCATTTATGGGGTACAAAATGATGATACATACATATTAGACACTGACCAAATCACTTAGGGGGATCTCCATAGGCTGACCTATAGCTATCTCAGATTTCTTCGGACAACCTTCCTTTTCTATTTATTAATTTTGATATATGTTGTGTGGGGGTTCACATGGCCTGGCATGTGTGTGGAGGTCAGAGGACAGCTCTGTGGGGCTGGCTCTCTCCTTCCACCTTTGTGTGAGTCCCAGAGAATGCTGCCAGCAGTCGGGTGTAGCAGGTCTCTTACCTGCTGCTCATCTCAGACCCGAGAAGCTTCACTTTGCAGCAGGTGTGACTAAGGAGAGACTTACAGCACAGCCGTGAGTCCATAAGATGTTGCAGCACCCTGCCCTAAATAAAGCATCCGTGTCTACCTTCTCCAACGCTCAGGGCACACTTTGCAGGGGGGAGTGGGGCAGAAAGGAGTTGGAGGATAGGGAAGCTTGCTTCTAAAGGACACCTTCTCGGCCTGACACAGTCATTGCACTTCTGAACACACTGTGCTGGGGATGACCAATGGGCCTACCAACATTTCATCATGGAAGGGCACATGAGGCTCAACCCTTCCCTGGAAGACTACTGATAATTAATGGTGATTAGAGGAAGGGGTGTAAGTTCCTTGAGTGATGTCGACACTAAGGGGTTGTTCGTGCTCCAATAAATAAGTTCTTACCCAGGTTCCTGTAAGACACCCTAATTAAACTTAGTCACACACACATGCACACGCATGCACAAGACAGGAAAGGAGGAGAGGGGTTTGTTCAGAGGAAGAGTTTAGCAGGAGAGGGAGAGAGCTGAGAGAAGGAAATAGGGGCTGAAAATGGCTGAAGTTCATTATATTTATATATACGACTGTCAAAACACACACACACACACACACACAATAAGGAAGTGGGTAAAGAATGAAACAGAGGCAGCCAGAGTGTGGGAACCGTAGGGAGGCTAGTGAAAGTCAAGCATGGCTGAGCTCAGTAATATCCAGTTGTACGCTTCTGAGGGGATCTTCCAAAGCATACAGCATGTGGCACCATATTCATAACTACTTCTAAACTGATCTCTCAGCTTTTCATCCTTAGAAAGCCAAATATAATTCCTTCCAGTCTATGTCATAAGGATTCAATCCAATCTGAAAATACAGTTCGTTTAAAAGTTCTTAAGAATATGTCAAACAAAAGACTTAACATTTATGCTTTTCAGATGAAAGAAGGCTACTGCACTTTTGTCCCTGCCAGCGGTGTGGCAAATTGTGTGAGATAGATGTGTTGGTTTACTTTATTATGATAAGCATTTTATATTATTTACCATAAATTTATACAATAAAGTTAAGGTCTATTCCATAAAAAAGACATTTTTTTAATGTTCAATACTGCATTATGATCAAAAATCAAGCACAAGTTAGCCTTAATCTTTCAAAGTAAACCTAAAAATAGTGTAACTCTCAATATCAAGCATCGCAGTTAGCAAGCGGTCAGTTAGCAAGACAATGTCAGGACCAAACCTTTATCACAGACGCTGTGTAACTTACCAATGAATTGGAATGCCTCTGTGCATTTGGTGAGTAACGCTGCAAAACCGGATCTCTGTGAAGTTCTCCTACACTAACTGAATTCGACTTCCTTTTCATGAGAAAGGAGCTCTCACTGCCTGTTTTGAAATGAAAGAATAACAAGAAAGTGAGGAAGAAGAGCTGAGGACCATATTTCAGTCTCAGAAGTTTAAATGTCTTCAATAATAGAAACTCCACAGGCTTAGAGGTCGAGTGCTTTTCACACAGACAGGAGGACCAGAGTTTGGAAACTGGTATCCATGAGTCATGTAGTCCTGAGCACATGTGTAACCCCAGCACTGAGGGGCAGAGGACCAGACAGAAG
The DNA here is from genome assembly GCF_907164565.1 of Psammomys obesus. Classification (NCBI taxonomy): domain Eukaryota; kingdom Metazoa; phylum Chordata; class Mammalia; order Rodentia; family Muridae; genus Psammomys; species Psammomys obesus. The sequence goes on from NW_026596085.1 coordinate 8,928,662, forward strand.
AGGATTTGGTAGGGCTCATTGCTTGCCAGCCTAGTGGAAAAACTAAGCTCCAAGGTCAATGAGATATCCTTCTCCCAAGAAATAGAGCAAAGAGTAATAGAAGAATATCCTTGGAAACACACCCATGCATATGACATACATATTGATTTGGTCAGCGTCTAATATGTATGTATCATATTAGATATGTGTATGTGCATATGATATACACAGATACACAGATACACAGGTACACACACACAAGAATCTTCACAATTCTCTTTGAACATGTGAATGAAACTGATAAACTATGCTGGCTTTTGATTTTCTTATTTTGGGCATATTGATTGCATTCCCCTGGCAGACTCAACACTGAATGCTGAATAACAATAAGCCAATCCATGTCTCAGAGTTGAGGAATAAGCCAAGAAAATCAGTAGTCACACACATTACAGTAAATAGTACAAGAAACAAAGAGAGCACAAAAGTATGGCCAACAAACCTTCCATTTCTACACTTCCTTATAGATTTTAAGTTTTGGCTCTAAATATTGAAAACACATCAAATTATTTGACATTCAACAATCTTGACTCTAACTCATTTGGATTTCATGTCTAGGAGTTAAGTGTCATCAGTTTTTTAAGTCATTTATTTTCATGGTTTTTGTTTTTTAGCAGTACTGGGGACTGATCCCGAGACCTCAAGGCAAGCACATATCACTGACCTATACTTATGATTAGCAACGGTACTTTTATGAGAGAAAAATGGGGATGACAGAAATTGTGAATTTTCAAAAATAAAGCTGAACAAAATATACATTTGTAAGGATAAATACTGAGGAACGATTCATGAAAAATATATACAATTTTCAATTCTACTGTTTTTTAGGTTGGAAAGAAAAAAATTAATTTTTAAGTGCTAAAATTAAATTACAAACTCAATATCAATTTCATAATGTGTAATATAAGTCAATATAAACACTAACCCTTTGGTAAAATACGTAAGTTTAATTCATTCCAGCATATAAATTGCTTTGTTATTTTAATAAAAGGGTTGAGAAATGGCCAAGTCAAGGTGCTTGCTACCAAGTCTGGTGTACTCTTCAAATCCCAGAAGCCATGTGGGGAAAGGAAAGAACTGACCCCTGCAGTGGTGCCCTGACCTCCATACAGTACTAAATAAATGAACAAACAAACTAAATTTTTAAAAGAGGACACAAATTTGGAGAAGTAGGGAGACTGAGGTGGACCTGCGTGGATTTAAAGGAGGAACGAAGTAAATGTGATCAAAATACAGTGGACAAGACTCTCAAAGAACTGATAAAACATTATATTAAAGATTTTGATGAATGAGAATGTATACTTTAACTATTCACGCACAATGTAACGGATATTCCATGTCATCATTGCCTCACGTTATGTGCTTCTGAAGAGTCTAGAAAAACACTCTTTACGTAAGCAACATCGTGGCTTGGTGGTGATTTTTGTGTTTCTTTTCCAGTGGTTTTCCTTGTTTGAAGATACTGAATGGGATGAAAATGTGGCTTTGTGGAATGAGCAAGCTCAGTAAGCATGAGGTCTTTTGATTCAAATCTTGGCCACAGAAAAATAATAATTGAAATGAGATATACTTTGACTTTTATCACACAAAGCTTCAGGCAGACCATCTTAATCAAAATGTCCCTTGGATGCACAGGAAAGGAAGAAATAAAATTATTATTCGTTGCAGATGACAAAATCCTTTTCTTAAAAGGTCCCAAATGCTCCACCAGGAAACTCTTACAACAGATAAACAACTTCCACTAAAATATCATAATACAAAATCATGATACAAAATCAGCAGCTTTCCATAGGACCACAACAGACTTGACAGGAAAAAACAAAAACAAAAACAAAAACTCAGTCACAGCAGCTTCAAGGAAACAAAACACCCAAGAATAAGTCTCACTGGGAAGGTAAAAAAGACTTTCACAAGGACTATGTTACAATACTGGATAAAGAGACTGAAGAAGATTTAAAGACCTCCCATGCTCACAGAGAGGCAAAATTAATACTGGAAAAATGGAAATAGTACATAAAGCAACTTACAAATTTAGCACAATCATCATAGAAACTCCAATGGCAATCAACACAGAGGTAGAAAAAGATCCCATGGAGGTAAAAAGACTTCAAGTAATCAAAGCATCACTGAACACCAGGAGCAGTTCTGGAGAGATTCTATACAAATAGATTTTAAATTATACTACAGAGCCATGGTAAACAAAACAATGTGGTACTGGCACAAAAATAGAAACATACACACAGGGTGCAAAATAGAGGGCCCAGAAATAAACCCATGTAGCTACAGCAGCTTGATTTCAGATAAAACTGACAAAGATATACATTGAAGGAAAGGCAGCTTTGTCAACAAATGGTACTGGGGAAATTCTCACCAAGTACAAAGTGATACCTGCACAGTGGGTTGACTGTTGCTCTGTTTGCAACAGCTAAGATATTGAGCCAGACTAGGTGTCCGTGCATGCACGAATGAATACAGAAAATGAGGTACATACTCCCAGGAGAGTTTTATTCAACCATGAAGAAGAATGGAATTATGCTGTTTGCTACAGGAGAGGATCATAAGAGAGGAGGTATTTGTGGTGATAAATGGGCTAGACAGAGGGCATGGGGACACTGAAGAGTAAGGGGAGTTAAGTCTGAGCAAAGCACAAGAGTACCTATGTATTAAAATGTCATGATGAAGCCTGTCTCTCAGTACACTAAAACCAAAACAATATCAGCAACAAGCAAAAAAGATTAAGTCCCTTCGCTCAATTTGTTAGCAAATCCAATTGTATTAAGTGATAACTGCTATTATCATATAACTTCCCTTATCAATTTTAAAAGTTATGTCAAGTGAGTTATTAAAATAGTAATATTGTTTAAGCCATACTAAAGTTAAGAACTACTTGCCAAGCGTGGTCCAAACCCTTTATGGAAATTTTCTTAACTTTCTACCTGTAACTCCTAAATGCTGGCATCATTAACATATAAAGTCAAAAAAAGGACAGAGCCACAAAAACCTAGTGGTGTCAGGGCTGGGACTGCAACTCTGGTGATAGAGTTAGCTCACTGTAAGAGTGCACGTGACTGGGTCCTCTGGTTCATACTGGGAAGCACAGAGCAGTTTCTTGAGGCATCGCTTTAAATGCAGGACTTCTTATGCATTTTCCCGAATGAGTTAAAACACATGAGCCACAGTGAACCTTTGTTTAAAATAGGTACCTTCACTATCCAGATCATCACTTTGGCCAAACACACTGTCCACAGAAGAATCGGGAATGAAGGTCCAGTCACCAAATTTCATCAGTGCGTCTTCAGAAAAGTTGCCATCACTGCCTGAGGCCACTCCTTCTTGCAAAGTATTTTTCATCTGATACCGGAGCACTTTTCTTGCTAGGACAGAGCCTGTGTCTAAAAATAAACCAACTGGTCACTTAGAAATCAATAATTATTAAACATAAGCATGCCTTACCCAAGCTCCTTACGTACATCTCATAATTTTAAAGATTGTTTTTTTTTCCCCCCAGAATCTCTTCACTGCACACAATAATAGTGTATATTAGACAGAGGTCATGATAATCTTCTCTGCATCATTCCAATTTTAGTATTTATGCTGCTGCTGTTTGAAGCTTGGTATAAATGGCTGCTTTCAGCCATTATGAAACAAAACTCATTCAGGGAAAGTGCTGAGACTATAAACAGAGGCAGCTTGTGTGATGCCTCTTGCTGTCTAAGCTCTCCAAGAACCAATCATCTCACCTGAAACATCCAGATGGCATGTTCAGTGCAGGATTATAGAATAAAATTAAACAACACTGTGCTTATGAAAGCTTACTGAAACTCAGAAGATGCTTAAAATATTAACAGATAAAATTTGTTCAGTGGCTTCCATGACGGAATTTTAAAATGAACACTTGTGCTGGCTAATTTTATGCCAAATTGACATAAGTTAGAGTCATCTGAGGGGAGGGAACCTCAGCTGAAAAACGGTCTCAGTAAGATTGGGCTATAGGCAAACCTGTAGGGCACATTCATAATTGGTGATTGATATGGAAGGGCTCAGCCTATTCTGAGCGGTGCCATCCCTAGGCTGCTATGCAAAAGCAAGATGAGCAAGGCATGGGAAGCAGGCCAGTCAATAACCCTTCTCCAAGGCTTCTGAATTAGCTCTTGCTTTTAGGCTCCTGCCCTGACTGGCATCAATGAGAATAAACCCTTTCCTCCCCATGTTGCTTTTGATGAATTTTATCACAGCAGTATTAACCCTAAAGACAACATTCTTCTCAATTTTCATTACATTTTGTGTTTATTTAATACTAAGAAGAAGTGTGCTGGCAGTCACCATTGGTCTACAGAAATCCTAGATTTTTTCAAATATTACTGTCTCGACTCACACAATAGATACAATACATCAATCAGTCAAAAAAAAAAAACCTGAGAAATATTTCAATGTTATAAATCCAAAATTTTCCTTTAGACAAACTACCAATGAAATCATGATTTTATCTTCCAGTAAAACAATATTAACACTTTTAAAATTACATCAAGACTTGCCAATGTAAGATCTTTACACAGAATGAATGAAATATTAAATTTCCATCCAGGGTCACAACCCCCCTCCATCAGAAATCAGAGAACAAAGACGGACAAGGTGGCTCATACAGATAATCTCACAGCGAAGAAGACAAAGGTGGGTTTGCTACAAGATCAAGTCCAACCTGCTTCACCTAGAAAGTTTCAGGTCAGCCAGGGCAACAAAGAGTGACCCTGAAGAAAAAAGAATATAGGGAGGAGAAGAGAAGATGGAAGAGGAGAAATGAAGAGCGGAGATTGGAGAAGGGCAGAGGGGAGAGAAGGGGAGGGAAGCTGTGGAGAGGGAAGAGCAGAGGAGTGGCATCATTTGTATTTTCCAGTACAGTGTTTTATGTTAACATATGTATGACTCACAGAAGTGAATAGAGCTTTCAGCAATCCTAATACTGTTGTTCTATGTAGTTTTTAATCCTTTCTTGACATGGGTTCATACTGTCTGCCTAGGCTGGCCTCACAATGCCCCTGTCTGGGCCTCTTGGCTACATTTTCATTACATTTAAGTTTGCTGCATGGTTCTCCTATGTGACTGTAAAAGATTCACTGGATGAGTTTCACACAATTTTTTTTGAGTGTTTCTCTCTTTCCTCTAAGATTTTGTTGTTTTTAATCATTTTAGTGCACATCCTCATGCATAAAAATCTTCATCCTGGGTCTCTAATAACACATCATGATTAAAATAATATATTTTCCTATACAAATAACAAATTGTATACGTCAGATTTACAAAACCCAAAAGTATGTATGTGAATTGAAAATATCAACAGATAAAGCAGGATGTCCTGAGAAAGAACAATTTTAATTACCATTCCTATGTGAAGTGCTTGCTTCTACATGTGCATGCAATTTCATTTACTACCAACTGGTCTCTGCAAATCTATAAATGTCCAGTGATCAGATATTTTATGCAAAGCAGTCCAAACACAAACAAGCCTAACTTTGACTTTATGCCTATAAGCTACTAAAAAGATTATAAATACATACTTTATCTATCAGGATGAGCGAGCAGATGAACAGTGTGTCAGTGGGATAGTGTTTGTCTCCATTCTCTAAGCCCTACCTTTAAAACAATAACAGTAGTTATATCCAAAAAAAGAGTTACAAAAGACATTTTTATTGATACTTACTTGTTTGTTTCCTTAAATTAGATGACTTCTCTGGAAACAAAGGACCAAGCCAAGAAGGATCAATTTTTCCTATGCAAAATCCTCCAAGGCAAATGCTGTTGTTGGCCAGGTCCAGAGCAAGCCTTCTCAGGAGCAAGCTGATGACCTGGCTGTCGCCCTTCTGGATGCTCACTGTCAGTGCTTTCCGTACATCTTGCTCACGGCATCCACTGTTAAGCAACAGTTCCACCAATTTGGGACTGTTCTCTTTCTCACATACCTCATTTTTACAAAAAAAGAAAAAGAAAAGGAAAAGGAAGTGAACACAAGACTCTCATTTCTTCTCTTTGGCCTGACAGAAAAAAATGGAGCTTGCTATGGCTCTTCTTTATACCTCAGATTTAGGTTGAAATGTTGTGAATTAAGGCAAAACATATTCTTACAATAGACAGAGGAAATAAAATAAAATCATTGTCACAGACATAAGACTAGGATAAGTCACACAATCTGGAAGCTGCCAGTCAGTGGTTTGAAGAGACTCCATCATGCTTCCCATTCCATCATGGTGAGCATCAGGCTGCTCATGGAGTCTGACCACGTGGTTTCGTGTCCATTATTAGTCCTTCGTATTTTTCTCTGACATCTTTAAATTCTCAAAAAGTAGTACTGCTAATTTCATCTTTTGTTTGAATCGTTTCTGAACATGCAACTTCTTAGTAAGCGAATAAACACACTTGGCAAAATAAGGTGCTTCAGAAAGTCCATACAAAGTATCAGTTAACAGCTATTCAGTAAATATGTCCATAATGTCAATTATTTGCTCCTTAAATGAAACACCTGACAACCAGAATAAATTCAACAAATGGAATACTGAATCCAGGGATGTAAACATAGACTTAATTTTTTTTTTTTTATTTACCGAATTTGTATACTATTGCTGTGGTTGCTGTTCATTGTCATTGTGGTGGAAGGCATTGACATCATGGCTATGTGAAGGCATGGCAGGCATTTTCCGCTGAGTTATAGCTCCAGACCGAAATGCCTCATTTTTCAAAAAGGAGATAAAAATAAATGCATAAAGTCCAAAAGGATGTGTGCAGAGGAGTACAACAAAGAAATTTGCATAGAAAAATTAGCTCTATGGAGAGAAAGGGTAGAAAGCTCTCTCTGTGGGGAATTCTGAGAGCAGTGGTGATATGCTTTTCATCATGTTGTTTTCCTAACAACAACTAGGAAATTGAGCTTCTTTTTAGACCTATCCAAATAAGATTAGCACAATGATTTGCATTCAAAAGATAAACAGCAAAGCCATATTGAACTACTGACAGTAATAATAACAGAAAGTCTATTCTCCATATGGCTTATTTAAAAGAATTTCATACTAAATTAAATAATTTGATGGTTTTAAAGCCTCAGCACAAACGTAGATGAAAACATGTTGAAATTTCTGTTTCTCCTCCTTACTAACATGCACCAACTTAAAAATTCAGATAACAAATATATTTAATTCCAATGTGGAAATAAATAAGATAAGGCTTAAAACTGAATTATTGGAAAACTGGCAACAAAAGTTACTCCAGGCCCCTAAGAGGCTTTGGTGGGTAAAGCACACACTTCCAAACCTGAGGACCTGGGAATGGTCCTACAGCCTGTGATACAGAAGGAGAGGACCAACTCTTTAGGTTGTCCTTGGATTTTACCCACAAACCATGGCACAGGCAGACAGACAGATGGATAGACACACACACACACACACACACACACACACACACACACACAAAATAGATAAGTAAATAAATATTATTTTAAATATACTACTGATTTTTAATAAAGCACATTAAATAGTCCTAAAATCATTTTTCATACTCTCTGGGTGCTATATAAGTTCCAAATTGCATTTATCTAAGAAAATGGCTGATGCAATTTTTGGGGCATCCACTGCACTCATGCTTGTCGCATAGATGCTCACCCATGTTGAAACACTCCCTCCTTGAGAGAGAAAGGAAGCTCTTGGGACTCTAGAAGCTGCCAAGACTCGGAAGACCCAGGGATCTCAGGAGCTCAGAAAGTAACACGTTGCACATGGCCCCTCCCCAGGGCTGTCCCTAAGCACGGACAATTTCTGGGATGAGGAGACTCTCTACGGGAGCTTCCTTTATGTCGATCTAGGAGCTTCAGACATGTAGCTTTCCCACAATGCAGCTGTCTTCGAGTCACACATGCTCCTAAATTAGTCCAGAAAGCTCACTGGTTTGCAGTTTAAACTTAGATGGAAATGTTCCTTGGTTGGCTGCTGGAGCCATACCAACAAATGCTTGTTTACTATTCAGGAGGAAGAATCACAAAACAATACTACGAAGTCAATATTCTGGTGCAACTCCTAAAATATTTAATGGAAGCACACATTAAACTCTCATGGACCTATAGACGTTAATCTTAATTTTGCCTCAGGTTCAGGTAGGTGTATTGGAAAGGATTTAGGTAACATTTTTTTTATTGGAATTTGAAGGAAGATGATCAGATATTTGTTTTCATGGTGTGGGAAGAAAGGCTGAGAAGAAAGGAAAATCAGTGTGCTACACAATTAGGATGGCTAAGAACAAGTGATGCCCATTAGAACCCAGACCCTTGAAGCTACTGAGAAGAGCTTACAAGTCATGCACAGCCCCTGTAGCTTTTCCTCCCACACCTCTTACAACCAACAATTCATGCTTCCCAAACCCTCACTACCCATAGTCAGGAACCATATTGCAGTCATGTATCATAGAGCACATCCTGAGCTGACTCCTTGTTTTGCAGGACCTCCATTCCCTCAGATACTTTACTTTGAAAGTATTGAAACATTTTTGTTGTCAGAACACTAACAAATCTTGCCTGGAAGACAGTTTTCCTCCGTGCCTTTTTCTCAAGTGCCACCTTTCCCTCTCCCTCCCCGAAGCCTAACATTTGGTGCTGTGACTTAGATAAAAGAGGTGTCATGGAGAGGAACAATTTTGTGGGATGTTTCCCCACCCCAGTCACTGCTCACTACACTTTTCCAGAGGCTTAAATGACCCTCCAGCCTAGGATTTTTGCCTTTCCCCACAGGAGCTACCTTGCTTCTCCAGACAGAGGTTCTTATATTTTCCCCAGAGGAGCTATTGCTCCTGCAGCCAAAGCTTCAGTAAGTCATGACTGATCATGATGCTCTACGTGTTCTGGACTGTAGCTCTTCAAAGGTGCCATGGTCTTACAATGAATCCAAGGATGAGAACTTGTGTACTCCTTTGGCAGTGAAGTCATTCTGTCTTACGAGATGTTGCCATAGATGAGCCTACTTATGTCTTTTGATATCCCAAATACCCTAGAAAAATCTCCCTTTTCAGCTTCTAGTCTCTTACATGTTACAACTATTTAAAGAATTTGCTTCTTATTAACTAGCCAATCAAACTCTTTCCCTCTTAAGTTCCCTTGCCCTGGCTAGCTACTTATTATACTCAAGGCTATACAACCAGCACTAACCCATGAATGGACTTTGACACAGACCTGCTTACAGGTCAAAACACAAAACCACTCCTCCTGTTGATCTTCTAAATTGTGGTTATTGGCCCAGGGGAAACAAATAAATAAAAAGGAGACCCGAGACAGTAACTTCAAGAGTGGTCCATTTGCCAACTGACCACAACAAAAATATATTGCAAAATCAAATGGGTTCTGACCTACATTGGAAAACATATCCACTAGTCTCCTCCAGACTCCAAAGATGCTTAATCATTTCATTGTGATTAACTTTAAGCACATCCATAGTAACCCTGTTAAAGCTGTTGCCACTCCATGCTGCCTTTGTGGTTTAAACAAATCAAGAATAGCCCAATAAAAAATAAAAAAAATATCCTTCGTGGAGAAAATATAATAAAAACTTGAGTCACCTAGACACAGCCCTGTCCCTGATGGGGATTGCTCTGCCCTTACTTCCTCTGCTTTCCCTCAGCACCTCTAACCCATCTCATTTTTTTTCCAGAATCAACAGTTCCAACTCTAGATAGTTCTACAAGTGGAGAGTGTCCACCATATATGTGGATTCAGATACCAGCCTCTGACCAAATGCTAACCTGAATTCTCTCTCTCTCTCTCTCTCTCTCTCTCTCTCTCTCTCTCCATCTCTCTCTGTGACATGGGAGTCTGTAGACTCCTAGCACACGGGCACCTCAATTCAGCAGGAAACCAGATTCATTTTGATGCTCATTAACCCACTGGGCCCCCCATCTCATTTTTTTTGTAAAATCATTCATTTAATTCTTTATTTAAAAAAATAACAGAGAATTTAGAATCTAGACCTCAGTACTGCAGCAAAGAGCTGAAAGACACACCTAACTCTCTTGTCTTCAGTTTCTGCAAAAGAGCTGTGGCTGTTTCCCCTCTGGACATGACATGTTTGCCTTGTCATCATGAAGCAAAGTCTACCTTGTAGGACTATGGTAATGGTTATGGAGTAAAAGAATATAGAACCTGGACGGATGATTGTCAGCTGGGATTCCAGCTACCACATCACCCTGCTCTATCCCCAGCTACAAGTGATCTTGGGACATACTAGGATAGGTAGGAAGTAGAAGGTTTACTGAAAGGGGTTCTTAATGAAGAGTTTCGAGGAAGTTGTTATCCTGTGATGGGGTAGGACCCTGCAGATGGAATTCTTTGGGCACTGTCCACTGTGACCGAAGGGAGTGGAGAATAGAATGGTGCTTGCCAGTGGCCTGCGTGGCAGAGGAGTGAACTACCAGTCACAGATACAAGCCATGAAACTGTGATTCTCAATGTCCTGACTAGATGAATACACAGGGACAAAGAGTAGGCAAGTGATTTCCTGGAGGCCAAGAGAAAAGTAGACAGAGGTCCAAGGAGAAGGAAGTGGGAACTGGGGCCGCTGCTGATGGAATTTAGCTGTGGGATGATGAAAATGTTCTAGCATCAACTCCCACAACAGCAGCACAACTCTACACAGGCACAAGTAGTGTGTCTTCCTTTTCAACATGGGTTCTTACTGTGTCACTATATCCTTCTGACTGACTTCGACCTCTCTGATGTCCTCCCGTCTCGGTCTTTCATGATTAAATTATGTACTTTAAACGTGAAAATGGTATAATATATTAATTATGTTTCAATAAATCTGTTCTTTTTTTTTAAAACGAGGCAACAAGGTAGAAGAGGAGGAGGAAGAGTAATAATGGAGAGAAACAAAAACAAGGCCTGGAATATTTACCTGATAAATTAAAGAAGTTGCCCCCTTCACTTGATTGGCATCAGCTCCCAACAGAAGCAAACATTCCACCATAATGCTGTTATTCTGATCGCAGGCTCTCTCTAGCAACGTGGTTTTCAAGTCATCATCCATGGCCAGTTTTGCAAAGCATTTGCAGCATAGGTTGAGAAACTAGAAGGAACGGAAATGAGGATGAGAGGCAGCTGGGGCGGGGTGGGGGGGAGATGACCTTTAGCCCACGGGCAGCAGTACCCATACCTGCTCATCCTTCCGTTCCACAATGCTGGAAGACATCTGATGAAATATTACCAAATCAAATGAATAGTGCACCAGAAGCTTGGAGAAGGATACTGACAGTTCAAATATTGCCAAGATTGTCTGTAATCCCTGAAAAGATGAGCAAAAAATAATAGTAAATAATATAAGCAATTATGGGCAAAATAACTCAATAATATATCATATATTAATCATATATGATATTTAATACCTAGCTTGCTCATTTAACTAAGTAGAGAGAATTGAATTTGTACCTGATAGCTTTAAACCTTGAAAGAATCATAAATGTCTCCCTCTCTTGGTACTAAGAAATATATTAAGAACAAAGAGAACAAATGCTAGCTAGCAAACCATTCTCAAACAAATCAAGAAAATCACTTATTCCCCTCAAATTTGGCCATTAACGATTCCTTTCCGAAACCATACCTACAGGAATGGAAGCTAGATATTGCTTGGGATTAGAACAGCTAGCAGCACCTGGATCCAAAGCAGCCAATCTCTATTTCAGGAGTACAAATTAGCCATCCAGAATCCAGCATTTCTTCCACCTTTTTGTGCTAGCCCCTACGCTTGTACCTCAGAGCCAAGTCTGTCCTCCTGACCTCACTGCCATTTAGTGCATTTATCTGAAGCTCCAAAAGCAAAATAAAGGTTGTGTTCTTGTAGCAGGTTCAACACAAACAGCAAAGGTGCCACTTAGAAGAGTCTTAAGCTTGTTGAGGCTGGCCAGGCCTCTCTGCTCATGCAGTGTGCCAATGAAGGGTCCTTTCCATGAACAGCTTTAGTGTGGATGACTGCGAGTAAACTCACAAAAAAAAAACCCCTAATGTCTGCAGTGGCATGCGAGCGATCCATCCACACATTAAGGTGATTTTGCTCCTTTAAGATGCTGAGTTCTACAAACATGGATACATTTTTTTTTAATTTTTGAGATCTTTTTTTCATTTGAAGCTAATCTTAGTGCTATTAAATTCACAAATGTGCTATTTTTCTTAATTACCCAATTCTAATTATCTAAAACACACATTGCTATGAAGAACTGAAAATTCACATGCAATGAATTAGTCCATAGTAAAGGGACCCTAAAATCACAATTCCTTCCCTTAGATGGCTTTTAATCAATTTTGCCTTGGCTTTAATCAATTTAGAGTAAAGCACTTTCCAAAATACAGATTTTAAAATGCTTTCCTACCAGAACTAAAACAACAGTGTTCTTGGAACCTTACAGTGAAGAAAATGCTTTAGCTGCATATGTGATTTACTGAAAATGGCTGTGCAATGATTAAAACCTAGATATACGGATTGGTTAACTTGGTGTGGTCAGTTTTGTCTTAAGTGACAAAGTGAGGTTCAATAAAGATGCAAAGTTGATTACCAAAAATCCAAAAGCAAGACAGAAGTTTTGGCCTATTCATTTGGCTAGGATTTACAAACAAACAAACAAACAAACAAACAAACAAACAAAAAAAGGTATTTCATTTGTCTAGTAAATAACAGTCTCACTAATTTACAAGTCTCAAACTCCTGGGATGACTTAATTTTCCCTCCTTAGTTTCCAGAATGTTTATATACACACTCAGTAACAGTTTATTTCTTATTCCCTGCTTCATCAACCTTACACTATCCTAAAGTCTTTGTAAAGACAATTATCATATATCTGCTTTAATATAGCTTGATAAAAATTATTTCAAATCTTCCTTTGAGGAAAAAAAAACAATCAAGAAGCAAAATTACTAGATGCAAAAGCAGTTCATGAGAAGTCACAGAGGACGGCCATCTTTATAATTAAAAAAACATTAGCTGGAATTTCGTTAGCATCTTTACAGGAAGGACAAAAGGCAAGCAAACACTCTGATTTTCAGGATCTAATAATGAACACTGGATCTTTATAGTCAATGCAATTTTCTGTGCCTTCTATAATTAAAATTCTACAAAATGATAAATGGTTTTAATTGGCTAGTCTACCCTCTAGGTAAGCAATAAGAGTTGCAGGAGTCCAGGGTGGGAGGGAACTGTCTAGGTTCCCAGTTCCCTCAAGTGTACTCACTGTAGTCTGCACTTCAGCAACATCTTTAAATCGCTGTAAACTGGAAACCAGAATTTTTGCCAGGAGATGCCCTGTCCCTATGCAGAAATTCTTCTTTGTAATCAAGCATCCCATAAGATGTAAGCCCAGACACTGAATTTCTAAAACAAAAGAGAAAAAGTGACAATGGGAATTCTTTGAACCTCACAACAGAAAGAAGGAATCAAAAAGCCAACAAATAGCTAGTGGTCCCAAGTTCCGTCTGTACCAACCTTGGTCGTCTGGATACATCTGCAAAGCGTGAAGGGCTGAGTCAACAGCGCCATGCAGGGACAGCGTCTCCAAGGCATCAGGAAAATGTGCCACAGAAGAGATTATTTTCAGTCCACATTTCTGAATCCCGGGACTCCCAATGAACTAAAATCAAAAGGAGTAGAAGAAGTTACTGTTGGGGCAGGGAGAAGATGAGGGATGGAGGGAGGATGGGATTGGGAGGGAATGAGGGAGCGGGATACAGCTGGGATACAAGGTTAATAAACTGTAACTAATATTAAAACATAATAAAAAATTAAAAAAAAAGAAGTTACTGTTGTAAATGAGGTTTGAATACATGTCTCAACTAAAACAAGCTACAGACTGGTAAAACCTAATTCCAAGTCTGGGGATACAGCTTAGATGGTAGAGCAGCTGCCTACCATGAAAAGCCCATATGTTTGAGCCCCAGTACAGCACCTTGGCATATGGTACCCACCTTTAAACCCAGCACTTGGGAGATGGAGGCAGGAGGACCCGATATTCAAATTCAACTTCAGTTAAATAGTATAAAGGCAGTGATGGGAGACATGAGACCCAACCTCAAGAACAAAACATAAATGATGTGGTCAAATTACTATCCCTATTCCTGCCTCCTATATTACTAATTACTTGTATATATCGAGTAAATATTTTAACCTTCAAATGTTCTGGGTCCAGTATTGCACTAAATACACACATTCCAAAACAATCTAATTAAGTCCATGCTAGCAACATTGCCAAATATGAATTGGAGAAACGACAGTTTCTTTGGTCCATGCTGATAGGGAAAATTCACTACAGATACACATCAGACTAAAGTTGGTACTTGTAATTCTTCCTGTGCAGAGTGGATCCTCTTCTCGCAGCTCCAGAGTTCGCTGGGGTTAGAAAGATTAAGCGCTACAGATGGCATGGCACAGAAATAAAACCAAACCAGGGGTATTTTGTTGCAAAGCCATAAATAAACAACCCATTTGCAGTGCTGTCTCTCACCACAGGAATCTCTAAGTGAGCTTGACTCCAAGTCTCTCATGGGCTTCGTTTCTCCCCTTCAAAGTGTGCGAAGCAATAATTTTGTCAAACTTCAAAGACGTGTAGTTAAGCTTAAATCACATGGTGCATATATTAGACCTAGGCATGGAATATTAATGTGCCTGTCTTAGAGACCGAGATTTTAAACACATCTTTTCTTTAATCAGGGTTTCTTCCAGCACTTTGAGCTATATGGATATCTTGATAGAATATAGTTCTTTCACAAAAAGCTACTCTTTAAGGAGACGCGGCATGCATGCCGACAGCCACATCCATTTACCTCCTCTTTCAATGCTAGTGGTATAGATCCAGCCATGGCCATCGCTGGCTCTACCCACTTGGACACTGCTTTCCCACCTCTACAACAACGTGACTATTCAACTTACAGCGTTTCTTTCAAAGATAACCACAATGTCTTTCTCAGGAGTTCATTGCACACAGGGAGGTCGTGCAAACACTTACTTCAGTGGTATCTTTCTCCCCAAATCTAAATTTCCCCCACCACAATGCAGATCAATGCTGAGATAGCATCAAGCCAGATCGCAAGCTCTGGTGCAGCCTACGTGGTCACAGCCTCGGACCTCCAGCCTTGGTTTGTCTGTAACCAGTCAATAGGTCTTTACCCTTCCCTCCCATGATCTCTCAGTTGTCTTTTGTCCCCACAAAGAGTGGGGACACAGTTTCTTTTTCTCTGCCTTCCCCTCCTCCTCTAGCTACTCAGTCTGTCATCATTCCCTGTATCATTTAATCAAAGCACTCTTAAACTCCTCTTCTTGGCAATTTTGTTTTCTGACACTATTAGCATCTCATGCTCTTTCTCTGAATAGTAATACTCCATTATCTTTGAAGACATCAGATGCATGTTATATTATGTGAATCTAAAGGACCGCAAATAAAGAATGGAACAATGTTGTTGCTCTATAGTACAGCTTGAAATCAGGGATGGAGATACCTCCTGAGAATCTTTTACTGTAGAGAATTGTTTTAGCAATTCTGGGTTTCTTGTTGTTCCATATGAAGGTGAGAATTTTTCTTTCAGGGTCTGTAAAGAATTATGTTGGTAATTTGATGGGAATTGCCCTCATGATGCAGTGCTATTAAGATCACGGATAGCTCTGTCCATGCAGAGCCAGGCAGAAATTCTCATCAGAAAGAAAGCATGAGCTAAGGCAAAGGAAAGCTTTCTTTTTCTTTCACTTCTAAATCTATTAATAGGAAAGTCTACACCCACTACCTCCACATTCCTGCTACCCTTTAATTTTATATAATCAGACTTCTCTTTTAACTACTCTGAATTAAAAGCATTCAAAGAAAAAAGTTTCCTAACCGCTTAATTGCTGCCTTCCCACTCCTTGATTTCCAAGGACGTGGTATCCTATACCGTGCTCAAGCTCTTCTCCATCTTCTTTATCTCTTCCAAAGTGGCACAAAATGCCATTGTAAAATCTGTTCACAAGTGAGATGAGTGTATTAGCACAACTGTATCACACATCAGCATCCTTCACACTAGAAGGACAAAAGCTACAGGTACCTACCTCTAAGAATTCTGCATATAATTGAGGAATGCTAGGAGCAGCAGAGGTCATCTTCTCCAAGGAAGACCATACTACCTGGCCACCCAATGCCAAATGGTTATTCCTGAAAGCTACATTACGGGCTGAGCAGGCTATAGTTAGGGATAAATATGTATATATATAATATGCATGTAATAACAATTAATGAAAAAAGAGGCCATGACTTTGGAATGGAACAAGGAGAGTTATATGGAAATATTTGGAAGAAGAAAAAAAACAAAAGAGAAGTGATGTAATTATATTATAATCTCAAGAAATAATTTTAAATTATGTTTTATATTAATATTTTAAATAAAAAGTAACAAAAAACTTAAAAAATAAATTTGCATGTACTAATAGGCACAGCTCTTGTATAGACACACTATATCTCTACGCATCATTGACAAAAATGAGTTAGATAGTTCTGAGCAGATGATGCAAAATCATTTTTTAAACTCACGCTGCAAGGCCACATTTCTCCTTTCTTGACACAGGCTCTTTACCGTCACATTTGCAAAGCCCAAAGTTTAGTATCTTCTCAAAAGATTAAAAGGAAAAGAAGAAAAGAATTGCCCTGATGAACTTGCTGTTTGGCTAACTGTACCATCAATCCTGCCTGACAGGCAAAGCCGGCTTCCCAGGCATGCTCCAGTTATTAGAAGGGACTCCACCTCGGTTCCACATTCTGATGACTTCGTCTTCAAACCTTTAATAATTTTCAAGCCAGGAGGCCTGTAATTTCATTTGATACTGAACTCCATGAACCATGCATTCAGTTCTGTTTCCAAATTACAGAATGGATTGTAAACCAGGCACAACATGACTGCCCTTATGCTTAATATCTTCAAAATTATTACCTGTTTGTTTTGTCTGTACGTGCAGGCACGGGTACGTGTGTATGTATGTATGAGTACACCCCCACACACACACAGTGAGCTCAGAGCCCTGCTTGTCTTGGTAAATTCTCTCTTTCAACTATCTCTGCCCCTGAGATTGAACTAAGATCATCAAGCATTGTATGACAGGTGCCTTTACCACCTCAGACATCTTGTCAGCCCTTATGTTTAGTATCATCACCTCTACCTAACTTTTATACTCAATTATTGGTCCTTGCAGTGTTAACTTCCCTTAACCTCTAACATTTACAGATCCAGCCTAGCAACTGACCAATAACTTTTAAAATGAAATCTGTGACTGTCTATGTAACAAGAATTGTTACTGCGTAATCATGAGTAATGGGGTTCAAGGTATCTAATAACTAAAAATAGGAGTATGTTAATTTGGAACCTTGAGTAAATTTGAAAAGAAGTACTCATATATACAATATGAATATCATATATCATACTTGTGTGATATTTACAAGCCCACAGCAGGCTTGCATTCACTTGCCTAACACTGCATCTTGAAAACAGCATTACTGTTCAAATGTGAATCAAGATTAACCTATTATTTCTACTTAGCAAGTGTTTTCTAAATGTAAGCTTTGGAGAGATCACTGGAAGGATGCCAACAGACATTAATTAGAAACACCCTCTTAACTACACTCTACAACCTGTAAGTCTTTTCAGAGGACTTGCAAGTCAATGGCATGGCTTCTCTAATGAGTCAGCCAGCCAGCTCAAGCAGAAGGTGCCAACACTGGAGTCTTCTCATTAGAAGCTAAGCAGACTCACAGGGACAGGAAAGCAATTTCTTAAACGCCCATGTGTTGTTTTGTTTTCATTTCCCATTCTCCACAGTCTCTTGTATTTCTCATCTTTGCTCTTGATAGAAAAGGATGCATGTATCAATCTGGGCCCCACCCGAACAAGGAGAGAACAAGCTGATAAACAGATTGTGGCTCACGTTGTTTTCTCTTTTCTTCCCCCATTTTTATTTTAATTTTTATTAATTACACTTTATTCGCTTTTATTAATTACACTTTATCCCCCCATGGCTCCCTCCCTCCTCCCCTCCCAAACCCACCCTTCCTTCTTCTCCATACATTCACCTCCCCAAGTCCACTGAGAGGGGAGGTCCTCCTCTCCTTCCTTCTGATCCTTGTCTTTCAGGTCTCATCAGGAGTGGCTGCATTGTCTTTCTCTGTGGCCTGCTAAGGCTGCTCCCCCTCAGGGGGAGGGATTAAAGAATAGGCCAATCAGTTCATGTCAGAGACAGTCCCTGTTCCTATTACAATGGAACCCACTTGGACACTGAACTGCCGTGGGCAACATTTGTACAGGGGTTCTAGTTTATCTCCATCAATGGTCTTTGGTTGGAGTATCAGTCTCAGAAAAGACTCCTGTGCCCAGATTTTTTGGATCTGTTGCTGTCCTTGTGGAGCTCCTGTCCTCTCCAGGTCTTATTATTTCCTACTTCTTTCATGAAATTTCCTGCACTCTGCCCAAAGGTTGGCCATAAGTCTCAGCACCTGCTTTGATACCCTACAGGGTAGAGCCTTTCAGAGGCCCTCTGTGGCAGGCTCCTGTCCTGTTCCCTGTTTCTCCTTCTTCTGATGTCCATCCTCTTTGCCTTTCTGTATGGGGTTTGAGCATTTATCCAGAGTCCTCCTTCTTGATTAGTTTCTTTAGGTGGACAGATTTTAGTAGGTATATCCTATATTATATGTCTAATATCCACTTATGAGTGTGTATATACCCTATGTGTGTCTTTTTGCTTCTGGGATAGCTCACTCATCATGATCTTTTCCAGTTCCCACCATTCACCTGCAAATTTTATGCTTTCCTTGTTTTTTATTGCTGAGTAATAGTCCACTGTGTAGATGTACCACAATTTCTGTATCCATTCCTCAGTTGAGGGGCATCTACAGATTTGGAAAGGATCTTCACCAACCCTATATCTGACAGAGGGCTAATATCCTAATATCTAGTATATATAAAGAACTCAAGAAGTTAAACAGCAACATATTAAATAATCCAATTAAACAATGGGGTACAGAGCTAAATAGAGAATTCTTAGAGGAATATCGAATGGCCAAAAAACACTTAAAAAATGTTCAACATCCTTAGTCATCAGGGAAATGCAAATCAAAACAATGTGGAGAAAAGGGGAACCCTCCTCCATTGTTGGTGGGAATATAAACTTGTACAATCACTTTGGAGATCAATCTGGCACTTTCTCAGACAATTAAGAATAGGGCTTCCTCAAGATCCAGCTATACCACTCCTAGGCATATATCCAAAAGATGCTCAAGTACACAACAAGGACATTTGCTCAACCATGTTTGTATCAGCTTTATTTGTAATAGCCAGAAGCTGGAAACAACCCAGATGCCACACGTTGTTCTCTTAAACAGCAGAGAGTGAAGGTAGAAGAGATCCAACATTATATGGTTTCAAGAAAGAGTGCTAAACTAATGAAACAAAACCTGTGTTCATAAAAATGCAATTCAAGGAAAAAAAACTGATCATTTGGCTAGTTGATATCAGAACTAGCATTGAGATATGCCTTAAAACAATGACTGGGCTTCAGGGGAAAAGAATACTTCTGGCACCCAGGAGACACTATCAAGTCACATAAAATCAAGAAAAAACAATTAATCCTGTCTCAGACCTTTCCACTGAGACACTCAATACTAGAGCAATGACTATAGACAGTCAGTCAAAGAAAAAAAAAAACAATGTTTCACAGTCAGTTAAATTAGTCTTTTCAGGAGTTCAAATAACAAGCAAGGAAAGATGGCTCAGTGGCTAAGATCATTAGCTGCTCTTGCAAAGGACCAGAGTTCAGTTCCCGGCACCACCAGGTGGCTCACTCCAGCTCTAGGGGATCTGACACTCTCTTCTGGTCTCTTAGGCCCCTGAACACAGGTACAGACACACAAGAATATACATAAATGAAAAATAAATGATACATACACACACACACACACACACACACACACACACATATATATATATATATATATATATATATATATAAAGAGTTCACATATAAAGCTACAAATAAAAAGTTCAAAACACCAAAATGTTAGGGGACATAATTTTAAAAGTAAGTTCTATGAAAAGATGAATAGAAAACTTAAAACAAAAGACTTGGTGAAAACAATAAAAACTGAAGAAATAAAACTAAATCAAATTTAGAAAGCATGGGTTTAAAGCTGAGTGAAAATACTATATATTCTGTCCATATAGGATTAATTTGTTTCACAAAAATTGATGGGAAAACAGGTAGAGACACTGTAGCTGTGACTACTCCTATCCTAAGCCTTTGTAGCCAGGGGTCAAAAAGCGCCTTAGAATCAGATGGTGACAATGTTAACATTAAGTGAGTTCATCCTCTGTGCCAGGTGCCAGTAGAAAAGCCTAAGTGACAGGCTGTTTATCTGTTTGCTGGAGCATAGAGTAGAGTCAGATTCAGACAAGAAAGTCTTGTATAGTGAAAGGAACAAGAACAAAGTGCATAACGTACGAATGAAGGGAGAATACATAAAGACCAATAAAAATACCAGCTCCATCAAAACATATCCATAGGATGTAAATATAAATGAAAGACAAACTGACACCTGCAGAATACCATGGAAAGTCTGTATTTTAACCTATCAGTCCATTAAAATGTCACCATGCTGCCTTCTCATGTCTACATAGAATTACCTAATTGGGAAGTAGTATAATTCATTTGTTTGTCATTTATTGATGGCCACCTTATTATTGGCACAGATTAAATTGAGCTGCAGTAAAACTCCTCACATTTCAGAGGCTTAAAATATCAATAGGTTTAATTCTTTTCTACAATGCACATGTGTTTCTGCTCATCAGCAAGACTTGAGAACTGCTACAAACAGAACTATCACAGGCAAACGCTGCAGGTTAGTGCACCGGACAGAATGTGCCAGAAGATGCGTTACTCTTCCAGAGTTGACTGGCCCAGAACGCACAAAGATATCCTCTGTCTTCAACTCCTTGCTAAAATTAACCCATGCTCCAAACCACTACCCCACAAAATAGTAATCCAAGTACTCTATATGTTGAAGAGTGACAAGTACCTCTTGTCATGCCAAGTGTCATGCCAGACAGTGTTCACCAGGCCAAACTTTAGCTCACTTTTTTTTTCTATTACAAACAATGCAACAATGACCATTCTTATCTAAAATATTCAGGTACATGTCCAAGTACATCTATATTATAAATTCTTAAAGTGGAGTCGTTGACCAGAAAATACATCCATTTTAATTGTGATGGATAGTGCCAATTTTTTGTTCGTTTTTAATTGTCTCATCTGTAGTTCAGACTGATCTAAAACTCACTTGTAACCCAAGTTGGCTTTAAACTTGTGGCAATCCCCCTGCCTCAGATACCCAAGTGCTGATATTATAGACACGAGATACCACAGCTGCTTACCAAATTTCCTGGAAATATTTTTCCTTTTTTTATGACTCAACATCATCATAATAATGATATATATGTGATTACAGTTGAGAACCTTTATCTATGTAGACAGAAAAATATTTCATGTTTTACCTTTCGATTCCATCCAGTTATTATGTGCTTTTGCCAGAATGATAAATATGCAACTTCTATGTTTTCCCCAAACGTCTGGGCATAAGCTATGATAACACAAATCCCCATATGAACTGTTTTCTTTGGTGTTGAGAACCATCATAGACTAGTTGTATATTTGCACTTGGGTCTAACTCCTAAGCAAGCATCATGGAGAACTGACTGCACTTGCTCCAGTGCCAACGTTTCACCAGTGTGAGTTCTAACGTAGTATAAGACATTTGATTATCCCATTCGAATCAGAATACATGACTTATTCCTCCTTGTCAATTCTCCTGAAAATCTCCATGCAAACTGACTGTTTCATGTAGGTTCTATACTTAAATAATTACTACTGTAAATTTTAGAAAGGCTTTATAAATACAACTCAACTTTACTTTTAAAGTCTTCCATGAAGAAGATCTATCTTCTTGTGTGTTCAACTCTTCTACTACCTCTGACCTTTACACTTTCTATAAACTTCTTAACATCATTTAAATGTAATTGTGTGTGTGTGTATATGTATGAGAGAGAGAGTGTGTGTGTGAGTGTTCTCTTGACCACCTATTATTTAAGAATTAGATGCATTTCGGGGGGATTTTGAGACAGGGTTTCTTTATGTATCCCTAGCTGTACTTGGAACTCCCTCTGTAGACCAGGCTGGCCACGAACTCATAGAGATCTGCCTGCCTCTGCCTGACAAGTGCTGGAATTAAAGGTGAGTGTCACCACCTCTAGGCTTGAAGTACATGTCTTAAATCTTATCCTTTCCATTTTGCTCTATGTTTTTCCAAATCAGAAAGCCTTGCAACCATCTTGTCTGAAGACTGGCTTTTACTTCACTCCATGCCCTAGTCAAAGAAACCGGTGTGTCTCTGCATATAGACAAAGCCAAGATGTCGAGAGTCTACTTTGTTTCCCAGAAACAACAAATAGGAACCTACAGAAGAGATGCCCAAATGCTGTGACCTATGAACAACTCTGGAGATCTAGCATAAGGGGAAGGCCGATGATCCAAAAAGAGGTTACCTTCAGCTTGAATTGTATCATTCTGTTTTATACAACAAAGCCTGGGCTCACTTTAAAACTTTCCTTAGTCTCTACTTTGATCAGTAACAGCTGAGCCTCAAGACATACTTATTGATAACTCTGTTGATGTCACATTAATGATAATTCATCTTAGGAGAGCCATGAAAATATACACACACAGCAGAGATGGTGGTGTTCTGTTTTGGTTGTCTGTTAGCTCAACCTTTTACCATAGGACCATAAAGGAAGGGTGGCTCACCAGAGAGAAAATGGCAGCCTCCATCTGATATCCAGACCTAGTTCTTTGCTTGACCTTCTGATTGAGCAAAGTCAGGTGGAAACTTACATTAGTGAGCTGCGTACTTATCTTTCTCTTAATATATATTTTTTACCCCAACATTCCTACTATCACCCCAAGTTCTAACTACATGACTTCTATCATAATAAACAGATAAAAGGAAAGTTAAAAAATAAAAACAAAACAAACAAACAAATAAAAACTCAAAGTTCCCTATCACCAAATTTAAGAGTCTTATTAATGGTATAAAGACAGAAAGCCTATGTTCAACATACCCGGTTCAGAGCGGCTAGAACCAGCTTGTGGATATCAGTTCGGAAACACTGTTTTTTGAGCACATTTAGTTTGCACTGAGCATCATCCCTGGATTCCTCTGGTATTCCTAAATTCAAAAACAAGTAAGTGACAAATACAGACATACTCTTCTCAAATCTATTTAGGCTGAACAAACTGTCACTTGCTAAAAACTACAATCATTTGGGTTACGCTACGTTCCCACCTTTGTGGATCTTTTCGTCTTCGCTTAAAGTATATTCGTATCTCTGCTCCAGTTTCATCGACTAGGGCTGCACAGGTTCCTGAATGTTCTCGTTGCTCCACAAGCAGATGTGGAGCATGTAATACATACATGTATATATTTACATGTATATAGTTTAGCCTTAAAGTCATCATTTAAAAAGCATTAATAATCATCTAACCGACTGTCAAGTAGCTATTCTGCTTCAGGGTCAATTTACAGTCACACTAAGCGAAAGTCAGCACTGAGAGACAGCTCAAAGGTTAAGAACACTTGCCGCTCTTCCAGAGGACCAAGGCTCAGTGCCCAGGTCCCACGTCAGGCACTTCAGAACCACTTGCCTTTTCTGGTGGCCGCAGGCATACATGCATATGGTATACTTACACAACCTTGGTGAAACATATGTACACGTAAAAATTTAAACAAAAAGAATAAAGTGCATATTCAAAACATGTTTCTGGAATAAAAGAGAATATTGCTTTACCATGCAGGCATAGTTCTAAGTGGATTTTGTTCTTCCTTTAAGAATTCATCCACCCTCAAAAAAAAGAAACTGTGAACACTGAAGACTTCAAAAAACAATTTGTTAATCTGAGCATGGTGGCTTGAACCACCATGTACTCCAGAGGCAGAGGGAGGCAGGTCTCTCTGAATCTGAGGTTACCCTGGTTTACATATTGAGTTCCAGGACAGCTAAGGCAACATATTGAGATTCTACCTCAAAAAATTAAAGTGGCAGGAGGCACATTGTTGTTTTATTTTACTAAATTTACTAAACTCAAAAACTAATAGTAAAATTTTAAATAAAACTGTATCTTAACTGTCAGTGATGAATAGAAAATGATGGTTTAGTTTAAAACACATAGATTGATCATTGCTTTTATTCAAAATATCAGGTTTAAAAAATAAAATTAATAAAGTAAAAATTAATAAGCAGTTTCTTCTTTGAAAACTCTGAGTTCTGAAAGTGGAAACACCTACACTACAGAGAAGAGTTTATTTGGTAAATTTTTATTTTATGAGGAATAAGTATGAATTCCAAAGAAGGTTGGAACTTTATATAAGGGCAAAAAAAAGCTATCAGTGATCCTCTACTTTCTCTCAAACTCATTTTCTCTGCATCTGCCCCCCACACTACATCTCGCTAGAGTGCCATCAACTCCTAACCAACTTTCCTACTTCTAGTCCCCCCAGCCAAAGCCTCCCACTGATATGAATTGCAAATGTGGTCACAGCATTACAGGTGAGTGGTCCCAATTCTTAAAGTATAAGATTAAGCCTGTTTCTATAGTTTCAAAAGTTATTCACTTTATTTCTTGATGTCAGAGTTGTGTGGAACAAGCCCTTCACACCCTAACGGTAAGTGTAATACACATATGTACATATGCATAGATATAGAATCCTTTGTATGTTGTGCCTTTGAATGTATGTATACATATATGTATAAATATGTATGTACATGTGTGTGCATGAGTACATAAAGGTATATATGTGTAATTTTAGAGATTTTTTAAAGTTTCAATGTAGACTATTCAGAAACCTACAATTTTAAAATTCATAAAAATATATAATCAAAAGGAAAGAATGCACATATATATGAAAATATTTAAAAGCAACAGCTACTCTGACTCAAACTTAATATAACACACTTTCTTCAATCGAAAAGCATGCATTGCTGCTAGACTGAAAGTAAATGAATAGGTTAAAGCAGTTCTACAATTCTCAGTGCTAGTGTGTTCTAAACCTCAATGGGGCATTTCTCCCCCCATCTGTCCTCCCACACTCATCACCATATCCTCCCCTTGTTATTGTCACTGACCCCTGACTGTGTGCACAAGATCTTTCTGCCGAAAAGCTGCTCTTGGCCTCTGACTTGCCCTTCAATTATGGACATCAAATCCCTGACCTTTGTACTCATTGAAGATGTTAGGTCCATCCATGTGCTCATACTTGGCCTACATTTGTGTATAAAAGACCCTCTCCCTGTGTGGTAATTAGCAGTTTATCTGTCTACCAGACAGTTGAAATTCCAGTTTTACTCCCCTTCCATCTATCATTCAACCCTTTAAAGCTTCAAAGTGCTCAGAACAGGAAGCATTTAATAAGCATGTGTTGAAAGAATGTGGGGGCACATACATTAGTGGAAACTGAAGGACTGACAAGGCACAGCTGGTGAAAGCGAGCAGGAAGAGTGGTGACAGAAGGCGGTCATTAAAGTCAAGGAAAGAGCCTTGTGGCTCTGCCAGAGAAAAGCTAAATTAATCACAGAGGCAGAAGATGGCAATAAGGCAACAGAAGAGGAATGAAAGAGAGTACTCTGTATTGGCTTGAACTTAAACGTAGCTGATGGCAAGAGAAAGAGCAAAGATACATCAGAGATGAATTGTCCTTAGAGACAGAAGGCCCACTTTTTACACTGTGTTTATTTCTTATGTAAATTACATACTAAATATTCTTATGAAGTCATCAACATCATCCTTTCTCATGCGTTTTAATCTAGTTTGGCAGAAAGACCTGCATGTGATTGTCAGAATCTTGTTCTTTAAGCTTCACATAGAAAACAATGCTTCATGAGAATGCAAAATCCATTTAAAGGCCAGTCTCTACATACAATCAGTAGTTCTGTGACTCACCTGGTACTACAAAATGCAAAACAGCCCGCAGAGCCTCCAGCTGCACTGACAGAGATGTCTCGTGGGTCTTCATCACTGTTAGTATTTTGGGGACCACTGCTGCCATCGTATCCAGGGAGGTATTACTAGGGATGAGAATTGATGTGTTTATTTAAAAATACAGCCTCGCTTATTTGTCTACATGCCAAACTGAAACAGATGTGGGGAAGCAGAGCCACTGGATTTTACCAGGAAAAGATATAAGAAGATGCTTTTGAACCTGACCAAAACTTCAAGTTGTTAAATTCTGACCTCAAGAATTAGATTTGCAAGAACCTGGAAATCTTTTGATTTAGTCTTATGAAAATGACACCTTTCTTCTGATCAGTACATGAAAGATGGGTGCCACGTCCCCATTTTCCAGATAAGGAACTTGTTGCTCAAAGGAGGAAATATCAAAACACTTTAATTAGAAAGAGACAAGCCTAGGCCCCTGAAGCACACCACAATGCTTCGTCCAGACCAGAGTCACCAGACTTCTTATACAGAATTCATTAGCTTACATTAAACTCCTGGCTTCCCCAAGATGTTTGTTGTGCCTCTCTTCCTTCACAGGTGGCCAAACACGCCTCTCTGGAAGGCAGTATGGCTGGTTGCTTCCTGAAGTCTATTCAGCACAACTTGTTCACACACTTCCGGTACCCTCAAATACCATCAAAGCATTCAAGTATTTCAATTATGTGACAGAGATAAGGATAAATTATCTGGACTTGTGTTAAAGACAACATAACTCCATTCTTTACAAGTCTGTATGTATGCTGTGCACAATTTATGTTATTGAAAAATAATAACAATATTGCTAAGAGCTAGGATTTATCGACAACTTAAAAGTGTACCAGCCATTACCCTGAGCCTTCATAAAAATAAATTAATTTTATCCTTATGTCATAAACTCATATTTTCTGAAGCTGTTATTTGATCCTTTTGTTTCATTTGGGTTTTTTTGAGAAATTCTGAAGCCCAACCATTCAATGGTGGCTCATATCAGCAATAAAGCCATTCAACATTGTCTGAGATAAGGTTTCCATCTAAGATGAAGCTTGTTAAGAATCTGTACTTTCTAAGAAAAGTTAAAACATCCCACACTGAAGAAAAGCCCTTTAAAATCCCAGGGAGTAAACAACTCAAAAGCCCCCAGAGCCCTGAATCTGAGTAGATTCACTAGGCATCTCTCTCCCCAAGTCTGTATAAGCTGTCAGGGCTGCCGACTGGTCCATCCAAGCACCCGAAACCTGAGAAAGACAGATGCCAGCTGAGCTGCCCAGAAGTCTCTCAGACCAGGCCAGTTGCCTGGAAGGGGCTCAGATCACCCGAGCTGCCTAAAAAATGAACCTGCCACCCTGCTGATCTGAACACAGTATGAGCAGTGTGCTGCTGGTGCCCAGCTTTCCTGACCTCACACCCATGCTGGATTGGGCTTTGGTAATGCAGCTGTCTTTGAGTCATTACTCCTCCAGGAAATAACTCCTGACCCGCAAATCTGTAAGCAACCCCCCCCCCACAAAAAAAAAAAAAAAAAAAACAACGCATTGGCTCACCACGTTGGACTTTGGTAATACTCTTACTTGGTCTGCTGTAAACTCCCTACCAGGGGTAAGCAAACGTTTGTTCATTTCTCCCTAGGAATAGTGTCCAACAACAAGCCAAGAGCCAGCTCATCTGTAGCACCTGTACACTGGATGATCACTTTATTCATATCTGTTTCATATGTGGCTGCTTTCCATTTGATATAAATCCAACAATACCACAGTTATCATAATTTTTTTTTGCTTAATAGAATGAGAAAATATAGAGTATATACTGCTGAAGAAGGCATCTGCCTGGATTTCAATTTTTGACAGATTTTGTAGGCCTCTAGATCTTTTTGGCATTTCTACCACAGTGGCCTCTGTCATGCCACTAACCAGACACACAGCGTCAACAAGGCTGGCCATGAACTGTATGTGGAAAAAAAAAGCATCATTGGGAAACGAATAAGAGGAAGAAGAGAACCTAAACTCAATTCAAATGGAAGAATAGTAAAAAACAATAAAAAATAAAAATAAATAGCTCCATAATTCTGAAAAGCAATAATTGCAAAATGCATATACAATGATCTGAAAAGCTGTTATCTATTTTGCTGCATAATTATCATCTTCCAGAACAGGTAACAGAATGAAGCACAGAAGCAAATCTTCCTCACACTTCTGCAGCCTCTGCCACGCTTTCTAACGCTTGAATACAAAAGTACAGACTATCAGTGACACGTGACAAGAAGTCTGTTTCTAAATGCTATGTTCGGCTTCCCATTCCTACAGGTGCTTTGAATAACATCCCACCTAGATCAGCGCCCTGTTTATTTCACACTCACACACACACACACACACACACACACACACACACACATACATATTTGTATGCTCATGAAGGCACAGTACCTTCCTTCAAACAGATGACTCAGCATCTTGCAGCCGCTCTCTGCCACCTCCGGAGCATGGGCGTGCCTCTGCATCAACTCCAAGACATTCAGGTATACTCCTTTTGCCAGCAGGATTTTCCTGAAATAAACTATAAGGTATTTTTCAAGTTACTCTCAGAAATGGAAGCACACGTTTGCAAAACTGCATACAATGTATTTCGTTAGGTACTTAAAGATTATTAACAGCTCCCTGTATATTACAAATAAGTGATATTCTGTTTTTCATATTTATTAATTCTTTATTTGTGTTTTCATCTAAATTTGTTTTTACAGAGTAGACTGGTATTAATGTAATCAGTGCATTAAAGCCCACAGAAAGGAGTGTCTTGTAGGAAAATGTATGTGAACAATGCTCTTCACAATGAGAATGAAAATTAAATGTACTTCTACTCTTGAAGCTTTACAAAATGACCAGACTTACATAGAGCTAGGCTGCACAGCTCTGCTAGACAGCAGTGAGTGGGCTGGAGACACTCTGTGGGCAGAGATTCATGCCATCCCTCTGGTGGTGCTGGGAGCAGTGGCAGGCCTGAGGAGAAGGACCACTGGGTGTGGAGGCACATACCTCACTGGTAATGGGAGTAACGCAATGGCCTGGCCTGGAATGTTGTGAACCACCTCATAGCTCTCCCACAGTGGACTACGTACATAATCCATCGATCCCATCGCTTGCACAGTAGTATGTACTGTGGAACACACCAATGATTTTCACAGAGTATCTCCTAAGCTTAGTGAACAACACAGTGGTCTTGAGATCTGGGTTTTACAGTCTCTGTACAGGAAACCTACATGGCAGAGGAACTCTCACATAGTCACCCCTTCTAGGGTGAATGTCCTTCACTAAACTCAAGCCCCGTGCCTTGAGGCATTTTGTATCAGTTGTCTTGAAGACATCACAGAAATATTGATTCCAACATTATAGAAATTGTCTACTATTTTTCCAAGTGACAGAAAAGGGAACCTCTAGAAATTTTTAACTTGAGTTCTGTTTTTAAAAGTGTTGTCAGCCAGGCATGATATATTTCTATAATCTCATCACTTGGGGGCCTGAGATAAGAAGATCAAGAGTTTGAGGATAACCTGGGCTACATAATAAGTTCAAGTCTAATCTGAAGTAAACAGTGAGACTCTAGCTCCAAAGAAAGAAAGAAAGAAGAGAGAGAGAGAGAGAGAGAAAGAAAGGCAGAAAGAAACAAAGAGGTTGTCAATTTCAAAAAAAGGCAGGACAAAATATAAAAAGAAACAGATTTTAAAATTAAACAAAAACCTTCCAGCAGCATCCACAGCCTCACACTTTAAGGCATGGTAATGAGTTAGACATATTTTCTAAAGTGCCTATATCCTAAGCAAGGAGAAAGCCCTACTTCAGTGGCTCCCAAATACCAGTGTACATCAGACTTCCCTGCAAGGCTTGTTTAAACTCAGCTTATCGGGTACTGACTCCAGAGCTTATGCTTGAGTTGGGTCTGTGTAGAACTTAGAGATTTTTAGAGTTTCTGTGTAACACTGCTAGTTCTGTGTGCTCATTCTAAGAACCACTGTCCCCACAGCAATGCAGAAGGTCATTACCCAAAAATGGCAAGCATGACAGGGAGAAGGGAGGTCATCATGAAGTCCCATTAGAGGGCACAGAACATTTTCAAGTTTCCCTATTCACTTGCAGATTATTAACCTCACAAACTTTGTTTTACCACAACATTATCTGCTTTCAAAGGTCCACCACAAAATGCAAACTTCTGCTGTAGCTATATTTAATGACTGCCCATTCGGATTTGATTTCCTCTGGTTCAAAGATCAAACCCTCCTTTCCATCTTAATTTTTGTCTTTGCTACCTTACGTATCACACTATGAAGTTAGTCTTCTCATCTGTCTTCCCTATTAGTGTCTGATGCTATGAACCTGATTTTTTTTTTTTATTTAACTGGCATACCGTAAGGGCCTATATTGTATGGACTCAGTACAGTACACAGTAACTCACTTAATTTAACT
This sequence comes from Psammomys obesus, assembly GCF_907164565.1. Taxonomy (NCBI): domain Eukaryota; kingdom Metazoa; phylum Chordata; class Mammalia; order Rodentia; family Muridae; genus Psammomys; species Psammomys obesus. The sequence goes on from NW_026596085.1 coordinate 8,959,236, forward strand.
GATTAATTAAGTGAGAAAATTATCACAAGGAATGTTTGGGCCTAAGCCTTCAAATCTCCATGATGCTAAGATCCCTGGTTTTCTTCTACACCCTCCTCTTTCTTCTCCCTCTTCTTCTCTTCTTTGTCTTTGAGATATAGTAGCCCAGGTTGGCCTTGAATCCATAATCCTCCTGCTTTAGCTTCCCGCATGCTGGGATTGAGGGCCTGTGTCAACATTCCTGCCTGAGTCCAGTTCTTCTGTCTGCCAATCCCATCCTGTTAAACACCCTTCCCATCTCTTCACTCTTCACGTTCACTGTACCAAGCAGCCTGCAGCTTGAATTTGGTGGTAGAGCTGAGTAAGCAGGCTGCTCAAGATCTTACCATTCACATCAGCAAGATGTGCAAGGGTATCTCAGTATAGCACACCTAGCAGGAAGCCAGGAGCAAAGGCGTGGGGCACATGAAGGGCAGGAACTGATTCCGACCAGATGCCAAGCTGACTCCCAGGGTCACTGTCCCTCAGATGCCATAACAAAAGCAAGCCCATGCAAGCCACAAAGTCTGCATGTCTGACTGTGGGACCTAACAGCCCTTCCAAATGGTTAAGGTCCACAGCCCCACCACAGTCACCGCTCGGCAGCAAGCTTCACCTCCTCTGCTGAGCTGTACACAGAGCTCAGCGGCTGCAATGCAATCCCTCCATAGCCGTATGGGAGTGGCCTACAATGACTCAGCCCCAGGACAGGCCCTGTCCTCACTCAGGGCCCGGCTACTCCAAGCCTTTGTGTAATGTACAAGATTCGTTTTTAACCAATGAACTTGGCTCTTTAGCAGTTTCACACATGTACATAATACACTTGATTACGTCCTCCCTTTCTTAAAAGGCCGCCAGAGAAATGGGTGAGAATGGAGAAAACAGAAAGTGGACACTTTTCCTCTTGACTTAATCTCAACGGTTAACAACAAACAGTATTCAGGAGGCCTTGTCTCCGTGGCTTTCACTTGCGTGGCTTTGCCACTAAAATCTAGTGCTTACATTGTCATGTCTCAGAATAATCTTTCCTTTCCTTTTTTTTCTCTTTCTGTTCCACAGCCTAAAAATATCCCGTAAGAGCTGCCAAGTCCCTCTGCCTGATGCCGGATGAGTTTCTCTGGCACAATTTCCTGTTTATGGGGTCAGGAACGTGAAGCAGTTTGAGCCAGGACCTTAAAGCTTAAGGGTCTTTCCAAGGTATACGAGCCACTCCCCTCTCTGTAAGAATTCAAAGCTATAATACTCACAAGGATTATACATAGAAGACCATTTAAAAAAAAATCAGAAATATAAAACATTTCATTTTGGACAGTTTCACCAGTTTTTGAAACAAATAGCTCATCAAACAGTTGAACTCCTATAAAGTTTATTTAAAAAAAACAGGAGTAAATATCTAAAGGAAAACATGGGCAATCAGTTTTAGAGAAGGGAAAAAGGCCCTACAAAGAGCTCCAAAAATTCCCATGGTATATAAGCTAAAATCAATCAACAGAAACTTGTGCCTAAAATAGGTTGTATATAGCTAGCTACATCTACATTATATATATATATATATATATATATATATATATATATATATATATATATATATATATATCCTATTTATAAAAGCTACAAAGCTATTAAAATTGTAATGATGATAACAGTACATTTATTGATATAAGGAAGAAAATAAAATATGTGTTTAAAATGGATATGTACCAATTTATGCAAGGATACATCATAGATGTCATAAACTAGTGCATTTGTAGAAGTCCTGAAGAATATATATCTAAACATTTTTTTACTATTTATCTTTTGTATAGCAACATACACATCAGCTCGCTACATCTGCATATTTGAACTTTTCAGAACTTACAGCTTTTATAAGGAAGTGAAACGCACAGCGTGCCCCTTACCATTCTGCTCCAAGAGAGTGGACAGCGCGTGCGCAGCTGCTTGGAAGACATCTTTGGAAGAAGAATGCATCAGCATGGACAGCATCACCTCCCTGTGCGCGGGGAACCTTTCAAAAGGCCAACAGCATCTCAGTCTGCAGCCTCCAGCTCCAGCGCTCACCCTGCCTATGAACTCCGACAGCGCAGGCCTGAGGATGAGCCATACACTACCCCTACTTACAGCAGAAGGGCAAGATAAACAACTCCACGTGTAAATGTTAGAGTCGAGTGTATCAAACACTGACGTTTCTGCTTCTTCAGAGGTCTGAAAGCCTTACAGAGGATGCATGGCTTTGCAGACATGTAACTAGGGATAGATAGACAGCTACAGAGTTGCCATGGTGACAGTCACGCAGGGTGGACATAAGAAGGACGTAAGTTACATCCCAGGAAGGATGGGCAGAGGATTTCCTCCCAGTTCTCAGAGCAAGAGAGAAAGGAAACTATATGCATTGCTCACTTCTGGAGTATTCTATTTAGTATTCTGGACTACATTTTGCTATGAATGAATAAAAATGGGCAACAAGAAAATTTGTGGTTAAGGATGCCACTGTAGACTATAACAACCAAACCATGACTCTAGCAAGTCTTATAAATGCCATACAGATTTCAAAATTGTAGATTGTACTGCCTGGTTTTGTGCATCAACTTGACACAAGTTAGAGTCATCAGAGAGAAAAGGGCCTCAGAAAATGCTTCGATGAGATCCAGCTGTAAGGCATTTTTCTCAATTAGTGATCAATGATGGAGGACCCAGCCCTTTTTGGGTAGTATCATTCCTTGGCTGGTGGTCCTGGGTTCTATAAAAAAGCAGGCTGAGCAAGCCATGGGAATTAAGCCAGTAAGCAGCACTCTCCATGACCTCTGCATCAGCTCCTGCCTCCAGGATCCTGCCCAGATTGAGTTCCTGTCCTGACTTCCTCCAGTGACTATGATCTGGAAGTGTAAGCCAAATAAACTCTTTCCTCCCCAACTTGCTTTTTGGTCACGGTGCTTTTGCGGCAGTAATAGAAACAGTGATTAAGACCTAGGTGCACAAAATATTCAGAAAGTAACTGAAGTGCCCAGTGAGGGGATGTCAATCACAAAGCCAGCTAGAGGAAGGCATTGGCAGAGGAATCATAAACTAGAAGATGGCAATCTTAGAGAAAAAAATGAGGTGCTAGGAAAAAGATATAAAAGGAGGAAATAAGGATAATGGAAGGAAAGGGGGATTAAATGCAGTAAAGACACAGAAGATGTAAAGAGACAGAGGAAATACATGTGGTTTTCTTTTACTAATGGAGTCACTGGAAAGCCCTCCCGAGTGTTGAGAACTATATGTGCGTGACCTTAGTATATAAATCGCGGCCTGGATCTTCCTGAACACAAGCTCCTGAAAAGCTTTCTCACTCGGGATCACTGCGATCCTGGTTTACCGGAGTTTTCAAGAATCACCATCTCTTCTCCACATGGTAAGCAGCATCTGCCTCATTAATTTCCTCTTTTCCAGCAGTGGGCCATTATGCAAACAGGCCTCTGGGAAGCCGGGTCCCCACTGCTGTGTCTGGTGGGACCTGCCAGAGGAGATTTCTAACCGACACAGACAACCTGCTGTCTGGTGGAACAGAAGCCCAGGGCTCTGCGAGTGTGCTCAGCTGGAGTGAATTATCATGCTTCAGTATCTCATCAGCCAGAAAACTGAGGGATTTGTTCTCCAGGACTCACAAATAATCATTGACTGATTCATGATGCCGAGTCTTTCAGCAGAAATTAAAATGCTCCGTACCTCAGTAGGGATGAAAACGCTGTACACCGCACAGGCCTGTGGTCTCAGCATGGGCTACACTGTGAGACCCTGTCTTGTGGGAAAACTAGACAAAATTATATACCCACCATGACCATGCAACTATGCTAATGCCGAGATGCCGACATGAAAAACTAGCAATGACAGTTTCTATGTGCTGGCTGAAACGGAACCGGGTTTCTCTAGAACATCGGGTAGGGGTACTGACTGGCCGTCTTCGTCTCCAATCTTCTCGTGTAGGCTGTTCTGGTACATGAGGAGATTATTTAGTGCCCAGCATGCAGCCTCCTAGATCGGGGAGGAAGAAGAGAAAGGCATCAAAGCAGAAATAAGTGGAAAGCCTGATTTTAAAGCAGCGCGGTGATTATGTGTCCAACCTGCACATGTTTGTTCTTCCGATGGCGCGTCAGGGCTTTGTAGCAGGGTTCCAACCAGAAAAGCTTCTCACTCTCCTCCTCGTCACTGGGCTCCTGAGTCTCACTTCTTTCCTCCAAGTCTTGATTCAAGAAAATGGTCTCAGCTTTAAAAAATTAAGTATATATGTCTTTAAGATGAGTATCATTACCAACACCTTGAATAGGCCAAGCCTAAGTACAGGTTTGAATGGTCTCAACAGAATGGGTATTCATGAAGCAAATTTCTTAATATTTTACACATGCGTAACTCTGATGTCTCATAACGTGAAGACACGGTTACCCACCACCCTCACAAGCTGGAGCAGGGTCATATGAAGTGACTGGCTGGTTCTTGGCATCCCACTTGAACAGGGATGCCCACACTTATTGACACCAAGGGAGCATCCTCCTGGCTGGAGGAAGGGCCTTGAACCCTCAGCACTAAAAACGAGCAAAGGAATTCCTCCTTAGCAAAGTGGCTTACTGAGGAGCGCTAAACAGCTGAGTGCAGAGATCTGTAAGGCTGCGTTCTCCGGATACTGCCAGACAGCTTTCACCACAAAGTCATGTACTTCATTCAACACCAGGATGTTGAAAAAATTGCCTAAAGGAAAGTGAGACTCCAGGTAAGTTCTTACCCCCGCAACTTAAAATCCATTTCCTTATGCAGCAGTGTTTACATCCATAGATCTGTCTAATGGCATAACAGTAGATAGTAAATCAGCAAGTCTATCTCCACAACATAATGGTGTACATTAAATCAAAGTCACTTTTTGAAGCTTTGGTTCAAAAAGTTATTAGACCATGCTGGTTGAGTAAGACCCAAAACGCATCTGCTTGAGTCAGCTCCGACTCCTCAAATCTTCACACTGGGCACTCCAGTATTCCGAGTTATCACAATGTCCTCAGGATCAGCCCGCGTACATGGTACTCTTGAAGCATATCCTGCAAATATCTCACCCTACAAAAGCACGGACCAGCATGTGGCCACTACACTGCACAGGGGATACTCTGTTACTGTTTTAAATTCTATGTTAAGGTAAATTCTACTAAATATATAAAGCAAAAAAAGAATTGCGCACACCTCTGGGGTATACCTACTGTTTTGATTTAATACAGGGCTTAACTTGGGGCCCGCATCCGTCTGTATCTCCTCACGGTGGGAAGTTCACACATTACCCCATCTAAGTCATCCCACTGCACAAGGGCACGGTCCACTTCTCACTCCTACGAAATCAGTACCCACTGACTGCCTCCCCTCCCCCTTCCTCCTCTCTGATAACCTCCCCCAATCTCTGATAACCACAGAGGAGGCAGAAAACTGCATTCAAATCCCAAGTTTCCTCTTCACTGGTTACACAATCCAGGATGAGATACACATTGCTGAGCCACAGAGCCTTGTGACAATGTGGAGATGACAACAATATCCCAGCACTTGGGATCAAGCCATGGATCAAAGGAAAGAAATCCACTGAACTGTTATGTGTAAAATTATAACTCAGATTTTAGGAATTCTTTTTAACTGAATCCATCATGGAGCTCTCCTAAAATTAAACTAACTTCTACATTATACAGGAGACAAAACAAACGGTGATTGTGGACATGAAAACACAACCTTGTATAATGAAATCCCAAGAGCGAGTTTTTTCAAATGGCTACCCTCTCAATGTTAGAATGATGAAAAGCTAAACATCTATTAAAGTAACCTAAATATGCATAAAATAGTGCTGGTAATTGTATAGGGAAAAGGCCATCTGAGCCGGTCCTCAACAGGTATCTGCCTTATTATGACCTGTGCTTTAGTCCATTACTCTGTTCACAAAAATGTTGAGAAAATCCCCAAGATGTGCATCTTGGAGGTGAGGTGAGGTCTGGAGAAAGTCACAAGAGCTGCAAGGCCAGAGCAAATGAGCCTGGAAATATGGCCCAGCCCAGGAGAAGGCACGGCAACTGCATGCTCTCCAAGGCAGAAGGCTTGAACTTTCATTCATAAACTGATCTCATCACTCTATGAGATCTGACTCCTGGAAAAGGTCACTGAAGAGGCATCTGCAATGTGAAGCTTTAGCTCCAGACTACTTGAGCTCCACAGAACAGAAACTCACAGAAATACAAGCTAATGAGTGGTGACTGTCATTCTGTAAGCATGAAAGCCAAGCCGTCCACAGACCTCACATATAACAGACGTCACATATAAAATACAGAAAAACTGCACCGACAATTAAATAAATAAACATGTTTAAATACGTACAAAGCAAACCAAAAAGGCAATTAAGGGCACCTAGTAGATCCAAAATTAAGAGATTTATCAGAAATATATTTTAAAAATTAAATAAAATGTGTCCTCAGAATAATGGTCACTGTTTGAAAAATCTAAATATTTAATTCCATCGTATCAAAAGAAAAGGAGAAAAATCTTTACATGTATTGTTTGGCATTTAATAAAATTCAATGCTCACTTGTATTCTTCTTTCTTTAAAAAGGGTCAGATGTAAGAGTAGAAGTCAACAGGAAACAAGAAAATTTCTTAACTTGATAAAAACTAAGCCAAATTTTGAAACTCTAAAAAGCACATGACACACATTATGCTGGGTGAAAGAATATTCAAAGTTTATCTCTAAAATCAGGAAGAGGACAAGAACGGGGCCAAACACTGCTTCCATTCAGCATTGGGCCGATGATTCTGGGTCATGCAAGAAGACAGACAGAGGAGGAACCAACGTAATGAATGGAAGGATGGCTCAGACGGCCACTGTTCACAGACCCCTGACTTATATAATCTGAACATACATGCAGAAAAGACGTCACAAATAAAATAAAAACAAAGACAGACACACAAAATCTTTCTCATTTCTTTATGCAGGCACATTTCAGAGACAAGTTAAAGACAGATGCCAAGCATAATTGTAATGAAAATAAAGTACCTGAAATAAATAATGAAGACAGGTAAAACTTGTACAAACAGTATAGAAGAAATGATAGTGCAGAGATATCAGTTCTTCATAACGTGACCCATATACAGGGTGTCGTTCCTGTGCAACTTCCATGAGACTTTTAAACTGGAACACTTAACTCTCAAGTGTGTATAGAAGAGTAAATGGCCAACGAAAGCCAAGATATAAGACACAGAAAGAAGACTGTGTGGGCACATGACCTACAAATGTTTCAGATACCATCTCTTAGAGAGCAATAGTAACTTAAATCATAGAATACTGATTCAGATAAATCTAATTAATCATTTCAACTGAAAAGTACAGGAAAACTCAAATCCTCATCATGCATTCTAATGGGCTGCCAAGATGACCACATACTCTGGCTTCTATGCTAGAACATTTCTAGAGTGCACTGATTTGACATTTTCGAGTATATACCCAAAGCAGGAGAGCCTGATTTATAAATAAATATAGTTTATTACTATAAAATATAGTTACTCACATATGTAAATTAATCTGTAAAATATTATCATATACTATAATTTATATTTAAATTATTTATTGTGTGTAATATATAAATAATTTTATTAGTTATATTATAAATATTTAGGTATATATTAATTTTTAAGGACAGGAAACTTTTCTACCCCTGTTAGCACATGAATTCTTCAGTTGGGTGATTAGATGTTTTTGCTTTCTGCTTCACATATGTCACATAAGGCATTCTTACTCTTTTATAGTTAGCAATCATAGTTCAAATACCACCCAACAATAATCATTCCTAGAGATCACGTCAGAAATTACAATGCATACTTCTCATTAATACCACCTGTCTGTCTTTGTTTACTTCTTTCCTACCCAATTGCTACCTCACAGTATTTCTACCCAGTGTTTATCAAGGTGCTACTGACTCATCAGCATTGACCACATGGAAGCTACCCACATGTATATAGCATAGCTTGTGATAAGAGACGAAGATGCATTACTCACCTAATGTGAGCCTATGGAGCAAGGAGCAGCTCACTTCTTGGATTTTTTCATTCATAGGAAATGCTTTCATGGCGTCCACCACAATGTTGTAACACCTGACATTCCCACTCATGAGGACTTCAACATTGCTGCCTGAATTTACAAATATATGTATACATTACATGAAAGGGAGTAAGTTTCTTCTTTCAAATATGCATACAAATGAGCCCTGTGAACAGATGACACTGTAATGTACAGATTCACCTGCAAACATACTAAATAACTGCAAAGATTCTGTGTTGTTAGTTGCTAACACGACAGGGTATAGAAATTATCTTTGGCATAAGAATAAACTACTTTCATCTGATTCCTTGATTTAAAAATTTAAGACATCTGTAGAATTAATATTGTGGAAATTATCCTACTATCCTACCAAAAGTAATCTACAGATTCAGTGCATTTTCTGTCAAAACTCCAACACAATTATTCACAGAAATCAAATCTTCAAATCATATAGAACCTCCCCCCACACACAAGAGAATAGCTAGCGATCCTTAATAATGAAAGAACTTCTAGAGATATAACCACCTACAATTTAAAATTTTATTATAGAGCTATAGTAAGAAAAACAGTGTGGTACTGGTATTACCATAAAACTGACACATTGATCAATGGAATTAAACTGAAGACCCAGGCATAAGTCCACACAACTAGAGATACCTAATTTTTTTTTTTTACAAAGAAACCAAAAATACACACTCAAGGAAAAACAAACAAACAACATTTTCACAAATAGTGGAGATCAGAGTAGATGGCTGACAACAGAACTCAACTCCAAATGGGTCCAGGATTTCAACATAAGACCAGATACCTTGAATCTGGTCAAATAAAAAGTTGGAAATAGTCTTGAACTCATCGGTACAAGAAATGACTTTCCGAAGAGGAGACCAATAGCACAGGCACCAAGAACAACAATTAATAAATGGGGCCTCATGAAGCTGAAAGGCTTCTGTATGGCAAAGGACACCATTTTCTGGACAAAGTGGCAGGTTACAGAATGGGAAAAGAGCTTTAGCAATTACACATCACATCCAATAGAGGGTTAATATGTAAAATATATAAAGAACTAAAAAAAAATTATCATCGAAGAAACAAATCATTTTAAAATGGGGCACAGAACTAAGCAGGCATTTCTTAAAAGATAAAACACGCACGGCTGAGAAACACTTAAAATGTTCAATGCCTTTAGTCATCATGGAAAAGCAAACTACTTTGAGATTCTTTATCTTACCCCAGTCAGAATGGCTGAGATTAATAAAACAGTGACACATCATGCTGGCAAGCATGTGGGGTAGAGGAAACCCTTATAGATTGCTGGAGGGAGTGTAACCTTGTACAGCCACTGTGGAGATCATGTGGTAAATCTCAAAAAGATGTAAATAAATCTGCCACAAGATCCAGCTATGACACTCTGAGGAATACACCCAAATGATTTTCTTTTAATCCTACAGAGATACTTGCTCATCCATGGTCATTGCTGCTGTATTCATAACAGCCAAAAAAACTGGAAATAGCCTAGAAATCCATCAACTGGTGAATAAATAATGAAAACATGGTACACAATGAAATATTCAGCTGTTTAGAAATTCAGATTATGAAAGTTTCAGGCAACTGGATGGATCTGGAATAAATCACCCTGAGTGAACTTACTCAGACCCAAAAGGACAAATGCTGCATGTTTTCTCTTATATGTAGCTGATAACTTTTAAGCTTTTGATGTATATGTTACAATTAGGAATAAAAGGTTAGGAAATAGTAACTGACTACTGGGCAGAAGAGGATCCACAAGGCAAGGAAAAATGTAATATTTCATGTAGTAATAAAATAAAGCTAAAATGGAGGGTTAAAAATGAAGGGGGTAAAAGAGCAGGGTAAAAGAGAAAATATGGGAAGAGAGTTTACGTTTAAAGGACATTTTAAAAGTTATATTGAAGCCTACTACTGTAAAATCTTCTTAAAATATATACATATATGAAAAGAATCTAAATGAAGTCACCAAATAACAGATAAGACAGTGCCTCAACTACATATCTTATTGCTATCAAGTAAAACCTCCAGTGCCAGGAATGGATTGCATATAGTTTAGTCATTGACCAACGGGATCTCATTGAACATGCCCCTTCCAGATATCATAGGCCACTGTCAAGGTTGTTGGTTGTTCTCTGAAACCTGATGGTAAGGTCATATGACTTAAGACAATACTCATTTATGTCATCAAACATGGAGAAGTCAAGCAAGTTCCTAAATAGAAATTTTACCACTACTAAGTAGCATTCCTAGTACCTAAAGTTATTCTGAAAGCTACCAAATGAGAAAAGTAACCATCAGAATCACCCAGCTACAAATCTTGCAACCTACAATAGTGACCTATCTGCAAAATGAACTTATGCAATAGTGGAATAAATGTTATGAGAATAACTCATCACAGTTTTAATTGAATTTAAGACCTACTTGGTGAAGTAGAACCCATATTTGACACTGCTAAAGTGGCCAAGAATCTAAGATTAGATAAGTCAGGGTCTAAAGGAAAAACCTCATAGTATTATTCTGCTAAGGAACACAGCAGCAAAATTACTTCTAATGACATACTGCTATAACCACAGATCAATGTCTCATTGAACCCTTATCAGAGAAGCTCCTTCTTGCAATAGAAGGCAAACAACAAAGAGATCTACAACTGAACAAGGTACAGATTTTGAAAGACACTGGAGCACTCAATCTGTCCTAGTTATGGTTATTATTTTTATGATAAAACACCATGGCCGAAAGCAAGTGAGGGAGGAAAGGATTTATTTGGCTTATACTTTCACAAGGCTGTCCATCACTGCAGGAGGTCAGGAAGAGAACTCAAGAAGGGCTAGAACCCAGAGGCAGGAGCTGATGTGAAGGCCATAAAGGGGTGCTGCTTACTGGATTGCTCTCCATGGCTTTTTCAACATGATTTCTTATGGAACTCAAGATCATCAGTCTAGAGATGACACCACCAATGGTGGGCTGAACCCCCCCCCCCGGTCTGACCAATCTAAAAACGTCAAGATTTTATAGAGTCACTTTCTCAACTGAGGTTCCTTCCTTTCAGATGACTCTAGCTTATTCCAAGTTGACATAAAACTAACCAACACAAGTGACCCCTTGTAAACTTGACATACAAACATATAATTGTTAAACCATAACCTTTCTTTCTATTTGTCCCCAAGATCACGCATAAATTCCAACATTACACTATAAACATCTTTAAATTTAAAAGTCCCACAATCTTTAAAATCTAAACTACTTAAAGCTTCAGTCTCTTTTAAAATCCAAAATCTCTTTAAAAGCTCAAAATCTCTGTGGGCTCCTTAAAATAAAAAAATAAGTTAAATATTCTCTTACTTCAGGAGGGAAGAACCAGGGCACAGTCACAAACAAATAAAAGCAAAACTAGGCTCCATCTGTGTGAATAACTCAATGTCTGGTACCCACTCATTATCTTATGTGCTCCTCCAAAGGAGGTTGGTTTCTTCTCCACCTCTATCTTCTGAGGCATATACAATTTGTCTTTTAGGCTCCAGTTGGCTCCACTCCATGACTGCTGCTGTTCTTGGTGGTCAGCCCACGGTACTGACATCTTCAAAATGGAGGGGTCTCTGCTGCAACTAGGCTTTTGCAATTTTCACCAATAGCCTTTCCCGGGCTTTCTTTGCTACTGAGAATGCATCTTCTCAATGCCATACCCTGGCCTCTCACAGACCAGAGCTTCAGTTGCTTTTCATGTCCCCTTCATGCCTTCAAAACCAATACTGCCTGGGTGACTCTTAACAGTACAAGTCTGACTGCCAATATCAGGACTACCTTGGCCACCTCTGGAATACAGGTTCTGTGTGCTGTCTCTGAGAAAGTACATTCTATATTTCACCTCAGTGATACTGGTCTCTTCTTAACCACCAGTAACTTCCTAGCTCCAGATGACCATTATCGATAGTTCCAGGAAAGCAAAGGTTTTACTTTAGTGGTTCTGGTATGTTGATAATCACAAATGATTCATCATCCCTAGTTAATCAGAACCATATTCTTAACTCAAAATTTTCACTAGTCCTGATAAAGTCTTATAGGTACTCTCAAACTTTCCTCTGGGACCTCACAAGGCCTCCATCATTTGCATCTCTCTCAACACTCTTATATCTTCCAAGATCCCACAGAACAGCTCACTAAACTTTGAACACTTAGTGGCTTTTCTAGAACAAAGTTCCATGGTCCTTCCACAATTCTCCCTAAAACAACATGGCCAAGTCTGTTACAGCAATATCCGCAATCCTGGTACCAACTTCTGTCTTAGTCAGGGTTATTATTGCCATGATGAAACACCATGAACAAAAGCAAGTCGAGGGTGAAATGGTTTATTTGCCTTACATAGTCCATCACAGAAGAAAATCAGGACAATATTTCCCTACCCTCAAAAAGTTAGGAACCTGAAGGCAGAAGCTGAGGCAGAGAGTATGGAGGGCTTATTGGCTTCCTCTCCTTGGCTTGCTCAGCTGACTTTCTTATACAACTCAGGACCACCAGCCCAGGGGTGGTCCAGCCCAAAATGGGCTGAGCCCTTCCATATCAATCACTAATTTAAAAATTGTCACACAGCCAGATTTTATGGAGTTATTTTCTCAGTTGAATCCACACACCTCCAGATAACTCTAGCTTGTATCTTGTATCAAGTTGACATAAAACTAGCCAGTATGTAGTCCTAAATGGAATGTCTTCATCAAACCTCTTTTCTCAGGGGTCAGGGAGATAAGTGGAAGAGGAGGCAGAGAAACTGTCAGTGCCAGAAGTGATAGTAGCCTCTAAGGAAAGAGTGTCTTTCAGACACAACCAGAATGATGTACATAGGAACTCACAAAAACTGTTGAAACATGCACAAGGCCTTCACATGTTTAAGCCAGATGGGTTCCCAGTACTGAGAGGGGGAGCTGAACACAGGCTTATTCTCCTAAAAAAACTATCTGCAATGGATAGACCCTGGCAAAAAGAAGTCGGTTTTCTCCAGTGGAGTGTCCATGGGTATATGGGCCACACTTGAGGGCAGGGCTCATTTCCAGGAGTAGTTAGCCAACACAAAACAAACTCCATGGCACGGTGTGTGTGTGTGTGTGTGTGTGTGTGTGTGTGTGTGTGTGTGTGCACCTTTTGTCTCATTTTGTTTAGGTCTTATTGGTCTTTTGCTCGTTTGTTTTGACTCTTTATTTTTTGAAAGAACATAAAGTTGGTGGGTAGAGAGGTGGGGAGATTCTGGTAGGAGTTGGGAGAATGGGAAACGTGGTCAAAATATATTGGATGTAAAAATGTTTTGTGTTTATAATTTAAGACAAAGAAAGTTCATTAAAGATTTTGTACACGTCCAAAAAGAGTCACATAAGATGTCAAATAAATGAGCTCAGATGTCTACTTTCCTGTCTGGCCATTGATTTTTTTTTTACATCTTTTCCTCACCCAAGGGGGGAAAAAATCATGTCATATATTAGAACTATGAAAATACACTTGGATCTATTTCCTCCATCCTAGAAAAACAGCCAATAAAAGAGGCAGAAATCACGAACTTCCTGGAGAAGGCAGATGGGAGGGACACAGAGAAATACAACAATGAAATGCAGCAAGGCACTGATGTTAGTCAGGCAGAGAAAAAAGAAAGAATCGGGGTGGGGGGGAACCGCTGTGAACGTGTGTGGGATGACAGTTCCATTTCTGAAATTAATGTTGACTACTCAACAAACAGAAAAATATTTGTCCGTGAAAGATATTTCCTAGCATAGCTAAAACTAACTAAGTACTTATAAAAGACAACACTTTAATGTTTAAATGAAATTGTAAGACACTAAAATATTTTTTTAGACTTATAAGAATGAAAGGAAACAGCCTTTGCAGTAGAGTCTTGATTCCTCACTGTTGTCTGCAGCTTGCTTTGACCTTTGGGTTATGAATCGACACATTTTAACTGGATTATGTCAGAAGTGGGTGGAAGACAATGAATTCCAAAAGCAGTTGGCCCAAAATAAATGAATAATGGACAGAGCAGGGGAAAAGCACAGGGTAGAATACAGCCATCTTGCTGGCAGTGATGACTCAGGAATTGAAAAGTATGGCACTCCACTTTGGAATTAGTTATTATTCATTCCCATCCTCATTTGACTGATTTTTCTGGAGATAAGAAAATGCTGTGTTTTTACAAACATAGTAAAGAAGCCCTTTTCCCAAAAGCATTTGTTTTTTTGGCCTTGCAGCACTGAAGTCTCAGTCTGTTGTAACTGAACTCATACATGCATAGCATGTATGAACTGTATGTATAATGTTATGTGTATTATATGAAACATAATATACATATAAGCAAGCATAAAATTTCATATTGTACCACAGGGTTAATGATTTTGTAATACATATTACATACCAAGTAGTAATTTATATTCTTCACACGAAATCACTAATGTAATCCAGAAACTTTATATGTGTGATCATGAAAACACTGCTATTACATGCATGTTTATAAGCTGCTCAACCACACAAAGAAACGGGAAATGCTAGAGTGCACGTATGAAACGGAATCGGAAGCACATTTTACCCTGCTAGTAGTTACTAGTAGCGTGTAGAGCAAATTATTTCTTCTGATTTCTGCTCTTTGATGAAGTGGCTAAATTCATTAGCATCAATAAATGCTAATGAAGTTTTACAGCAGAGTTCAAAGCCTTCTGTATGAGGTTTTGAGTGGCCTGAAAAACTGGGCCACTCAAAACCTCATACCATGTCTGCAGCCTCACCCAGTAGCCCTTATCATGCCTGTTCCCCACCTCCATCAGAGAAATTCCTGCAGGTACTTAGAGATATGCATGCACACATATGCGCGTGCGTACACACACGCACGCACGCACACACATACATTCATCAAACCAGTTTGCTGAGTGGCACTATCCTGCTCCACATCTTTCTTTTCAGCGGGGGTCGGGGGGTTGTTGCTGCTGTTTTTTAGCACTGAGGATTGAGCTTAAGGCTTCAAGAAAGGCAAGCACTTGACCAACAAGCTGTACCACCAATACTTACTGTATTTATTTTTATTTTTGTTTTGAGACATGTTCCTCCTAAGTTGTCTTGTCAGGCTTTGAATGCAGCCTCCCACGTAGCTGAGATTTCACACCTGAGCTACGGGCCCAGCTGCCTCCATATGGTTACGTTCCTACCGTCCAGCTCCAGCTCCTACTCGCTTCCCTGTATTCAAGGCTGCCGTACACCTCCCTACATGCTAGGTTCTCAGCGTCCAAGACTCTCCACGAGCTCTACCCTTGCTCTCTATTTGTTCTCGCAACCACAGGAATTTCTGCACTATGCTGCCTGGCACGCATCTCAGATCATATCTGTGTTTCCTACTGTACCATGAACTCAGAAGAGGCAAGGCACGCATTTATACTTTTCACTGCTGCTTCCCCTGCACTGAGCCCGGAACCGGCTGCAACACCGTCCAAAGAAATAGGAATTAAGTGAATGGAGAAGTTTAGCATCCACGGGGCTCCACAAAAGTAAAAATAATGAAAAAATACCGTATTACATTTAGAAGAGAGACACGACACGGCTCTCCCCAGACAAAGCAGGAATCGCGCAGAGAGTGTACTCACAAGGAACCGCCAGGGAATGCAAGCAGCAGAGTACGTGGTGCACAATCTCCTGGTCCCCTCCGAAGCTGCTGAGTGTACTCAGCAGTACCCTGTAATCCTTGTTCTCGATGAACTCAATCAGCTGTTCCTCAGAAACTAAGCCGGGAAGGAAAACAACAGGAGCGTGTTATAAGGCGATATACAATCTTAATTCCTGAAAAAAATCTATCTCTTGAGCACAAAACATCACAAACTACAGTGTAACTAAATTGAAAGTGTTTCCGCAAAAAAAAAAAAAAAAAAAAGACATGGAAATTTAAAACATTAAATCCGTTCGAAACATTAAAAAATAGTTCTGCTTTGAACTGGTTATACCGTCTTTTGAAATGAGAAATAGTAGGTACCCAATAGTTCTCAGAAAAAAAAAAGTAATAAATGTATAACATCTTTGGGGAGTCTGTAGCAGCCTACCCAGTACAATAAATACAGCATCCTGGAGGGGATACAGTATGATTCTGATCTTTGATGATAAAGATGGTCCATTGGGATGAACACCCAATGAGTCTCACCCACTGGTAGTAAAGATGGCCCTTAGCGATGAGCATCCCATGGTTATGGCTGCTGATAATAAAGATGGCCCGTTAGAAATGAGTAGTTTACAGTACTGACTGGCTGATTATGACTAGCTTTTCTACTTTTTTTTTTTAACTTGTGTGTATTACGTGCCTGTTTGCCAATAGGTACAGCGCATGCCCAAAGTACCCAAGGAGGCCAGAAGAGGTGCTCAGATCCTGTAGAACTAGAGTTACAGGTGGTTGTAAGAAACACAGTGTGGTGCCAGACTAGGCTTGAACCTGGATCCTCCTCTGCATGAGCAGCAGGTGCCGTCTCTCTAGCCCCTATTTTTGATATTTAAAAGTCAGGGATTTATGGTAGACTGCTGAAGGGAAACTCAGCTAAGCATGTCAGTTCAAAAGTTGTTAACTTGGGCAAGTGCCAAGTGATTGGACTTTCAAATACTCTCTGTCTTAATGGTTTTCCATGAGAGATCAAAACCCATTATTTACTTTTATAATTAGAGTATGTTGAGCTCCATTTAGAGTTATTTTTAAAGTGAGAACTTAAAAAAAAAAAGTGTTTCAAAACCTGGCCTGTTAGGTTGAGAAGAGCACCACCAAAATGTTGGACAATATAGCTCTTTGTAAGCAACCTTAATTGTTTCCAACTGTATACCAGCACATCCACGTAAAATAGTGTGAAACTGGTTAGGGTCGTTTAATTAGTAACAGAGGCCATGGAGCCTTTACATTTGGTAGTACAATGTCTACATTATACTACGATCTTTTTAATTTTTCATAATCATCTTTATTAGATAACCTTTCAAGATTAACTTTATTAACTAAATTATTCTCTAGGGAAACTTGATACGCCTGAAGTTTTCTTTTCTTATATTTGTATGGCACATCCTATGCCCTAAGCACTAACAATCTTTTGAATTAAGATTCTCTTGCTTAATAATTGCTAGTCTATGTCAGTCTGTCCTGTACTGTCACGCAGAGTTACAGACCCTGCTCTGAGATAACAGATTTCAAATTTTATCCTGCTTGTAACACAGAGAAGACAGCTTGAAAGACGTGAAGTTCTTTCACTCCTGGCTGGCAGCCTCCACAGAGCCTGATCATTAAAGGGCTGAGTCCCCAAAGGGGTGGCGACCGCTGTGCGCTAACTAGGTGCTAACCTCAGACAGTTTGTTCGCCTCTGCTACCCACTTCCTAATCCAGTCAGCGAAATGACTGGACAAAACCAGCTCCAACAGTGCACAATAATTCGTTATCAGTTTCTGAGGCTGCTGTGAAATGCCTATCAGTCTTGTTTCTCAAGGACACTCTGCGACCGCCTGGTTCTCTACCCAGATCCTGTAACAATTTCAAGTTCGACAAGATCCAAAATCGTAACTCTACTTGACATCGTAAGCTGTACTTGACTTCATAGTTTTCGATTTTCTTCTTAACGCCCATACAAGCCACTTGGCAGAGTGAACTCACTCAGTTATTCAGGGGAAGGAAGGCTACTGTAACTGCATGAATTATAACCTGCAAGTGAAATTCACACCACAGAAAGAAGCAATGCTGCCGAGCTAAGTTTGCCTCCCGTTGTAAATAGTATGATTTTATATAATTTTTCTCTTCAATTATGTACAACTTTCCCCAGCACAAGCCATTCTTCTTATGCATACCTCAAAATAAAGAATTTACATATTTAAATACCTCTCTCAAACAGCACATGTAAAGCCTTGCATCCAAGTTTCTGGACTTCACCATTGGCTGAGTATGTGTTCATGGCATCAAAAATTAACAAGAAAATATCACATTCTTCATCCAGTATCAGCAAGGTGATTTTACCTAATTTGAAGAAAACAATGCACTGGAGGTAAAGAGCTGCTTTTGGAAGTTGATACATTAATTTTTGCATGAGGCTGTGAATGTTCTTGTGGACTTTTATTTTTGATCGACCAGTTCATTGTCCCACATGTTATCCTTATCAATCCCTTTCCAAATGGGGTAAATCACCATTCACCTTACTACTTTTGTCACAACACACACACACACACACACACACGCACGCACACAGAGCCTAGGCCTCCTGTCTTAACACACTTGAAATGCATTCCTGTCTGCCTCTTGCCCATTGGCATCGAAATATTCTGTGAATACCCTGAACTGAGCCTACCCTTGTTCCTGTTCTTCATCGACAAGGCCAAATACCCAAAAGAAATTTTCCCATCATCATCCTTCCAAAAACTCCCTCTCTCTTCCATTTTGTCTAACCAATGAGCCAATTCATTTCATTAAGAGCCAAGACATTCAAGTGTTAGCTCCTAAATACTTCAAAGCTCTCTCTGAATAAGCTAGTTCAGCTTCCCTGTCCAACTGGGGGTCTCTTCCCATCTCACCAAGAATGCAGAAATACTTGTTTACTTCTTCTGAATATTCTAAGCTTCTATCCAACTATTGGTAGTTCAGTCCCTGGACTGTAATTCTAAAATCTGAATGTGATTCTGATGTCCCTCTGGAGACTTCCAAGTCCTTCTCTCACCCCTAAGTACACTAAACACTGTCATGAGCCCAACCTTGATTCAAGTCTAGATAAGCTACACCCTTTGCTCCTCTTAAAGCTTTCCTCTAATTCCTCTTTGAATTTGGATTCGACCAATACTTTCCTGCCATAACATAAGATGTAACACAAGTAACACCCAATCTGTCAACAAAAGTAACTGTCATGGAATAGGGTTGATAGCAGCAAACACTGAAACTTTCGCCAGGTTTGTGTGTGTGTTTGTGATATTGGAGACTGAACCCAGAACCTCAGGCATGCTAAGTAGTGGCTGACTACTAAGCCAAACTCCTGGACTCATAGCGATTGTTTTTGTGGTACAAATGTGTTGATCACTAGTTGATTCACTTCATTAAAACACATTTAATCAAATGTGGGGTTCAAACCCCACTTTAGAGGTAAACACTGAGCCAGGAAGAGGTTAAGTAATCCAAGTGAAGTGACCCAAGCACTTTGCCAAGCGCTCAATTAACAGTTACTAGGAGGCCTAGCTGGATTAGAACTAAGCAGGTCAGCCAGGTGGGGTGTGCAGTGTCACCCCAGCGCTTTCTGTGTGGAGTGCTGAGATGAAGATCGTGAGTTTTAAACAAGCCTGGGCCACATAGAGAGTTCAAGGCCAGTCTGTACTATAAAGTGAGACCCTGTCCTGAAAAGTAAAAGAGCACCCAGCTTTAGACAGGTCACACACATCTGTAACCCCACAAGGGAATTTGGCTGCTCTCACGTCTGTGGCTAGTTGCATCATATTTGTCTTATCGTGCGTTTCTCACTGCACTTCAGTCATTTCCCTGTGTGCATTATTAGCTCATTAAATCAGTAAAAATTAAATTAACCTGAAGTCCAGTTTTTCATATCTCAAATGTCTGGCAGTCATGTAGATCTACTTGCTATGACAGTGGGCCACACATGGACGATTTCCACCACTGCAGAAGAGCCGCCCGAGTAAATACTCAATGGTGACAAATGAGAAATGAACCAAGAGAAAACTGAAGTCCCCAAGGATGAAGGTTAAAACTAGTCAGTTCATGCTATTAAACAATTTAGTTAAAGGCTTTTTGGGAGTCCCCGGTCTCCTGTCCTCTGGGCTTTTGCTTGCTTTTTCTTTCTCTTGGGGGTCTTCATCAGCAAGACTAATTAGGATATTAATACCTCCCACTCACCTAGGAAGCCTTCCTTTTATTTTCTTAGGCTTTCTGTAACTCTGCCTACAAAAATTTTTTTGTTGTTGTTGTTGTTGTTCAATGAATGGCCTCCATTCATTTGGGATTATATATAGTCTTCTTAACAAACATGGCTATCACAGCAATGACCACAACTATTACACCATCTCAAAATCTTGGCTTGGATCTATTTGCCTCTTGGCAGAAGTCACCTTAGCAAACAAACAAACAAAAAAAACCTGGTGTGTGGAAACAGACCCTGATTGTGACACTAGGTGGCTGAGAGCAGTCACCTCTCTGCTCGCCGGTGTTTCTCACCCAGAAAGATAAGG
Organism: Psammomys obesus; assembly: GCF_907164565.1. Lineage (NCBI taxonomy): Eukaryota > Metazoa > Chordata > Mammalia > Rodentia > Muridae > Psammomys > Psammomys obesus. The sequence goes on from NW_026596085.1 coordinate 8,979,553, forward strand.
AAAATGCCTATCTGGGGTGGAAAAAGAAAAAAAGGTTTTGAAAGCCTGGAAAGGATGTTACACATGAAGCCAGAATCCAGCAAGCACTTAAGAAGTAATATCACATGTTTTATCAAAGATGAGCTACAGAAGAGACTCTGAAGGTCTGCACGGAGCATGTGAGTTATGGGAACACATTGGGGAAGCCATGATGGAACTGGAAACAGGAAAAGGGGAGAAACACACAAGCAACATTAGGAACCAAGGTGCCACTTGAGGTCTGAGAGAAACAGGAAATGTGAAGGAGGCGGACACAGACTCTCCAGAAACCATTGGTGCTTACTTTTCGCTCTGACCCTGATAACTGTGAGCAGTAAGAAGCTTTGGCCAGCACTCACCTGATTCCAGGAGGAGATCTAAGGCTTTTAGTCCAACTGTTGACAGGTTTACATTGGCATGGTGGACAGTCAGCATTTTAAGAATCAGTCTGGAATAAAAGAAGCAAAATCATACGACAATGAAATGTCATACAGCAAAGCACTGTATACAGTGGTCACACAGGTTATACAGTAGGCAAAGCACTTGCTGCCACACCTGAAGTCAAACCCTGGAGCCCACATGGTGGAAGGAAGAGCTGGTTTCCACGCATTGTCCTCTGACTCGCACATGTGTCCAATAGCATGCAGGTGTCCCCCAACACAGGGATACAAACATACACTCACATACACACAAAATCAATCAACCACTAAATAAATGCATTTTGACACAAGTTCTTACTATGTAGCCCCAGCGGGCAAGAAACTCACTGTATAGATCAGGCTCGCCATGATCTCATGGAGTTTCCCCTGCCTCTACCTCTCTGTTGCTGGGGTTAAAGGTGTGTATCCCCACGCAAACCTGAATGTAATTCTTTTGTTAAAGAAAGTTTGGACTCAGAGATTGTGTCCAAACAGTATTTAGGCACTGTTTATTTGTTCACTCACTACTCATTTGCTATATTTTGTTCTGGTCATCAAGGCTCATATGACATGTATGAAATGTCTGATGCTCTGATAAAGTTGGCTATTGCATGAGACCTTAGTCAGCCTCGTTTTCAGGCTCCACACTCCCAGGTTCGTGGGGCCAAGTAGAGCAGGAAACACATTCTCACTATCCCTCGCATTACTAATACCAAAGAGGCTCCCACTCTTGATGCTGGTTAACATTGGAGGGGAAAAGTTTGGCGACGGAGAAAAATGTCTTACAAAAATTTTACTACAATCTTCTAATGTCGAGGGCAGGGTTCCTCCCCCGGTCACAGACCCAGATCTGACGTAGAGCAGAAGCATAAACGACAAACTGAGGCTTGAGTGGGTAAGCATGGGAGTGGGTGAGCAAATACGTGAATCATAGTTCCTGTAGACACAGTTTCACAATCAGCCCAAACATTTGGTTTGCTCTGGAGTATGAGGAGGTGAGGCGAGCACTATCACAGTGTTCTGTGATAGTGTTGATTAAATAAACTTAGGGAAATCTTGGAAATTCTTAAACAAACCAAACAGAAATTAAATAAAATCAGAATGACTAATAATAAATATACAGTGGGTGAATCTTCATTAAATGTTACAGAGCTGACACAGGGAAATTCACAATTAAGTTTGAAGACGGCTGTTTTTCTCAAACGACACAGTAGAAACAAAAAACTAGCAACACCCACATATTAGAAGCGGAGAAACATGTAAACACTAATGCCTATAATAACGAATTAGGAACAGACACTCCATTACACATTATATACATTTTCTGGTAAACATTATAGAATCCAGCTTTTCATAAAACATATTTTTTTCTCAAGCAAATCAGCATCGCAGGTAAGATATCTCCATGATTACCTAATGACAGAGGGTACTTCTATAAATGTCCAGAAAGTATGTCTTTTTTAAAAAAAAACGATTTCCCTAGAAATATTTTTTCTTCAAGTTTCTTACTTAATTTTAGCTATAAATGTGGTCTTATTAAACAAATTACGCTGAAAGCTTCACTCAAATGACTGGTAGACAATCACCTAGACTAGGCTGCAGAGGGCTGGGAAAGAATATATTTCCTCTTTCCTCTTCCTCTTGAAAGCCACAGTCTACATTCACTGAGATTAACATGCATAGACACATGCAAATGTGGACATGAAGACAGTAGAGCATAAACACTGTAAAACTGCAGTAGAGTAATTATAATGAGGGCTTACAGAATTAATTCCTTGGATGCCATGATTTTTAAAGAAATCTGTGGATTACATCAGTTCCACTGCTTGTTTCCTTTTGTCTTAAGTCATACTCGAAAAATCTTACACCTTAACCATTTATATAGTTGCAGAATTGTGTTCTTAAAGTTGTCTCACCTGACGTTTTACCATCAACGTTAGTTCGCTGACTCACAAATCAGGTTTAAAGATCTCTATGAATATAAGTCATTGATTTAAGAAAAAAAATATATATATATGCTTTGAAGAAATCGGCCAGAATGGTTTGGGATGGCAAAGGATGCCTTATATGATTTTTTTTAATGCAGTTTATCTCCACACATCTGTCATACTTACCGGTGAATCCCAAGGACTTCCCAATCATTTCCAACATCCTGTGGTCCTATTAAGCTTTGCAATGTCCCTGGACAGACCTCTATTAATTTGCACAGAAGGGACCAACCCACCTGAAAGCAAGAAAGGTAAATATTTCCCTTTTTATTTTAAAGAAATATTTTCATGTACCCAGGTTAGATGCAAAGTGGTTAAACTCACTTTGCAACCGAGAATGACCTTGACCTTCTGATCCTCCTTTCTCCACATCCAAAATGCTGGACTTCCAACCACGCACCACCACACCCAGTTTATGTGATGCTAAGGATGACTGAATCAGGGCCTTCCTTTAGGGTATATACACACTCTACCAAATGAGCTGTGCCCCCAGCCCTACACCCACGTTTTCAAAGGTTGCTAGGAGATGAACCAATCCTGAATATCTGTTTTAATGGAATAGATAATTATATCATTTTTAACAATCAACTCAAGACAAAACAAAACCACCCTAAAATGCTTTCCGAGAAATGAAAATAAGGTGTGTACTTAGATTACCCATTGCTTTAAAGCCACACACAAGTGGAACACAAAGGTATTATGGCATTTTTGAATAATTATAAAACAGACACCCTCATTATCTAAGTTAAACAAAATAAAGAACTATCTTAGAAAACATACTAAAATTATTAAGCAAGAATGGCTATACTAACACCATATTATTTTCAACATATAAATATCTCTGACACCATCTTTCCCAAGAATTCAAGATTCTGATTACAAAAAGAGGGCAGGCTTGGAATAAAAAGCGGGAGGAAGATGGAGGGTTTTCGTGGCAATGGAAATTACTGGCCTTGGGTAGCAGAGGCCTGTGTGTGGTACCATACTGACTGAACCTGTATCTGTTACAGGAGCTGTAATAGCAGGCAGAACAGCTAAGTGCCCCTTTCATTCCACTCAATGTCTGCCTGTGAACTGTGGGGTCTAGTGGTCACAAGTGCCCTAAAACTCTCCACATTTATGCATGACATATGAGCTTATCAATGCATTTTAAATACAACTTTTTTAAAAAAAAGAGTTGTGGATTTTATGTGTTTGGATGTTTTGCCTACGTGTGTGTGTCTCCACCATCTGTGGGCCGATGCCTGGAGGTCAGAAGATGGTGTCACTTCTCCCACACTCAAGTTGGCTCTGAAGCTGTAAGAAACACTGTGACTAAAGAACAACTCGGGAAGGAAAGGATTTATTCCATCTTACAGCTTACAATCTACCATGAAGGAAAGCTGAAACAAGCACTCAAGGCAAGAATCTGCAGAAAAAAACTGATTAGAGACTGTGGAAAAATGCTTCTCACTGGCTTGCTTACCTGGCTTTCGCTTTAAAAATTTTTTTTTATATTTATTACAATTTATTCATTTTGTATTCCAGCTGTAGCCCCTTCCTTCATCCCCACCCAATACCACCACTCCTCCCTCTCCCCCTCCCATGACCCTTCCCCAGTCCACTGATAGGGGAAGTCTTCCTCCCCTTCCATCTGACCCCAGCCTATCTGTTCTCATCAGTACTGTTTGCATTGTCTTCCTCTGGGCCTGGTAAGGCTGCTCCCCACTCAGGAGGAGGTGATCAAAGAACCAGCCACTGAGTTCATGTCAGAGACAGCCCCTGTTCCCCTTACTAGGACACCCCTTGGACACTGAGCTGCCATCTGTGCAGGGTTCTAGGTTATCTCCGTGAAGAGTCCTTGGTTGGAGTATCAGTCACAGAAAAGACCCCTGGGCCCAGATTTTTTGGTTCTGTTGCTCTCCTTGTGGAACTACAGGCCCCTTCAGGTCTTTCTATCTCCCCCCTTCTTTCATAAGATTCCCTGCACTCTGCCCAAAGTTTGGCTATGAGTCTCAGCATTCTGGAGAGGATGTGGAGAATGGGGAACCCTCCTCCATTGCTGGTGGGAATGAAAACTTGTACAACAACTTTGGAAATCAATCTGGCACTTTCTCAGACAATTAGGAATAGTGCTTCCTCAAGATCCAGCTATACCACTCCTAGGCATATATCCAAAATTTGCTCAAGTACACAATAAGGACATTTGCTCAATCATGTTCATAGCAGCTTTATTCGTAATAGCCAGAAACTGGAAACAACCCAGATGTCCCCCAGTTGAGGAATGGATACAGGAATTGTGGTACATTTATACAACGGAATACTACTCAGCAATTAAAAACAAGGAAATCATGAAATTTGCAGGCAAATGGTGGGATCTAGAAAAGATCATCCTGAGTGAGGTTTCCCAGAAGCAGAAAGACACACATGGGGTATAAGTGGATATTAGACATATCATATAGGATAATCATGCTAAAATCTGTACACCTAAAGAAGCTAAGCAAGAAGGAGGACCCTGGGTAAGATGATCAATCCTCATTCAGAAACAGGATGGACATCTGAAGATGGGGAAACAAGGAACAAGAGAGGAGCCTACCACAGAGAGGGCCTCTGAAAGACTCTACCCGGCAGTGCGTTAATGCATATGCTGAGACTCTTAGCTGGCTTACTTATGTAATCCATAACTACCTTCCCCAGGAAAGGCACAGCTCACTGTGCTCTAGGCCTTCCCACAATCAGTAGGATTCCCACACACACCCCTGAGATTTGTCCACAGACCAGTGCGATGAAGATAAATCCTCAGTTAAGGCTCCCTCTTCCCAGGGACTCTAGTTGGTGTCAAGTTGACAAAAAACTAACAAGGACACCTTGGTACAAGAATGACAAATATAGGGTGCTAGGAACCAAACGAGGGTCCTGGAAGGCAGCAAGTACTCCTAAACACTGAGCCATCTCCTTTAACATCCATTTCAAACATCTTTGCTCAGACCAGTACACATGCTTCTAACATCAACAAATCATTCTTTAGCTCTGGGGAGAAAAAATACCAACTCCTATTCCAATTCAGAGATTTTCCCACTATTTTTACTATCTCTGTAAATTTGAAGTATCTTCCATTCTTCCTATGTGTTTAAGAGCTGTACTTGATATGGACAGGAAACAAAACGGAAAATTCCCATGAAGGTAGCATGCTCAATTAATGGTGTACTGTTCATCCTGAAGTATATTTGGTATGCTTTTTTTTTTAATTAAACATGTATTGTCTTTACCTATATTTACATCGGATACACACTTCCATGTAAGCAGAACAGACATTAACAATCCTGCTGTCACAGAAATCAACTGTTTCTGAGATTAAAAACAAAACAACAACAACAAAAAAAAATGAGGCCTTTTCCCTCGGCATTTAAGAAAGTTGAATTCTGGTGAGCTTCTAGTAGGAAAGGCACGATAGGATGCTAAACTCATGTCCGTACCTGTGTAGCTGACTCATCTAGAAAACCTGCTTTGTTCGACTTGCTAAGGCTACGGCATCAATAACTGTTGGCAAAAATGATCCATTCGCGCAGCTGAGCCTGCAACCAAGTGAGTGGAGCTTCAGTGACTAAGTGAAATCCCCAGCAACAAAGCAGGGGTAAGAACCAGTGCTTCACGCTTTCCATTAGGAACTTTCAAAGAGAGATAACCCTGACAGTTAAGAGGACACAGCATTTCTCTATCACAATTGCTCTACAAACCCAAGCATCTCATTCACAAGTGATGTGAAGAAGTCAAGGGGTTCCAATATTTAGCTCACTTTCATTTGTTTTGCTCTCCTTCAAAGGTTGGAAAAAGAGAATTTTAAATAAAATGTGTGGCCTACAGGGGAATTCACAGGGCACACTTGCCAGCAGTTCTCCAAGATCTGAGTTTGCAAACATGCACAGACTCAGAGTAAAGTGTCAAAACCCAGCGTCTGGAATACCATGTTGGATGACCCTAACAAGGAACCTTAACACACATTTCTGAAGAACAGCTCGTGAACCTCCTCACGTTCACCAACATTCTAAGCTAACTGGATGCCAGAAATATGAAAGGACACTCATTCCAATTACACCAATTATGTGGAGGATTTTAAAAAGAAAACATTACTTTCTCATAGAGTGTGGAAAATCTCAGCAGAAAAAGAACTCTTTTCCACATCCTCTCGATAATACCAATGGTGGTGTGGCCATTGCGCATGCTCACGGCATTGTGCTTTCGCTTGCTTATACAAAATCCTCTGAAGTCAGCAGCAGCTGATGGACATTCTGGAGGCACAAACAAATTTGAGTCTTCCCTCTCTCTCTCAAGCTCCTTCGGGGGCTATCCACTGTAACTGAACCAATAGGAAAGTAGGACATTGGTTAGCTTTCTTCCGGTGCAGTAAGAGCCCGGTAAGAATTAAGTGGCATAATACCCATGCAGCCCTTTGCAGCTAGATACATATACAACACTGAAAGTCCTGACGTTATTCTGCTAAATTGCCAGGCTGAGGGCTGTTCCCTTCCCACAGATGTTGCCGCCGCAACCCCACTCCCTAAACAACATCATAACCAAAGCAGACAAATGTGCCCGCCCTAATCAAGAATTAGAATATCTTGGATGGCTGGGTAGCTCACTGGTGGAGTGCTTGTCCAGTCCAGGCCAAGCCCTGTGTTTCATTCGTAGGGCCAAAAATGCAGAGGAAGTTAAGGGGGAGAAGAGAAAGAATAAAGAGGGAATAGAAGAGGAGAAAAAAAGAGGAGGAAAAAGAAAAGCGGTTGAAAAAGGGAGGGGAGAATATGAGGGGGAAGTAAGAGGACAGGGAGGAGAAAACGGAGAGAGTTTGGGAATGTAGGTCAGTAATCCAAATAACTACTTTAGCACTTTCAAAGTCCCAGATTCTGATGCTCAGCACAGAGAAAGAAAAAAAATGGAGAGGCAGAGATAGAGCAAAGGCAGACAGGCACAGGAGGAAGAGAAGACAGGAGAGAGAATTAAGCAATGGATGTATCTCAGATTCCTCTGGGTTCTCAAGTCTGCTGCTCTTGTCTGGGCTCACTTGACTGAAAAACAGGGTCCAGTTTTTCCCAGTGGTCCCAAGCAGGGGTGAGCCTACCAAGTATAGCACTTGCCAGTGAAGGCATCCAGAATTAGACACTTCTGAATATGAATCAAGAAGGATGATGTAGGTGGAGAGCAAAAGTACCTTTAAAATGATTCATATTCTGTGGGTAAAAGTCAGACTCTGGATGCTCAAAGGAACAGTACGTTCATCATGCCCCCACCTTTCTCTTGATTTTGTTTGATAATACCTCAGTATCATTAGTCAGGTACATATATTTCACAATTGGAAAAATAAAAAAATAAAGATATCGACTGCGCTTTTATAAAAGAAAACTGGGGCCATGTGTGGTGGTATCAAGCTGTGATCATGGAACTATGGCAGGAAGCTGGCATGTTCCAGGCAGTCTGGACTATACTGTGGGAACCTGAGAGGGGTGGGAAATGGAGGCAGAGAGAGGAGGAGGAGGGAATTTGGAGAGTAAGCCTTACTTCTATCTAATCACTAGAGTAAATGTGAAGGGATACTGTTGCTGAACCTCCAGAGTTCCCCTAAAGTCTCAGTATTTGGATGACAGAACCAATTTCAATTCCCCAAATCACAAAACTCCAAAGGAGGTTAGCACCTTCAGCCATAACTCTGTCTTGACTGAAAGTCATTGTTAAGTATCTGGGACTGCTTTAAAAAAAAAAAAATCACATTTAGTTGCTTAGCATACTTCTGGACTTCCCTGTGACACAGATGCCAGAAGTTACACTTTTGTATCCATTTCAGGTGGCAACAGCTGCAAAGTAGAAATGTAAACACAGAGGGGATTTCAGGAAACATCACTGTCTTTAGACACTGTGAGGAACACTCAAGGAAGAAGCCTTGAAATCGGCCTTCTTCTAATCTAAAGCCGTGAAGGCAAGCTGACCCTACGAAAGTTTGCTGTTTACTTGACTGTTTCATTACTGTTTTTAATTACCACCACCAACCCCCTTCGCTGGAAATATTCACAGCCCTGCTCTATCAGAACGCTCTTAGAATAGCTTGAAAGGTTACTGAACTCACCTCGCCAGTAAGAGAACTGTTTTCATTTTGCTCCTACCGCCATCCAGATTCTGTCAGTTAATAAAGTTACTTCACCTCGGCTAACAGTGGCTGACAACTGCCAAGGCTTTCCCTCTTAAAGTAAATCCCAAGAGCCCGGGAGGCCTGTCATAGAAGGGTCTTCCGGAAGAGGAGGGAAGGCCCACTTACCTGCTGCACACTGGCAACTCTCATGTAGGAATCCAGGACGATCAACAGAGGCACGTGGAAATTTTTGCCTTCAAATAACTTAGAGGCTGGAAACGAAGGGGGAAGTGGAGTTAAAAAAACAAAGACACAACCCACAGCATCCTTTCCATCTTCCCGGGATCCCAGATCCTTCCTCTCTGAAGGACAGGAATGGGGTGCCTGAGATGAACACCCCAGGAGCAGGATAAAGTTTGCCGCGGAGGGAGGGGCTGCAGGCTTTACCGCGGTCGGAGTAGGTGAACACCAGCAAGTCCTCCAGGAGCTGGAGCAGCGTCTCGATCTGCTTGCCTTCCTGGACATTGTTCAGCCTGACGATCAACTTCTTCAGAGCCTCCTCCTCCTCCTCTTCCTCATCGCAGCCCTGACAGGCGCCACTGGCCATGGTGTGGCGGAGACTGCGGAGAGCCGGGAAGGAAGGCTGCTGCTCTCCGAGCTGCCCCGCCGCCTCCGCTGCAGGCCCAGCCCTCGGCCTCCGCCCAGACCGCGACAGCGACAGCCCCGGCCCAGCCTCAGCCCGGCCTGCCCAGCCGCCTCGCGGCGCTGGGAACTCCGCAGGGGAAAAGCGAAAGCCACCACCCCTCGATCTAAGAATAGCAATGGGGCGTTGGGAAAAGAGGACACCGCCCAGTTGGCCCCTTTCAGGAAAACCGTTTCTTTTAAGAGTTCCCCCTATAGGGAGAGGAGTAATTTTCTCCCCAAAGGATGCAGTGTTTAACAGTCCAAATCGGCCAGCTACATAGGCGTGTGGGTGATTATTGTGGCTTTTGCGGGGAAAGGAAGGAGAGTTGCTCGCTTGCTAGTTATCTGGCGCTCTGGTTGCCAGAGGCCTCTCAGTTGTGTGGAGTTTGTGAGCCAGGATGCCGGAGTTCTGATTCAGCTCTCTGTTCTCAAGGATGGAACTAAGAGAACACAGGCTGGCCAGTGAAACATAAGGTTTGAAGAAATGGCCCCTTTTAAACTGGTCAGAACTAGTTATTAGTACGGATGTCCACACCTCTAAAGTTAAAAGAGGGATCAGAAAGTCTGGGCAACTGGTGATTGTAGCACCTGGGAGGTGAAAACGGGATTCACAGACGTTGGAGGCCAGTTTGCATCACAGCAAGTTCAAGGCCAGCCTGGGCTACATGAACCTGTCACAAAGGAAGGAAATGGGGGAATGGGGGAAGGAAAGAGAAGAGGGAGAAAGAAATACAGGGGGCTGGGAGAGGGAGAGAAGGAGAGAAAGAGAGATGAAGAGAGAGGGGAAGCCACAGTGTAGAGCCATGTGTGAGGAAGGCTTTGGATTCTGAAAGCAAAATAAAAGAAAATGCCAAAATAGTATGTTCTTCAAGAAGAGACCTCCCTGGAACAGGCTTGACTGGAGATGATCTATGACTCAGATGACTCCAGTCCTCAAGGTCATTTACGCAAGGGGGGAATTGGACCAAGTTAGTATTTCATGATTCCCACTTCTTTAACAACCTGATGACAATTCCAAAATGCATGAGAAATTCTCTTCTTTGGGGTGGTTAAGTGAAAGGGTTGCTGGAACTCCTGAGGTGGAGAGTTGGGGGGCAGGGCATTGAGAGGCAAGAGCCAACTCAAATCCAGGTTGAAGGTTTGTCCACACTCATTCTGAACATTTCATTCAGAACAAGAATGGAAGTTTACCACAGCCTGGGTATTGAGTGCTTTCTATTGTCAAAGGCTTTTACCTTTGCAGACATACAAAAATGTTTATATTTGCAAGGATAGAATGGTTAGGACTTGCTTCCAAGTAATCCATGCTTGGGCTGTGGGGTCAAAATAGGAAGAAGAAGACATGAAATAACTTTGGAACTGGGAATTGTGGAAGGTAAGAGAGACATTCCTGTGGTATTACGTCTCTATGAGTGTAATTTTCCATAATGAAACAAAACTCTCAACTAATGATCTTTATGAGACCTAAAATATTTCCTTTTCTGTGTGCTTTCTGAACATGTTTCCACTTCTGGAGACTAAATCAATACCTCACACTTTCTTTTTTATTATTCTACATCTCACTGAAAAAGCAAAACGAAGCAAAAAGAACCTTGCCGGAAACTGAGACTTATTTTCTTTCAAAAGAAATTTTTTTAAAAAAAATTATTTTTTTATTAATTATAGTTTATTCATTTTGTATCCCCGCTGTAGCCCCCTTCCTCATCCCCTCCGAATCCCACCCTTTCTCCCTTTTCTCCTGCCATGCCCCTCCCCCAGTCCACATATAGGGGAAGTCCTCCTCCCCTTGAATCTGATGCCAGCCTATCAGGTCTCATCAGGACTGTCTGCATTGTTTTCCTCTGTGGCCTGGTAAGGCTGCCCCCCCCCCCTCAGGGGAAGATGATCAAAGAACCAGCCACTGAGTTCATGTCAGAGACAGCCACTGTTCCCATTACTAGGGAACCCACTTGAGCTGCCATTGGCTACAACTGTGCAGAACTTCTAGGTTATCAGTCTCAGAAAAGACTGTGCCCGGATTTTTTGGTTCCATTGCTCTCTTTGTGGAGCTCCTGTCCCCTCCGAGTCTTTCTATCTCCCTCTTCTTTCATAAGATTCCCTGTACTCTGTCCAAAGTCTGGCTATCGGTCTCAGCATTTGCTTTAATAAATACCCTGCTGGGTATTGTCTTTCAGAGGCCCTGTGTGGTAGGCTCCTGTTCTGTTCCATTTTTCCCTCTTCCAATGTCCATACTGTTTGTATTTCTGAGTGAGGATTGATCATCTAGAACTCAACAACAACAGAAATAACAAAAAGCCTACATACACATGGAAACTAAACAAATCTCTACTTAGTGACAGCTGGGTCAGGGAAGAAATGAAAAAAGAAATTAGAGACTTCCTAAAATTCAAAGAAAATGAAGGCATAACTTACCCAAACTTATGGGACACAATGAAAGCAGTGCTAAGAGGAAACTTCATAGCACAAAGTGCTTCCAGAAAGAAGTTTGAGATATCTCATACAAGCAACTTAACGGCACACCTAAAAGCCCTAGAAAAAAAAGAAGCAGACGTACCCAAGAGGAGTAGATGATTGGAAATAATCAAACTCAGAGCTGAAATCAATGAATTAGAAACAAAGAAAACAATTCAAAGAATCAATGAAACCAAGAGCTGGTTCTTTGAGAAAATGAACAAGAGAGACAAACACTTAGCCAAACTAACTAAAAGGCAGAGAGAAACTATCCAACTCAGCAAAATCAGAAATGGAATGGGGGATATAATGAGAGACATTGAGGAAATCTAAACAATCATTAGGTCTTACTACCAAAGCATATATGCCACAAAATTTGAATATCTAAATGAAATGGACAATTTTCTTGATAAATTCCATTTACCAAAATTAAATCAAGATCAGGTAAATAGATTAAATAGTCCTATGTTCCCCAAGGAAATAGAAGCAGTCGTCAAAAGTCTCCCTTCCAAAAAAGAGCCTAGGGCCAGATGATTTCGGCACAGAATTCTCCCAGACATGCAAGGGTGGTTCAACATACGGAAATCCATCATTGTAATCCACCACATAAACAAACTGAAGGAGAAAAATCACATGATCATCTCCTTAGATGCTGAAAAAGCATTTGAGAAATCCAACACCCATTCATGTTTAAAGTCTTGGAGAGATCAGGGATACAAGGCACATACCTAAACATAGTAAAGACAATGTACAACAAGCCTATAGCCAACATCAAACTAAAGGAGAGAAACTTAAATCAATCCCACTGAAATCAGGGACAAAGCAAGGCTGCCCACTCTCTCCATATCTCTTCAACACAGTACTTGAAGTCCTTGCTAGAGCAATAAGACAACTAAAGGAGATCAAGGGGATACAAATAGGAAAAGAAGAAGTCAAAGTATCACTATTTACAGATGATATGATAGTACATATGAGTGACCCCAAAAATTCAACCAAAGAACTCCTTTAGCTGATAAACACCTTCAGAAAAATGGCTGTATACAAAATAAATTCAAAAACATCAGTAGCCCTCCTGTATACGAAAGACAAGAGGGCCAAGAAAGATATTAGGGAAACTGCACCCTTCACAATAGCCACTAATAACATAAAGTACCTTGGTGTGACTCTAACTAAGCAAGTGAAAGAGCTGTTGGAAAGAAAATTCTAGGCGACAGTTTGCTTGCTAATTTCCTCAGTGTCTACATCCACCTGTAGACCTCCTCCACACTCAGCAGGCTGGCAAACAGGATGAACTCTGAGCTCTCTGTTGGAAACATTTGCTAGAAGCTACTGCACCTTAGGGCAAAGTATCCTTGAGTTTAAAACATGTTTAGTTGACTGACTAAGAATCCAAGACTCATTAACTTCCTAGTGAACAAAAATGAAAATGATGGCTACAGACAGAAATTCATGACGAAGGCAGTATTCAGGGGAGAATAAAACACTAAATATTTTCCTAACTTCTGAGGAAAGCAGAAATAAAATCTGACATGGCCAACCATGGCAAACACCAAAACAAACTGCAAGTGGACTAAAAAGCAAAGTAAAAATAATTAGGAGAAAAAAACCCAAAAATAATAATAATAATAAGGGGACAATATATATTAAATGTTATTTCATCTTGCATGAAAAGCAAAGGCATGGACAGAATAAACAGAAGGTTAACATTTGTGATTCACTAAAACTTATATATTCTGCTATCAAAGAAAAAAAGACTATATGAAAAATGGCAAGTGGAAAGAGATTACATATGGCAAACCAATTATCTTGAAGAGCTTTAATTAATCACCAAAGAGAGGGTAACCCACAAACATTTCAAAGAAAAGGTGAATTTACTGTGAATGAACAAGAAGTCTAAGAAAAATATGTCCATCTTTATAAAGAATATGTTCATAAAGATCACTGCAATTTTGTGTGAAATAAGAATGAGAATAAATCTAATACATATATATATAACTTTCTCAAAGAAATGATCAAACTTAAAATGCATAAAAATGTGTATGTCATATTAACAGGAAGATTAATTATAAAAAGATACTAAGTCTCTTAACAACAACAAAAATGTAACATTAGCAAAATTCATTTATATCACTGCAAGACCTAAAGGGTAGAATAGCTCAGGAAAGAGTTGAAAGAATTGTTCAATTAGGCATGATTCAAGGATGCAGTATCTGGATGTATCTCTTCTTCTTCAGAAAAAAAAAAAAATTCAAATTAGAGTCACAGAGGGGTCAAGCCCAGGAAGCACAGTTTATCCAGCTCATAGTGAGGCCTGTTAATCAGAAACAGGTGTTCTCATGCCAGAGGACACACAGAGGGTACCAAGTTAGATTTGAATTTCAAGCTCTGCACATTCCATCCTGAAACCTCTAAACAAGCTACAGTGTGCACAGTATATGAAGCATTACCCTATCATCAAATCTTTTTAGATAAAAAGGAACAGGGAAAGCAGAGAGAGGCCAGTACTACACAGATGGTAGGAAGTGATATGTATGAATATATATATGTATGTATATATATATATATATATATAATATGTATATTTAAGACAATTCTTAGGACGATAATGTATTAAGACTAACTTTTATTCAAATAATCCTAATAATATATTCCTAAATATAATCTTCTCAGTCTATATAATGTTACTTGTATGCCTATTTTCATGGCTGACCATTTGTAATTTAATAACCAATTTTTGTGCTCTTATCCGAGGAAGAGTATTTCTCTCGACGCCAGCATTCCTTATTTGCCTATAGCTCTTCGTGCAAACTTCAGACCTTTCCCTCATCCACTCTGGCATGTCCATTGTTGACCTTGTTCAGACAGTTCCTGTGACTTTATAGGCAGCTTCTGACTTCACCAGGAGATACAGTCTCACAGCAAACTCCCTGATCCTCTGGCTCTTACAATCTTTTCACCTCCTCTTATGCAATGTTCCCTAAGCCTCAGGTTCTGGTGTTTTGTAGATGTATCCACTAAAATTGAGCTTTACAGCTCTGCATTTTAATTGTCTGTGGTTTTCTGTAAAACTCCAAATCTCCAAAGAAAAGGTTCCTCAAGTAGGAGAGAAGACTACACGTATCTGTGTATATTAGGACAAATATTTACAATGTATTTAGGGATTATTCTGGTTTAGAAAACAAGTGGTTGTAGATTCTCCTCCAAGATCCATGACTTCATTAGCTCTGGGTTGTTAGCTGACTAGGTTTCCATGACCAGGCATGATTTTTCTCTTACTGAATAGGTCATAAATCCAATTAGAAAGCTGTTGCCTTCCACAAAGGTATCCATACAGCTGTTGAAGTCTTGGGGTTATCATGCCATGCTGGTCACTGTTCACGATCAAAAACGTCACAGCTGTGTAGGACTGTTGGCGCTTCCTCCCATTGAAAGCTTGCATGGCACCTTGTGATGCCATAAAAGCTAGCACCAAGAAAGGAGGCATTCAGGTCAGTTCAGCTCGGGGCCCTCTGGGTTCTGTCTCTGAAGTGCCTGCTATCTTCGGAAACAGGAATTCACCTTCTGTATCTTGGAGGAAACCAGGGGCAATAGCCCCAGCCTGTATGTTCTGGGAATATCTTTGACAACACTATCCAACAACTCAAAACAGGACTTCGCCTGTTATCTCTGCTGACAATCCAAGCTATATTACAAGTATTAAAAAGACAGGTTTATTTGGGAACTGAAGCTCCTGGGCCAGTTCAGCAGCCTCATGGGACAAGGCCAGAGGAAGTTGCACCCCAACTATGGTGGGAGAGGGGGGCTGGCTTAAGGAAGATGCTGTGTCTGCATGTGCTGGACTTGGAGGGCTGGTGGCCCAGGTGAGGGTGTTGGGACAGTCCTCAGGCATGCCCAGAATGCTGAGGCTTTTCTTGAAGGAGGCCGGGGTTGGAGAGAGAAAATGGGGTTTACCAGGCAAGTAGAGATGCCAACAGAACACATAACGCTGATAAATATTTTATGCAACCCAAACAACGCAAACAAAACAGAAGCTCAACCACAATTCCTTGGTTCCCTGGGAGACGCTGAACATATTACAAGCAATGGCTTAAGCCAGCCTGATTCTCAAAATCCTTCATGGAGAACTTTCTGCACCACCATGATATCCCACAAGGTTTGACTCCACTCACAGTCCACAGAAGTTCCTAGCACAGAGCAGTCACCTCATGAATAGTGACTTGGATGATAACGGAGCAGAAATGGAGAACAGGGGATAAAATGATTCCACAAGCCATCACCCAGAGGCAGACAGAACTGAACCGGGTGACACTGGGTTCTCAGGCCCCGGTACAGTTCCCATCACTTTCTATTTCTGGGTCAATTTTCCTTAAAACAGAGGGAAACCTTCCAACCATTACAGGAACCCTACATCCTCCAGTTCCTGCATTTATATCTGCATTTGAGTTATATTTTCTGTGTATCTGCTGAAATGATCTTATTAGAGTCAAGCATGAGTTATGTGAAAGTAGAGCAGGAGGTGTTTGCAGTCTCTGGGAATTAAATGCCAGTAATATATTCTAGTTTGTCTGTTTGTTTTGTTTCTGTCTCAGAATGAAAAGGTCGTAAAAGCTTGATGCTACAGCTACAGCTCCTAACTGTTGGAATTTACTGGCATAAGCCACCATTGAGTTAATTTTTTTTATTGCATTCAAATATTAAGTATCAGAGAGAAAAGTGCTAGGGCTAAAACAGTATATTAATTTCCTGCCAAACAGGCCATTGCTTTCATATTGCTGGACATATTATAGATTATCGAGAGATATTTGTTAGATTAGCTGAACCAATATGATCATTCTTGGTATTTACTCTTTGCTGTAAGATCAATAAGATTATGATTCTTTACATTACATTTCTTACGGGAAAAATAATGTGAAGTTTCTTTTGAGAAAAGTTTCTTTTGCAAGTCAGTTACTTAATAATGATAACTGTAGAATGTAGGTATATACCCTTATCCAACTAATCTCAACATGCAGGTCACAATCCCTTTGAGGGTCAAAACACCCTTTCACAGGCATGGCATATCAGATGTTTACATTATAGTTCGTAACGGTAACAAAGTTCCAGTCAGGAAGTAGCAATGAAATAAGTTTATGGTCAGGGGTCACCACAACACGAGGAACTGTATTAAAGCATCAGAGCAATAGGGAGATAAGAGAACCTCTGTCCTTATCAAAAATAAGGATCTCTATAGAGTGAAGGCACAGTCATGCTTGCTTTGCAAATAAACACAGATGGCAATCTTTCCCACTGGTTTGGTGGTTACCAAATTCTTCAGATGTTATCTGCTATCACGAACAAAATATTTTCATTATGTCTACCATTAGAGGCATACATCTTTGTATAACATTTATTATGTGTTTAATTACTTTAGAGCACCTTTCTAGACTAATAATAAAAAGACAAGAGTTTACCATAAAAACGAGCTCTTCCAGACTGTCCAGCTGTTAGACCAACAGCTATGATATGCCCGCTGTGACTCTGTCAGGGCGGGCAGAAATCTCAATTTTTAGCCAGAAGTATCCCACTGTTAGTTAGGAAGAGTATCACATCAGCAATTGTTTTAATAGAAGCAAAGGAAAGAGCTATACCATCCTGAGAAGCACATTAAATGCTGAGCACGCCCGGGGATGTTAGGTGTAAGGGAGGAAGAGGGACTTGGGCACAATGGCAAGGGGTGGGTAGAGAGAAGAAAGGTGGCAAACGCTAGAAGGGGAAGTGTGGGGAAGTTTCCCAGCAAGGTTAAGAGCAGGAAGGGTTGAAACATGCTCTTAAGATTGGGTAACAGAGGTGCTTCACTTTCTCAGTGAAGATCTGCACCCAAGTGACCCCAAAAGGCCAGCCACAGCATACCCAGCCCCCTCACACCACGTTCATGTGGGAATAGCATTGGTCTCTGGATGATTTTGGTTCTTAAAGAAGTGTTATATTTTATGTTTAAGGTGACTTTGAATAGTGCTCTGACTCACTAGCCTCTTACTATTTTTTCCATTCTAAAGCCACCTTTTTCTGGGCTTCAAATTCCACAGAACTCAGAGAAAGATGGAAGGTTGAAATAAACCAAATCAATGGATAAGGCCAAAAGTAACCACTGAAATTCCTTTAAAGAGAAGCAACAGTACCCAAGCCAAAAAACACACACTTAAAGGTTTTATTTGTTTTTATTCTGTGTAAAGTGTTTCACTTTCGTGAAAGTTTGCATACTGTCTGCCTGGCTAGTGCACCAGGAGAGCAGGAAAGGGCACTGAATCCTGCAGAAGTGGAGTTACCGATGACTGTGAGCCACCACATGGGTGCTGGGAGACAAATCTGCAGATCAGATCAGTCAGCAAGAATAGCAAGTGCTCATCTGCTGACCCCTCCCTCCAGGCTCCATGCCACCTTACTGAGTGATTAAATGCATTGACAAATATGAAGAACAAGTTTATCTGGGAGATCACAGCAGAAGAGACAAACTTGAATAATGCTGACCTAGGAAACCCATTTCTGAGATTAATTTAGGTAGAGACTAGCATGAGACTGCACTTTGACGTGGGTCTTCAATCCTCTGGCAAAGTCACCATGTTACCGAGATGGAAAGATGAATCAGCGAATGAAAGGTTGTGGCAAATATTTATTAAAATCTTCTATGTCGTGTGTGAAGGTGCACCTTTAATCCCCATGCTTGGGTGTTGTGGATATGAATATGTTTTTGTTTTGGTCCCTGACGTCGGATGTGGGACTGATTCAGATGGTCCACAGCAGCAGACTATCCGCTTCATGTAAGCGCTGAAAGGAGCTCTTTGCCAGGTGCGGATAGTTTAAATCAGCGGACTCTGTAGAAAGAAATACATGCCAGAGCCCAGCGAGTGTGGAGCTCAAAGAAAGAACTCTTTCTGCCTCCCCCTTGTGGCTCCTGTTTGCTGTTGTGAGACAGATCTCCTGAAATGAGGATTGAGCCGACTCCAAGGAACCAGGTGACCCTAACCAGCAGGAAGCAGCTAAGAAATAACTGCACGCTCCTCCAACTAACCTTTTCTCTCTCCCACCTGTGTTGGGATATTGGCAGGGATCAGGTAGAAAAAGGGAGAAAAAAGATATAAGACGTAAATAAGTTTTTAAGTATGCCAGCACTTAGGAGGCAGAAGCAGGCAAATCTATGAGTTTGAGGCTAGGCTAGTCTGCATAGTGAATTCCAGAAAGCCATGACTAGACTACATTGTGAGACCTTGCCTCAAAAATTTTTTAAAAGAAAGAAAGAGAGAGAGAGAGAGAGAGAGAGAGAGAGAGAGAGAAATCTTTCATATGCTAGACAGTAGCAAAAGATGGGAATTAGATGTAGAGATATAGGGCTATTCAGAGTTTGGGCGAAGCACAGGTCACTCTGAAAAATACATTAAGAAGGAAAGAAAGCATTTTAAGAAGGAAAGCAGAATGAGAGAAATGGTTCCTCTACTCCATATGCAAGGCAAAGCTTGGAAGTGAGAGAGAGAAAGATTCCTGAAACTCGACGGCTTCTAGTGTATGGTTAGGACCAGAAATGAATGTGAGCCAGAGAGATGTTAGAGGCCCAGGTGCCCCCAAGGCTCACTCCAAAGGGGGGGGGCTTTTTTAGGCTCACACTGTGTTAGTTGTATTCTTTATAGAAGTGTAATCGGGGTGCTAGTGGTCATCTAGGGTATTGTCAAGCTGGGGATGGACAAAAAAAAATGAATGTTCAGATAAGACAGAAGACTTAGATGCAGAGAATACTGATGCCATTCACTCAAGCAAAGCTGGGGGAGGAGGAAGGGATACAGGTGAATTGGGTGGGGTTTTCTAGGGAAACCGGCCAATAAAATACGTGTGTATTATAAAGGGGATTCACTAGAATGGCTTACAATCCATGAGGGCCTGATAGTCCAGCAATGGCCCTCTTCACACTAGAAAGCCCGAGAACACGGTTGCTATATGGGCTATTAAACTGATCCTCCAGCAGTCCCTATCTGGCATTGAGGGCCTGAACGAGTCCTGGAGGATCACTGGTATTCATTCCAAGATGCTTGTCTCTTAGTCCTTTCTAGATCTAATGTATCAAAAATCTATATTAAGAAGAAGTAAAAACAAGCCTTGTTTCAGAAGCATGTCTGTGTCATATCCCAACTGGTAAATGACTCTACCACTGGTCAGGACTGAGGGGCAAAATGTGGCTATAAATGAGTTTTGAAATAGTAAATGATACAGAGAGGGAATATTAAAGCTTCCTGAGAAAATTACACAGAAGGAAATGATCAGTACCTAGGACAGTACTCCAAGAACCACTCTGTCTGCTCTGCTCAGGGGCTAACACTGACCTACATAGTCCTGTAGGCTGGGAAGCCCTCGATCAAAAGGACAAGCAAATCTGTGGCCTGTTGAAGTCTGCCTCTTGGCTGTGCTTTCCTGCTGCAACAACACCTGGTCGCAGAGACAAGCGTGTTCTCACGTGGGAGAAGGCATGGCGGAACAGCAGTTTTTGTCATACCCTGACGTACCTTTTCTGCCTTGCCTCCTTTTAGATGCACAAATTCCATCATGTAATAATTGCCTATGCTTCACTGCTATAAAATTCCACACAAGTCTTCAGCCTTGGAGCAATAGACAGTATGTACACGCAGCCTAGGTGTACGGTAGGCTGGACCATCTGCCTTTTTCTGACTGCTTTACTCTATGGATTCCGAGGACACTGATGTGAACACGATGAAAAAATCCACAGTGACAAATTTCTTGAACAGATTCCTGCTGTTAAGTGACAGATAGCTATAAAAGGTTTAGGCAACCTTGGATTTAGTGACATAGTTTTGCAGGGTTTTGCTCATGCTCGTGAAGTGGTTCTCAACCCGTGAGTCATGAGCCCTTGAAGATGAACGAACCTTTCCCAGGGGTCACCTAAGACACACACACACACACACACACACACACACACACACACACACACACAAAACACAGATATTTACATTACAACACATAACGATAGCGAGACTACAGTTATGAGGTAGCGATGAAAATAATTTTATGTTAGGAGTCAGCACAACATGAGGATCTGTGAACCCCGATAAAGGAAGGACGAGAACCATAATCTTAGAAAGTAGTGAAGAGGGGATTTAAATCTGTAACTGTCGCTGGGAGATGGTCGTTGCTAGTGAGGATTGCACAGTGCTCCGACAGACAAGAAGTGCTTGAGCTGCCAGATCACAACTGCAATGGACGTTGGGCCTTGCCTTGGCACACAGCATTACAGAACTAAGACTAGTCTCTCTGACTCATGCCTTATTCCATAATCAATCTGATTTCTTAATGTGGATCCCCTTTCAAAACCAAAACATTAAGCACTAAATCGCAAGACGAAATTGAAAGTAGAAGTTCCCCTTTTCTTATTTGACGAAGAGGTGGACCTGAGCTACAGAAATGAGGATATTTTGGTATTGCAACAAAGGAAGTGATGGTGGGTGGAGAATGTCCAGGAAAGGGAGGCCTTTCAAGGTAGGGACCAAAGCAGGAACTGTGCCTTCCTCCTTAAGAACACAAAGGGCTGATAAAACCCTTCACTGCTTGCTGAGATATAAGGCAGCAAATTCACAGGTCAGAGATGCTTTTCCTGGGGACCCACAAAAGACAGCAGGAGGAAGAAGAGCTCTTCAGAAGGCTAGTGGAGGGTGAGCAGTCACTCAGCAGCCCAGGCAAGGCCTCCAGAATTGCTGTGTAGAACCTCAGCAGCCTGGACCCTGGTGACATCAAGACCCTTAGGGACGTGCTGTTCCCTATATGCTTTACCTAAATGCTCCTCCTTCTTCCACTGTCCTCTGCAGCTTTTTCTCTCCTGTCCTGTCCTGCAGGAACAGTGCTCTGTTGGCCTCCTTCTACTTGAGTTCAGTAGTCTCCTCTGTCTCCTTTGGCCTCCCCTTGTCATCACGCCTGGAACACTAAGCTGAATGACTACGTACAGGTTTACCTGACTGCAGCTACAAGCGCCAGCCTACCTGCCAGGCTAGCATTTCGTCCTAAATGCTGGTCATCTACTTAGAAGCTCTTCAGCAAATATTTGTTCAACGAACTAGTTTGTTGCAGAAACTTTAAAGTTGTCATATGTTTTTATTACTTAATTAAAAAAAAAATCTTAGAAGCGGGATCAGATCTCAGAGGGCCCATTCAGTTGTAACAAGCACTGTGCAGTTTCATTAAATCAACTGAATTCTGACTGCAAACTCCTTTTCCACCAGTCTAGCAGGACATTCAGTATGATTAGTTAGGGGCTTGGCCCTTCTCTGCAACCACTGAGTCAGTAAGATCTAGCTGAGATACAGGAAATAAAGGATCCAGCTGTCAATCTGGTCTATGCTTGGGGCTGTCCTGTCACTCTGTGCCCCTAGATGTGTGGGATTGAAGACTCTGAGCAGTTTGGCAGAAGCCACCCCTGGGATCCCACCAACACCCACAAGGACTTGGTCCCTTTGGCCAATGTTATATGCTGTCCTCAGTGAAGCAGCTCAGCTCTGCTTCTGTGTGAACAAGAAAGGGGACACTTACTGCGACTTTTAATATATGTTTATGTCGCTGGCACTTAGTATTTTGATTCTGCAAATGACTCTGTTTTAAAATAGGCCTGGTGGCACACACATCTGTAATTCCAGAATGTGGGAGGCTGAGGAAGGAACATAACTGAAAGTTCAAGTAGAGGCCAGCCAGAACTGCACAGTAAGAAACCTTGTTCCCCTGACCCTTCAAACACACACACACACACACACACACACACACACACACACACACACACACACACACTTGCACTCACACATGCATGCAGGTACAGACACATGACTCAACCAGACTGATGGTTTTACTAGATGCAACAGAGGACTTAGAACCCACTCAGAACTATACAGCTCAGAGCTCAAACAACTTGGGCTCTCGCCTACCTAGAGTTCACAGGTAGGAAAAATTAAGCTGGGAAAATTAATCCTCCTAATTGACCTGGCTAAAATTGGGTGGCCTTTCAACTACACCATCAACATTTGGAATTTTAAATGAGTTAAATATCACTCACGCAGAGACTGCTGCCATACTGGAAGCTAAGCTCAGGTTGCAAGGGCCAGGAGGATTCCAAGGAACGCTTCGCCTATTCAAGGTACTGGATAGAAAGTTTGTTTCATTCAGCTAGACCGATACCCACAGCGCGAAGCCGACATGAGCCTGGTATTTAGAGAAAGTTCGGTGTTTTTAGGAGCAAGCACAAGTTGAAGGGTCATCTCAAACAGTGCATTGTATTCTTGAGTGGCATGAAGTGTGATGGCACACCCTCAGGATTCAGACAAAGGTAGTATTTACAGTAACCTCATGTTGGGCAAGCTGTGGTGGCACATGCCAGTCATGTTGCACTTTGAAGACCGAGGCAGGAAGGTACAGTTCAAAGGCTGCATGAGCTACAATAGTGAGTTCCAGGCCAGCCTGAGATGTGAGCTCTTGTCTCAAGAAACCAAACAGCAAAACCAGCAATGTCTTAACAACGTAAGGAATAAAATAGCTTATGAGGGAATATGGTAGACCAGGGGCTAGCTTAGTGGTAGACACTTGTTTATCACATGTGGATTTTGATAACCAGAACCACAAAGCAAAATAAAGTGTAGCAAACTTGATTTTGTGGGTTTTCATTCATTTATATGAGCTTATTAATTTATCTTATCTTTTGCTATATACAAACCTTTTTCAGCTTCTGTGGAGCAGTAACACTCCCTGCTAACTAAAGAGCTTATAAATGCCCTGAATATATTGGCACACCCTAGTAATCCAGCACCTGGGAGACTGAACCGGCAGCAACGCAAGTTCAAGGCTAGCCTGGGTTACAACAGAAGACCCCAGCAAGAAAAGCAGGAACAGTGTATAAATGCTGCGTTTGCTCCACTCTGTAAGGTACCCCTGTGCTCTCCTGTGGGTACTCATGCGCCTCTCACTTACACCAATGATCGGAGGACCTGTCTTCTGTGAGGGCGCTTGGCATTCAGTGTGGAGAGCCGGCATGGCTAAAGATGCTTCTCCTGTTTCAACCCATCTTCTTCCTTAAACCCAAGAGTTCTGTTGGGGCTGCAGATACCGTGTGGCACGTTATTAGTTTCAGTTCTCTCAGAGAGGGAGGAGCCTGACACATTGCTGGATGAGACTGAATGCTAATGGCTGCAGCAGGTCTTCGTAACATCGGTGAAGCAGCGCTATAACTCACTGTTTCTTTTGTTGTTGTTATTGCTTTGGTTTTGTCAAGACATGGTTTCTCTGTGTTGCCTTGTCTGTCCTGCACTTGCTTGGTAGACCTGGCTGGCCTTGAACTCACAGTGATTCGCCTGCCTCTGCTGTCCCTGAGTGCTGAGATTAAAGGCCTGTGCCACCACACCCAGTTTAACTCACCATTTCTAATGACTTTACTTTGACCTTCTAAATGGAAGTTGCCTTGAAAGCAGGAGTTTAGCCAGCTGCTAGGGCACAGGATGGTGAAAATATGCCACAGGAGGATCACTGGTTTGACACCAACCTGTGCTACACCAAAGGTGGAGCTATGGTGGGGCTTGGTCTCTTTGGGACACTGTCTTTCTGCCCTTCTGCCTGGTGCATGTGACAACATGATGGCTCCCCTCCCCTAAAACAATGCTGTATTCAGGAATCCCATCTAGGAAGCTGAAAGAAATCCTCACCAAACCTGCTGATGCTTTGACCTTGAACTTGCTGGAATTGATAGAAATCAACTTATGTTCTTGATTAAAACAAATAAATACTGCAAAGTTTTAAGGAACTTGTTCTTCAAGACCCCACTGCCACAATACACACACACTTGGTAACTGTGATTTAAAAAAAAAAGGGGGGCGGGGACAAATCTCTTTTATCAAGCTCTACAATTGAGAACCCCAGTGAAGCACTGGGAAGGCAGCTGATGACAAAAATTATCAAAGAAGGTTGCAAACTGAAATTTATGGAAAAGAGTGCTGGACAGAAATAAACCATAACAAAACATATGCCTTCAAGTTTTATTAAAAAGGAAATAAAAAACATTCTCTGTATAGCTAATTAAAACCACTGAGCTTCAGATTACACCAGACCCAACAACTATCTTTATCTCAGACTAAGAACATAAATAAAATAACAAAACAATATACCTAAGTCATAGCACAGATTATAAGTCCTTTGGAACCTGTACACAAAAGTAGACCTAATCATGACATCACAAAGTGTGTAACCTTAAAATTTGTCATAGTCCTACGATGAAATTAACAGCAGCAAATACTACCATGGGTGCATTGCCTAGGACGATGTCTGGAAAGAATGTGAAAAATGGTTGAAGTAATTATTAAAACTGGCAAAGTTGAAAGAAAACTAAGACATATATTCCAACACTTGATAAAGACTTTTGTCTATTCTTGTGTTTGTATTGCTTATATTATTGAATAACTGAATTTATAATAAATACAGGCTACTTGTAAGCAGAGTTACTTAGTAGAGTTCAAATTTTAAATTTAATAGTTTCATTTTTGTTTGAAATTTTCATAAATATATACGTACCTTCCCCCTATTCCATTCTCCAGCCTCATCGGAGAAGGCATGTCACTGGGGCAGGGGTGGGGGTGGCTTTGAGTTTTCATAAGACTCGCACCATTTCCAGAGAGCATCTCACTGCCTCATGGTTGTGAATCACAACATGAGCTCTCTGGTATTCCTTTATCCTCTCCCAACATGGACTCTAACCCTCTGAAATCATAAGCCAAATTAAACATTCTCCTTTATAGGTTTCTTTTTCACAGTGTTATAAAATAGCAATAGAAAAGTAACTTAAGACAGCAGCTGACCAAAGGTCATAACCCTAAAGCAAAATGACTCTCCTCTTCCCAGTAGCCACCAACTGTTGATAGCTTCTCAGCTAAAGATGGAGACCCCATGTGCACCTATACTCTCCATGCTGAAACAGTGCCTGGCTTGATCTTACGCAGGCCTTGTGTGGATATCCACACTGCAGTGAGTTTATGAGTGCAATGATCACATAATGACACCAGGGGAGTGTGTCAGTACAGATGTCCTTTCAGAACTAAGAACTTCAAAGTTAACTCGTTCTCTGCACAGTGAGCAATTGTGAATTCTTTATTAACTGGCACCTACTGCAGGGGGAAAATTTTTCTCTGAGAGATGGGGGTTGGGGTTTGGTCTGGTGCTATGCAATCAAATGCTAAATACTGTCCCCCAAGAGATGATTGTCATCAAGACAAATACATCCTCAGGTATACCAGTCTTTGTTGTATAAACTTTGCTCTACCTAATTTAAAGTTAACTGATTAATAAAAAGGCTAGACAGCCTATAGGGGGGCAAAAGAGATGTAGGCAGAGCTTAGGTTCTTGGGCTTGGGATCACATGGGAACCCATGAGGCAGGAGAAAAGGGAGGAAGCTGGAGAGAGGGAAGTCCCCACTGAAAGACCCCAGCCTCACCCTAAGTTAAACATAGCTAATGCCATTTTGTGAGACACCACTGTTTTGTAAAACTCTGAAGGCCAGATGAGAAACTGGAAAATTACTGAAAAATCCTAGCTGTGTCACCCACTTGGGATATCTGTGGTCAGGCTGCCCCAGTCATACTAAAAACAGTTTGTGTTAATCACTCTCATAGATATCTGTGAGACTGTTTCAGCTAAGATAGGGAAAAACAAAATAACAGGTGGCGGGCCACGTCAAGGGGTCATCCTACCCCCCTTGACCACCCAGTTCCTGGAATCTTGGTGCCCCTGCCAAACTTTGACGCAAATTGTGGTCTCGTGTAAACGTACCAATCAGCCCCCTGTAACCATGCCCTCTCGCTTCTGTACCAGTGCTTCTGCCTCTAAAACCCTATAAAAACCCCAGCTTCCCATCTAGGGGGCGCGCAGGGTTCTCCCGAGTGACCTTGCTGCCCCGAGTACTCGTGAATCAAAATAAAAGCCTCTTGCTGTTTGCATCCGAATGGCCTCGTTGTTCTTTGGGAGGGGGTCTCTCTGACGGAAGATACCCTCCGGGGATCTTTCACCCACGAGTATATGGATCATGGGCACATGGCCATGAGGGCTGGCCTGATGGAACAGAAACAGCCCAGGCAGGAAAAAAGTATAGCAAGTAACTTGAGGTGTGTAGCTGAGAAATAGTTTAGAGAGTTGATATCTGTCTGGCCTCCAGTACTTACAGCTTATTATAAGTCTAAAAGGTCTCTCTGTCTTTTATTTGGGAACTAAATGGTCTCAAGTAGGGTAGAAAACCCAAATAAATATTTAGGAACAAAGCAGGGTGTAGCGAAAACTCCCCCCCCCCACACACACACAAATAGCTATTGCTATAGAAGAGAGCTTCACTAATTTACGTGTTTAAGGATGAGTCAATGTGTTATTATGTCCATTTAGAAAACTAATAGTAGTAGGTTTTCCCCTAGGGCTTATGATCTACCTATTCATTGGTTCCAGACCAAATAGACATACAGACAAGGTGTGGGTTGCCTCCTGTGGAACACTCCTCAAAGTCAAATAAAGAGCAATTGGTTACTCTCGTAACATTCATACCACTAGTGCACCAATGGGCATATCTCACAGGCTTTTCTTTATATGTTGCCCCAGCAGCCTTCAGTACGAAAGTTATCCATCAGAGAGGAATCTTCCAGATCAATATTAGCGTAATTTCACTATGTCTTGTCACCTAAGTCTTTAGCAGGAGGGTTTTGCCATCAAGTTTTGGTTGGATAGCCCAAAACAATGGCAGTAGCCTAATTGTTTGAGTGGTCTCTTGGTAATTATCTGACAGCTGCCATAGGAAGTTATCTGATACCTGTGTTATCTGAGAGGGGCATTATCCCTCCATTCAGGGTACCTCCATTCTAATCCCATTTTCTTAATTTTGTATTTCAGTGAGTGTCTTAGTTAGGTTTATACTACTGTAATAAAACACTAGGACAAAAGGCAACTTGGAGTGAAAAAAAAAAGAGTTTATCACAATCCATCATTGAAGGAAAACAAGGCAGAAACTCAAGGCAGGAACCTGAAAGCAGGAACTATAGAGGAGTGCTGCCTCTTGGCTTCCTCTCCATGTCAGCCTGATTTCTTACACAATCCAGGATCACCTACCTAGGTGTGGACCTTAATGGGCTGGGTCCTCCTAAATCTATCATTAATCAAGAAAATGCCCCCAAAGACTTACACACAGTCTAATATAATGGAGACATTTTCTCAATTAAGACTCCCCCTTTCAAGATATGTCTAGGCTTGTGTCAAGTTGAACAAAATCAATCAGCACCAAGCTTATAAAATAGTCTTTTCTGTGGCTTTTTCAGATATTTTGATGCAAGTTTTTATTTTCTTCTGCCTACCCCCATTCCCTAATTAAACCTCCTCCCACCCCCATTATTAATCTTTGTATCTTCAAACTATCTCCGTTCTAAGACACTTCTTTGTATTGGAATAAATTCCTACTATAGAGTTTACCCTAACATTTGCACACTACTTTTATTTTGATGGGAATTATATCTTTATGGACAGTTAACTAATCAACACACTTAATCCCATAAGTGTATTAAGATTCATTTTAGTAAGCATTGCTTTTAAAACAAAATACATTTGTGAATAAAAATATATGACCTTTGCATGCATCAAAATGAAGGGGAGACTGTAGTTAGAGGTTTACTTCAATAAATTGTTGATTAAATACACTGGTGTGGTATGGCATGCTTCTCTTGATCGAGGTGTGGCAACACCTGCTGAGGCCTCACACACATAAAAGCAAGAGCTCTACTCTAAAGAAACTCTTAAGAGTCCCTTAAACAGTGTCCCCGGGAGCTTGCTTCAGTGTCTACAAAGACAGGTACTGCTACTTCGCATTCCTTTGGAAATTCTGGGCAAGGCATCTATTAACAGAACCAAAAAGAAACTCTAAAACTTCAGTATTTGTATCCCGACACTTCTCGTTGCAGGATATTTGATCCAATTGTGAACCTGGAGACTGGGAACTGTAAAACCTTGTTTGTTTGTTTGGTTTGGTTGTGTCCTAACAGACACCCTTAATCCAAGAACTTTCTGTTTACTGTAAACAGGCGAATATGGTGTGGTTCACCCAGCCCTAGCACTCACCTTTAATCCAAGGGCTTTCTGTACATGGGATTTAATAAAATAAAGTTAACTCCAGATCAAGGGGTGGAACAAGAAACCAGCTGACAGGGATTAAGGAGTAGGAAGGCCTTTAAGCTGAAGAGTATTTCAGACAGAGTGGAGAAGTAAAAGGGGTTTTTACTTCTTTTTTTTTAAATTAAATTTTCATTTTTTTATATTAATTACAGTTTATTTGCTTTGTATCCCAGCTGTGGCCCCCTCCCTCATTCCCTCCCAATCTCACCCTTCTGCCCTCATCTCCTCCCTGCTCCTCTCTAAGTCCACTGATAGGGGAGATCCTCCTCCCCTTCCATCTGACCCTAATTTATCAGGTCTCATCAGAACTGGCTATGCTGTCCTCCTCTGTGGCCTAGCAAGGCTGCTCCTACCACTGGAGGGGGAGGTGTCAAAGAGCCAGACACTGAGTTCATGTCAGATACAGTCCCTGTTCCCATTACTGGGGAACCCACTTGGATACTGAGCTGCCGTGGGCTATGTCTGAGCAGGGGTTTTAGGTTATATCCATGAATGGTCCTTGGTTGGAGAATCAGTCTCAGAAAAGATCCCTATGCCCAGATATATTTGGTGGTACATTTACACAATGGAATACTACTCAGCAATTAAAAACAAGGAAGTCATGAGATTTGCAGGCAAATGGTAGAATCTAGAAAAGATCATCCTGAGTGAGGTATCCCAGAAGCAGAAAGACACACATGGAATATACTCTCTTATAAGTGGATACTAGACCTAAAAGATAGGATAAACATACGAAATTTGTACGCCTAAAGAAGCTAAACAAGAAGGAGGACCCAGGGTAAAATGATCAATCCTCACTTAGAAAGACTAAAGGGATGGTCATTGGAAGTAGGAGAAAACAAGAAACAGGACAGGAGCCTACCACAGAGGGCCTCTGAAATATTCTACCTAGCAAAGTATCAAAGCAGAATCTGAAACTCATAAGAAAACTTTGGGCAGAGTGCAGGGAATCATATTACCGCTTTAACGCTGAGGTGCTTTAGGTCTTTTGCTCTTGAGCTTTAGCTCTCTGGCTTTTGGGGCTTTGAGCTAGCACAGCTTTGGCCTTGTGGTTTTTGGCCTTTTCCTCCTGGACTATCAGCTGAGCTAGTGAGCCTTTTGGGCTTTTCCCTCTAAGACTTAAACTGAGTAGGAAGATCAGCCGGGTGCTTTCTCTGCCTCTCTGAGCTAGCAGGTTTTCACCCCAGCATCTGGCTCCCGAGTCTTTATTGGTAAAATAGAAGAGTTGGAATTTTCATTTTTTTTTATAACAACACTTCTACACATCTAGAAAACATAAGAGAGTGATTACAAAAAAAAATGAATTAGTAGGAATTCATTAAAGTGGTAGAACTTAATGCATTTTGGCCAAAAAAATGCAACTGGACAACTAAAGATTTTATAAAACTAAGCTGAAAACTTGAGTTCACATAGTTATTAGTTCACATAAATAGTGGCAAAATGATGAATGCAATAAAGTATTAACAGCAAATTAATTCTAGGTATCATCCCAACAAGAAGTTGTATGCCAGATCTGATAAGCACATACATGCTTATATATGCAGGAAATAGCCTTCAAATGATGAAAATAAGAGATTTAAATAAATGAAAATTCCACAGTTTTTAGTTGAAAAAATAAATGTAACAGCAATGTATAAATACACTAACATATTCTAACACCTTCCAGGTAAATATCGAACTTTAACTTAATTTCAATCAAAATGGCAATGGTTTTATTAGCATTACTAGACATGCACTTAGTGTTTCTAAAAGTTCATCTAGAGAAGCAAGTGTGGTAGAAAACTAATTTTGAAAATAAAGAAGTTAATGAAAGATTTGGCCTGTTAAATATTAAATTTTATGAGCAAACAAGAAAAAATAGGCCACAATGTTGCAAGTAGTGTTAACTAACTGAACAAAGTCAATGAATTCAAAGCAAGTCTGGTGTCTATGAGAACTTGGTGGTAACTGAGGAAGTATCATAAGTCAATGAGGAAGAAATGGTTTGCTAAATGAATTTTTTAATAAACCACAAATTATTACAAGGGCCAAATTTCACAAATTAAAATAAACATCCCAACAACTTTCAGGTAAATGAAGCAATCACATGTAAAAAATAAAAAAAAAAAGGTGGAAGTGATTTCTGAGTATAAATTTTTAAAGCTCCTTGTAAAGATTACTACTACATTTAACTGAAGTTAAAAACAAAAAAAAATCTGTACATAAAAATAGTCTAAAACCTTATGTCACAAAAACCTAAAATAATTTGCTAAGTTCATGGCAGGTAATGATTATTTTTCTTTCATTCATTTCCTCCCATTTGCTTTTCACCAACAAACACATACTAAATTTCTGTCAATACTGTGCAGGAACAAAAAATTCAATGCAAACAATATATGTTCAGTCTCCATTGCTACAACAGCACCTAGGATACTTCCATGGGAACTTAAGTTACTGGTCTCAGATTGTTGAATTAAGAAAGGATGGACCCTAGTAGCTATTCTTGCTGGTGTTTCTGGGTAAGAAATTTACATGGCCCTAATTGGGGAGCTGCCTGCTCTGTCAGTGCCTAGGAAGTAAGGAGAGCAGTTGAACAATTAATTACTATATAAGTGTGTGTGCTAGCAAATTTTATGTCAGCTTTATAAAAGCTAAGGTCATTTGCAAGGAGGGATACTCAAACCCAATAGCTTTGGTTTGGGGGCAAGCCTCTGGTACATTTTCTTAAATGATATGATTGATTTGGGAAATTGGTGTATATAGGAAGTAATCTCTGTAGATAATAGGGTTGGCTTTGTAGAGGGACATGTTTGTCCCTGATTCTGTTTGTTTTGTGAGGCTGGACCTCACTGTGTAATCGTGGCTTGTCCCAAATCAGGTTGCTCCTGCATTAGCCCCTTGAATGCTGGGATTATAGATTCATCAGCACACCCGGACAAGGCATCTTTTAGAAGTGACAAAAATGTTCTAAAATTTACTATAGTAGTGGTTGAACATAGGTGTGAATGTCCTGAAAATTAAATGGGTGGATGGGGTGCGTCATAATTTGCTGTTACTGTGATAGGCATCCAGCCCCAAAGTAACCTGAGGAGGAAAGGGTTTATTTGGTGTAGAGGTTACAGTCCAACACCAAGGGAAGCCTATACAGGAACTCAAGGTAGGACCCTGGATGCAGGAAGAGAAGCAGAGGCCATAGAGAAATGTTAGCTTTCTCCCCATCGTTTGACCAGGCTGCTTTCTTACACAGCCCAGAACCATCTGTCCAGAGATGGAACCACCCAGTATGAGCTGGTACCTCCCACGTCCATGATAGCTCTACAGAAATGCTCATAGGTCAGTCTGATGGAGATAATTCCTCAACTGGGATTCCCTCTTACTAGGTGACCAGCACAGTATGGTATGTGAGCTGTAGCTCAATAAAACTATGTTTGAAAACAAAATGTATGATAAAAACAAAAATTAATAAATAAAACAGCACATAAAAAAAGAGGCAAAACAAAATATTACCAGTGGCTAACCAGCATCATGAATAGTGTTTTAGCTTTCCATCCCTAAAACAAAACATGAAGATAATCAGCAGAAGAAGAAAACATGCTTTGACACATAGTTTCAGGGATTGTAATCTTTGGTTCTGTAAGTGTAACTGCAAAAGAAACTATAACCTTCATGAAGTCTGAAAATAAAAAGAGAAAGGAGGGGCCGGGCTCCCAAAAATCCTTTCAACAATTCAACCCCAATACCTCACTTCCTTCTACTAAGCTACACCTCCTAAATCCACCACCCAATAACAGCTGGTTGGAGACCATCCCTCAAAAGAGGAGCCATTGGAAAACAATATCTAAACCAAGATAGACAATGTGTATATGATACTGTATAATATGACTTCAGGTCATAAAATACTGTTAATTTGTGTTCAGTTAATTTGTTTCAACACAGGCACCTGCTAGTTTTTAAAGTTAAGAAAGCTACATATTAGAAAAAATATTAAACCATTTATTTATCAAGAAATCGCTCAATACTAAGTTTTTGAAAAGAAAATACAGGACCTAGAAGTGGACATGTTTGTGTTCATTGCCTTTCTCTTTTGCTTATTTAAACACGTGTAATCTACTCATAAGTAACTTTATGTACTTCCTGCGGTGATCCACAGCTATTTAAAACTTTAATTTCTCATGTTATTCACAGGGAGTGAGATGCTCACAAGTGATATTCAGTTTTGAAAATGCTATTTTCTCCTTATGATTTGAACATGAAAACAAAAAGGAATGATTCAATAGGCACTGTAATCAGCATTAAAGGAAGATCTTTGAGCTGCTGATTCACTTGGAAAAGAGAAACACTATAAATATTACTAACACATTCTCAAAGTCGAAATTGTATATCTTCCAGGCAGACCTTCCTCTCAAAGCATGGTGTCGGGAGTGTAGGTGGAACGCTTTCTAAAATCCTCTTTGCCTTTTCAAAATGAAAACAACTGTTATGTAAAGATATACACATAATTTTAGAAATTGGTATGTGGAGACCAAGTAGCACACATATCATTCAGATTAACATGCTGTAGCAAAGAAAAAAAGGGGAGGGGTGCATAAGTGGCTGAATGGGTGATTTTAAATTCCATGTTATTGGTATATTGAGCCTTAAGCTTGTGTGATGTTTTGTATAAATATTTTTGAGCTAAAGGAAGATTTTTTATTGCTGTTGCTTTTGTTTCTTATTTTATTTTGAGATTATAGTATAATATAATCAACCCATTTCTCTGCTCCCATTCCTTCCTAAACCTGACCCCATATAACCCTACTTGTTCTCTACCAAATCCATGGTTTCCTTTATAATCATTATTACGTGTATATATGTGTATACATATTATGTATGTGATGTACACGGTGCTTTTTTATGTGTATGGTATATAGGTATGTGTATATGTATATACATATGTAGCTCTAATTATAACCTATAACCTTCTCAGTCTGTATAATGTTGCTTCTGTGGTATGTATATTTTTAGGACTGGCTGTTTGGTATTAAATACTCACTGACTATATTGGTTCCTGGGGAAGACTATTGTGATTGATGGTTTTCTTAGGTATAGCAGTCTGGGCTGGCACCTGTGATCTCTTAAAGTTTATACAACAACTTTCCAGGCCTTTATGGATTTTAGTGACTCCATTCAAAAGGCAGGTGTTACTTTAATACATCTTGCTTAAGATGCTTCTGATCTTTTTCCTTCCAGCATTTAATATTCTTTCTTTACTCTGTACATCCAGTGTTTCGATTATGCATTATGTGGAATTGATTTACTGGTCCAGTTTATTTGATGCTCTGTATGCTTCTTGTAGCTTTATAGGTACCTCGTTCTTTAGATTACGGAAAATTCATTGCGATTTTGTTGAAAACACATTCTTGCCTTTGACCTGGGTTTCTTCCACTTCCTTTATTTCTATTATTAGTAAATTTGTTCTTTCCATATTGTCCCAGCTCCCTCATTTTTTTTGATTTAACACTTTTCTTGATTCAAGTGTCCATTTCTTTACATTATCTTCAATGTGAGTCTTACCGCTGCGGTTAATGTTTGACTTCTTAAATTGTTCTTTTCCAGTTTTATCACAATTTGAGGTTCCTCTGATTATTCTATTTCTATTTTAACGCCTTCAACTGGTTTCCTCATTTCATTCACCGTTTGTGTTTTCACAGACTTCATTAAGGGATTTATTTATATCCTCTTTAAGAATCTCTAATATATATATAATAGATTTTTTGAAGACCTTGTCTTGTGCTTCAGGTATATTGCATTTCTCAGGGCCCAGGGTAGCAGGACTATTGGGTTTGGGTAGAGACATTGTCTTTGATGTAAAAGGTTGTGTTTTTATGATGGTGTCCAGGCATTTGTGGTTAGCATGATTGTGATTCTAAGTTCTGCTATCTGGTCTTTTCTTTGTTGGGTGGGTGTTCCATTTCTTGGTTCCATTTCTCTGGGTCTTAAGGGCTTGTGGGACCTGTCATTTCCTGGTAGAGAGTGTCTCTGCAGGCCATTGGGTAGCTTAGGAGAAAATGTGAAAGAGGCTTCAGGAAGGAACTGAGAGAATTCTATTCACATGAAGAGGTGATATCCACAGGGATTTGGAGGTGACCTTCCAAGCAGGTGCAGTGAGCTAAAGAATCATCTGGAGAGACAGGGTTGAAAGGGCTACCTAGGATGTTGAGTCTGAAGGGACTCAAGAGTTGGCATCTCCAGTGAATGAAGTTGAGATAGGAGGAGGGGCTCTTGTAAGCAGGTTGTGATCAGGCTAAGAGTAAGAATGGATATACTGTAATAGAGACCAGGAAGGACAACACGAATCAACTGCCTGAGTCCCTGCCAGGTATAGAGGTCCCAGGTGGAAAGGGGACAGACTAGAAGTGGGACTGAGATGGTCAGGGGTCTAAGAGCATCTTTAAGAAAGAGGATGCTAGGTTCATAACAAGGTTCAGTGAAGTCCATAGGGAACCAGGGAACCAAGGTGAAGTGAAAGAACAGGCCCTGCAAGTGTCTGCTACAGGCTGAGAATGGGACTTGGGGAGCAGTAATGGAGGGCAGGCAGAAGAGAGAAGATGGCCTGCCTGCTTCCCAGGACAGGGTTGGTTTTCACATTGTGTCCCACATTTTCTGTTTGGTGTGTGTGTGAGCATGTGTGAATGTGTTGTGTGTGTGTTAGAGTATGTATGCATGTGTGTTCTGTGTGTGTGAGTATGTGTGTTTTAGTATGTGTGTGTATGTTACTGTGTGTGTAAGTGTTGTGTTAGTGTATGTGTGTAAGTAGGTGTGTGCAGGTATATGAGTGTGTGTTTGAGAGAGCGTGTATGTGTGAGTATGTGTGAGCATGTGTATGAGTGTGTGTTAGCATGTATATTTGAACATGTATATGAGTGTATGATTGTATGTGTGAAAGCATGTGTATGAGTGTGTTGTGTGTGTTTGTGAGCATGTATTTATGCGTGTGTGTTATTTTTGATATTATAATACAATTACAACATTTCTTCCTTCCATTCTTCCCTTCAAACTCATATGGCCTTCCCTGTTCTTCTCTAATTCTTTTCTAATTCTTCCCTTTTTTTCTAATTGTTATTACATGCAGATAGATAGGTAGGTAGGTATGTAGATAGATAGATGGATAGATAGATATATGATAGACAAATAGATAGATAGATGATGTATAGATAGATAGATAAATTCCCTAATACAAGATGAGAGCTATTTATGGAAATTTTTAGTAAGAAACCAATCTTCATTAAGCTATACTTCTTCACTAACCAAGTTGATGTATTAAATATCACCGTCTATGAGCAACTCTGTTTTGTTTTGTTTTTTAACTAATTCATTCCTATCCTGTCCTGATTCTTGCTCCTATATATCAGTACGTATTTACATGGTAGGAGGTGACAGGATGGAAAAGACAAGAGACTGAAAGACATGAAGGGGGGAGAGAAGGAATGAGAAAGAAAGGAACACTGGAAACCCACTATTCTCTCTGACTTTATCTAAGAAGTTTAAACACAGCAGAGGGAGGCAGGGGCCCACGGGGCTCAACAATGAGAGGAAAAGCTCTAAAAAGTGGCCTTTCAACCACCTTGCTCTTAATACTCCATCATTCGGGATACAGGAGGAGCAAAGGGGTAACGAGCAGAGTGGGGCAAAGAAGGAAGGAAAAGGTTGCATTGTTGGATTCTTCTTTGCTTAAGAAAATGTAACTTTGTGAATAACCTCTGGGTAAATAATGAGTAGGACCACAAAAACTTGGCTACAGCAGCGTTGGCAAAGCTGTGTTTTCAGACATTAGCCACAACCTGTCAGAGTGCTAAGAAATCAGCGTGGGTCTAGCAAGGCGACTCACCAAGCAAAAGTCCTTGCCACAAAGCCCGGTGGCATGAGTTTGATGCCCAGAACCCACACAGTGAAAGGAGAGAAACAACTCCTGCAGGCTGTCCTCCACACCATGCCATACAATGAACACACACACACACACACACACACACACACACACACACACACCACTTTAATAGATTATGATTAAGTTTTTGGTTAGTTGGTTGGTTTGGGTTTTGGCTTTTTGACTCATCATGTAGCTGATCTTGAACTCCTGGCGGCTACCATGCCTGACTAGGGGAGAGAGTCAGTTTTATTTTATTTGTTTTTAAAATTGAAAAGAGCATTCACTTTGGGCACAGCTTAACCTAAGAAATCTGGGAGTAGGATTCAAAGCACCCAAATTCTTGCCACATGCTTCATCACGCCATCTGTCTGCATTTTGCCGGTTTCCTTGGTTGATAGTCTTGGAATTTAAATCCCATTTAATTACCTATAACCTTGGACCTTATTTGTGGAAACAATGACTGCACCTACCCAATACTAGTTGGTACAGGCAAATGTTGCCCCTTGTCCAAAATTCATGTGTGAACCTCCATCCCATACTCCAGAATGTGTCTGATACAGAGAAGACCTGCGAAGAGGCCAGCAGAATGGTAGATACAATGGTAGTACAGCAAGCATCTTATGATGTTAGGCTGTAGTGGGTCTGTAGAATGGTGGAGAGTCCCTAATAACATACAACAGGTGTCTTAGGACACCAAGATGCAGAGGAAGAGGAGGGAAGCCTAAGCACAGAAGAAGGGAGGCCCTGCACACACCATAGAGAACCACACTGCCAAAACCCCTTTTGATTTCCCACCACTTTTAACACCAGTTCGATAGCTATGAAAGCCCTTATCACACTATGAAAATTTTTGTTATGAAGATTAAACAAACCAGATCTAGAGCACTCTTGGATTCTCAAAAGGCTTAAATAGGAAGATTACAAGTTCAAGGCCTACCTGGAGAACTTAATAAGATCTTTTTTTTTCCATTTTTAAAGTAATAATGATAAAAATTAAAAAGTTAGAGGCTCAGTCAGTGATTGAATGCTTGCCTAGTGTGGACTCAATAGAAGCCCTGTGTTCAATCTCCAATTTAACAATTTTTTGAAGATAAATTAATATATAAAAAGTTCCTAGTAGAAGGGGTTTCCTGTTGTTATTGCTGTCTTTAGAATACATTTTTCTTGGTGTCTCCAGTGTCTAAAGACTCTCTTTTTGTGTGTAATTATATTTGCCTATTTCACACTAAAATATGACCTCCCCAAAGAGAAAGGTGTTTGGAATACATTAAGATTCAATAAATATTTATTATATTAATAAAACTTCATAGTCAATGTATAAGGTGCGAAAAGTAACTTTTTTCCTATTATGGTAGATATGATTTAAGCGCTTCTTCCACATTCTACTCTGAATCACTGTCCTATTGATTTATATTTAATCTTATTTTCCTTCTGAAATTACAAAACATGCTAAAAAGACAAAGAAGGCAAACACAGCACAAGAATGTGACCACAGAGGACTTGGGAAAAGATAGATGCCATGCTATGGTGGTAACCAAAATGGCTTCATACAATGGAGCTACCTGGGACATAGGACTTCCATATGAAGTTCTTTTTTTTTTTTCCATATGAAGTTCTTATATCTGTAACATTGCACATTCACAAGGGTGGGTCACTTAAATGCCACCTCCACAACCTCCAGTCCTATCCTGGAAATGTGAACATGGCTCTTGCAAAGGCAAGTTTCTTTACATGGGGAAAGTTGTATAACAAAACTTTTCTTGGGGAGACATAATGCACATATCTACTCACCATGGAAAGGAAGCCAATGACAGACCAATGTAAAAGACTTTTAGGGGGATTACTTTCAGGAACATGAGTGAGGAGATGAAATGACTCAAAGGGAGCTGCATCAACCTGCAGCACACTGCACAGCATGCAGGAAGCTCAACAGATTAGACAGTGATTCTGTTTGTCTAAACCTCTTCTAGGGAATTTGCCTAGTTTCAGCTTCTTTTTAAAAGCTGGTCTGGTCTCAGAGTCTTCCTTGCAGCTTGGCTGCCTTTATTATTTCTCTGTGAGGGAGGGGCCTAGTGAATCTGGTCAGTTTCAGGGACTTCCTAAAGATGTTTTGAGTTGTTTACCTTCTGTCTTAAGGAGCTTCCCTGGGAAATGGAATGTTTCAATGAAGGAGGAAAAGCCTACACACTAACAATTTGGTTGGCTCCCAGGATCTTTAGCAGCCCTGTCGAGATTTATAGTCCTCTGAACGAGCAAGGAAGGAAGATGAAAAGATAATATTTGCTTTGAGGAGAAGCATCTCAGCTGCCTCTGTATTACTTATTTTCCTTGTCACCATGACAGAATACCTAACTGAAACAACTGAAGAGAGGGAAGGTTTATTTTAGTGGAAGCTTTAGAACCAGTCGTAGCAGGTGGAGTGGTTTGTACCCTGGCCAGCCAGGAATCAGTGCAGTTACCTAGGTGGTTCTAAACCCAGGCAAGTTCAAAATGAAGATTAACTGCCACACCACTGTTTCCTCTCCAGGATGTGTGAAAGCTTAAGAGGCAGCTGGAAAGTGGAGTGGCGCAGCCTGGCATCAAAGTGACAGGAGATACTCCAGAGTAGCAAAAGCAGCAAAGCAGGTCCAGATGAGGACAACGAAGACAACCCAAACCCCAGTAGGAAGACAGTAGCTATAACTGCTTCCTCAGCAATCTCAGTTAGGCGAATCACCATCAGGTCTTGAAAATACTGTCTGTCACAGGTCACAGACGTCAACACAATGCCAGTCATTTTTCAGGATGGATGAAAACTGTGAAACAGTCCAGTTTCAGTCCTCTATTATATATCTGTCTCCCAACTGTTGAAAAGATGTTTCAGGTCAGTAACCAGCATTTCAGGGTAGAGGCTTGTGGGGAAATGATTTAAAGGATGCCTCACACACTTGCTGGTGTTACCTCTTGGTAGCATTTTGTTCCACCAGAGATTGAGGAAGTTGTTCCTTCCAGATGCTTCGCTGTTGTGACTGAAGCCACTGTATGAGCAAGAATACAAGCAAGGATGTTTACACTCACCCAGCCTAAAAGCAAAGCTGATTCCCACATGCCTGTCACCCTCTGAATTCACAAACTGGAGTGCCACGTCTGCTCCTGAAATTGTCCCTAAGTCAAGAATAACCTTCGATTTAAAGTATTCTGGGGCTTCTAAAACTGTACATAAACGTTCTTTGTTTAGCTTGTAGCCATCATCCTGTATCGGTTTCACTGCTGGTAGGAAACTATAAAATCCTGAGACAGGAAAAAAAATCAACCAAATGAATAAACAAACAAACAAATTATGTACATTGCCATCTTTAACAGAGCAAAACGTAGTTGAGTTTTCAGGAAAATGTATTCACTATGTGCTGAACGCTTCCCAAGCCATTGATAAATACTTGTTGACTGGATGATTGGTACTTTGCCTTATGGAAAGAAAGTGACTTTTAGTGAGGAGAGCATGTGTGCTTAAAATTTCAGGAACCTGAAGAAACAGTTAAGGGACAAGATGCTTTGAAATGGCACTATCACACACACAGCTCATACTATGGCTTGCTAATAATAATGGAGAAGTCAAAGAACCTGTGCTAGGTCCCTGGAGAACACTCAGTTTCCAATAAGTTTGTTTTGTGAATTCAGGTAAAGATAAAAAGTTAATTCTGCTCCTGTAGCCTGGAAGTAGGGGTTTTAACTGACTTTAGGTTGGTTAAATGAGTCTAATCTTGAGGATAGAACCTAAAGGTAGAGTGTTTCCTGATATGTGCAAGGCCCTGAGTTCAAGCTCTGCCAAGGCAGTGTAAAAAACAGACATTATAAAAGAAAATAAGGCCTGGTGACTTTTGGCACAAACTCTCACACTAACATTTATTGTTGCGTGTGATCAAGGGCAGGTGGGGACAGTTACTCTCAGGATTGTCACAGCGATTAGTCATAGTATGTAAAGGGCCTGGGAAATAATATAGATATCAAATAAATGATAACTATTTGATAACTATTGTCACAATTATCTAAAGTCATTTCAACAGGAGAAAATGTTTAAGATGACAAAATAGAGGACTATTATAACACTCAAGATATATGTTAGTACACACACACACACACATACACACACACACACACACGGTTAAACATGGAGACTGTTATGATAATCCACTCACAAATCGTTCAGTATGCCGGCCTTTCTTAAGCATAAGGGTGTCCAACAACTCATTTATTTTAATGTATCAAGGGGGAAAATGTAGATAAACTTTTTAGTTATACTGAGTGGCAAATCTCCATTTTTCTCATCACTGATCAATAAATACAAGTTTTCTAGACTATGGACACAAATAAAGTAATACTGAAGGCTTAATAAAATAAAATAAAACATATGCTTAGGGCAATTAATGGCTTTAAATCTACCTATTTCTGTTTGTAAACACATTCATCGTTTAATACAGAAATATAGTTGTGTATAAAACTATCCAAGTTACTTATGTTCATGCATCCAAAGGTACAAAGCTAGATTTTCCAAGTTCCATAATGCAATCCTGACCCCACCCACAGCCACACCCACACCCCATTTTTCTTCATCTTCTCCAGACATGACCTGGGCTTCCCTGGGTAGGACATCGCACAATATCCATCCACTGAGACACTTCTCCTCCAGGAGGACACTTTCATAAATGTCACCCTTACACTTGGCCGTATCTATGTAGGCAAACTTTTCTTCTGCTTTTACAGTCAACTCTACCTGAGACAACTTTTCACTCTGTGTTGTGATCATTTTTAGTAATTTTGCCATCTCTTGAATTTCCTCTTTCGGCATTTAGTCAACTATCATAAACACACATACATACACACACACACACACACACACACACACACACACACACACAAGTGTATTGCTATTCTCTGTTGCAGCCCTTCTCATTGCTTTTTCTTTTTATGGTGAACTAAGAAAATAAGATGAACCGCTTTTATTTAGCAAATTAACATAGGACAAATTGCTGGAAGTCTCTTGGACCTCCAATTTTTCTCATGGAAAAAAAAATGAGCTGAGCCACATAAATAAATAATTAATTAAATAAATAAATAAATAAATAAATAAATAAATAAATAAACAAATAAGTTTGCAGAGCCAGTATTGAAAAGCAGCTTGGCCAAAGTTATGTGGGTGGATACATGTTCATAGTTCTGCTTCCCCATTTCCAGTCTACTAATAAGGATAACTGCCTGCTGTCTCTCCTGTGCGCACACTGGACACACACATACCCTACAGCGTGGGGTAGAAGGGGAACTCCATAGACCAAAAGTCGACTAATCGTAAGAGGATGGGTAGGAAGGAAGAACAAATATTATGTTTTTTTTCCTCATCTGAAGAATTTAGCAGAACGAACACTCAAATCTCGGAAGCTAGATGCAGTCAGTAAAGAACCAAAGAGTTTAAGCCCCTGTAGTCCTGAGCCTATGCAGAAGCCCTGCAGGACAGGAGATATGCTAAAGAGAGATGCTTGGACCATACTTGGCTTATAGACTATGTATGCTCTTTTTAACCCTGCAAAAAGAAGTCTGTGTCACTGGAATGCAGTGTAAATCTGGACTAATAAAAAAATACAGAGGACTGTCCTCTGCAACAACCAAAGAAGGAACCTAGAGACAGAAGCCTCTGCCAGCATAAATATACAAGTTAAAAAATAAGGCCTGGTGAAGTGTAAGTCAATGGGAAGCCAAGTGTGGAAAATCATTGAGCAGTTTTCAAATACTGATTGACAGCTTTCAGAGTACTAAAACCATGACCTTGACACACTCTTTTCAGTTAGAAAGATGGTAGCATTTCTCTTTATACCAGTTCAGAAACACTCATAACTTAACATCGTACTTTGCAAAGTCTGGCTCCAACTGAGAGAAAAGACAGAGGTCAGTGTGGGCTTGCCTTAGGAAACATACTCAATTTAGGAAGTCTGTATGTGCATAGAGGAAGGATACCAGCATATTTGTGAAGATGTGTTTTTAAAAGTCACTCATGATTGTGGTATAAAATTTTAGGCAAAATAAGTTCTAATTTACTGTAGATGACCAGAAAACTACAAATATGATCTTTCTGCTTAAAACACTGGACACTAAACGACAGTGATGTATGCCTGTGATCTCAGCACTCAGGAAATAGAAGAAGGAGGGACAGGAGTACAAGGTCATCCTGACTACATACTGTGTTCAATGCCAGCCTAAATCTCACCAGACTCTGTTTCAAAACAAAAGAAACAGAAACAAAATAATAATAGTTAGTAATAATAATACCATTGAACACCGCTGCTCACTGCCAGGGAGAGAACTCAGAACTCACACATGCCAAATCTCACTCGGCTACACACCTTCGAGT
Source organism: Psammomys obesus (assembly GCF_907164565.1). Taxonomy (NCBI): domain Eukaryota; kingdom Metazoa; phylum Chordata; class Mammalia; order Rodentia; family Muridae; genus Psammomys; species Psammomys obesus. Next base: position 9,022,671 of record NW_026596085.1, read on the forward strand.
TTTGAAATGCTTACCATGTACTATATGTTTTCAAATCCATACTTGTTTGTTTTTTTTTTTTTTTATTGAATAGGTTACTAAGATCTTAGAGTGTGTATAACTGTTGTGTCCCTTCCCATTCAAAATCCTCCAGGCTCCCCAGGAAAAGATGCCCTGAAAAGTAAAGGCTTTCTATGAAGAGGTCACGCTCACATATAGTGTGCTGTATGGAGGAATACAAAATCCACAGCAACCCTTCTCTCAGAAGCCCTGAAAGGAATGCTTTTGGAAATCTTCGTTTGAACAGGAAATGAGAGCTGTTTCCTGAGGACTACTGGCTGTGCTCCTCCTCCCTCATCCTCCCCCTGCCCAAGCACACGCTGTGGAAAAAGGGACTTCAGTCAAGGAAGTCTTCTTCTGCTCAGAATTTGTGGGGAGCTTCCTGTCACACTTACAATGAACAACCACACCAGCTCATTCACACTTTCCACACCTCAGACCCCGAACCTCTTTCGGGCCTTATTGCTAATCATCGCTCACCTTGTTTACGCTCAGGGAACCTGTGCCTCTACATCGAGCCTTCACTGGGATTGGCTTAGACACATCTCTACTGTGTCTTTCCTTTCAGTATGTTAGAGGGGTGGAGAAGGTACCTATGCAGGACTGTGGCAGGTCTGGGGAATGAAGGCACGCCCGATTATGCCCCCTGAGCCCATCTAAATGTGGTGCTTCTTAAAATCTATAGCAGAGAAGGCAGTGTAAAGAAGACGCTGAAGGGAGACTTGCTCTTGTCTTGTTACATGCCAACGTGCAAGCCTGACGTGGGATTGCTTACCTGGGTGAAGGAAAAATGTGTGTGACGTGGACAGAGAATATAGTTCGGTCTCCTGTGAGGGTCAGCCAACATGACACTAATAATGGCACTCACCTATGAAAACAGGAAGAAGAAGCCATCTGAGCCTGAAGACAGGAAGCATATGAGAGTTGTACCTTCAAACCCAATCAACAGACATAACGGCCTGGGATTAACCGCGCACCTGCAAACATCTGAAAATGCCAAGGTCTAAGGGAGCAGAACTGCCACCTCCATGCTTAGTGCACACTGTGCATGGAAGGATATCCTCCAATGCAACCTGGTGTGAACCGGATGTTGTTTAGAAGTTCGTACTGGGGTAGGGTGTGCCTGCTGCTATGACTTGTATCCTTGTCTGGGCATAGCTACACGTGGAAGGAGAAGGCCCTCTGAGGACAGGGATGGATGCAGCCCCAAGCCAATGAGGATTCTCATTGGCAGGCAGCCACCAGAAGTTTGAAACAGGTGAGAAACTTTGCTTAGAACTTTCAGGGAGACCACAGCCCAAATCAGGCTGTGGCTTCAGGGTCCCAACCTCTAGAACAAGCAGCAGGAATGCTGCTTTAAACCACTTGTCCTTATGTGGCCTTGGTAGTGCATGCACCTCTTTAATCCCAGTACTGGCAGAGGCAGACAAATCCCTGAGTTAGAGGCTAGCCTGGTCTATAGAGCAACTTCCAGGATAGTCATGGCTACACAGAGAAACCCTCTCTAAGTAAAATAATAAATAAATAGATAGATGGATGGATACATACATATATACAGGAAGAGAGAAGGGGAGAGAGAAAGAAAGAAAGAAAGAAAGAAAGAAAGAAAGAAAGAAAGAAAGAAAGAAAGAAAGAAA